>NC_072423.2:114281696-114590892 GCF_028878055.3 Symphalangus syndactylus | reverse complement strand
TCAAGAAGAAGAGGGATTGGTGTGAAAGGATGGGTCTGGTTTGCAGAGCTTGAACAGTCTCACCCAGACTCCAGGCTGTCTTTCACTGAATGCTTCTGACTTCAGAGAGTTCCTTCCCATCCCAGCTCAAATACTGAGCGGTCTCCAGGAGGAGACTAGATTTATGAATACACAAGGTGTGAGGTCTAGGAACATACTTCAGCTCACACATGAGATCTAGGTGAGGATTGATTACCCAGTAGTCATTTCATGGGTTGTTGGGAGGATTCTATGAGGCAACCACAGGCAGCATTTAGCACATACTACACATTCAATAAGCATCAAACTCTTAGTTACTCATTCAGGGACAGCACTGAGCAAAGCATTGAGCAAAGAGGTCCCATAGAGGTGAGGGAAGCCTGAAAAACTGAGATGCTGCCTGCCTGGTGCACACCAGTGTAGGTATCATTTTCTGCATTTAACCATCAATAGGCAAAGGAGCGAAGGGACATATTCATTTGGAAACAAGCTGCCTTGAGCCTTAAAACCCACAAAAGTACAATTTACCAGCCTCCGTATTTCAGGCTGAATGGGGGTGGGGGGCGCCTTAGGTACTTATTCCAGATGCCTTCTCCAGACAAACCAGAAGCAGCAGAAAAAACCTCTCTCTCTCCCTTTGAAACGAATATACCCCTTAGTGTTTGGGTATATTCATTTCAAAGGGAGAGAGAGGGGTTTTTTTCTGTTGTTTCTCATATGATTGTGCACATACTTGAGATTGTTTTGAATTTGGGGGATGGCTAAAACCATCACAGTACAGGTAAGGTGAGGGAATAGAAAGTAGTGAGAACTACTCAGGGAATGAAGATGTCAGAATAATAAGAGGTGCTACTGACTTTCTCAGCCTCTGAATATGAACGGCGAGCATTGTGGCTGTCAGCAGGAAGCAATGAAGGGAAATGTCTTTCCTTTTGCTCTTAAGTTGTGGAGAGTGCAAGAGTAGCATAGGACCCTACCCTCTGGGCCAAGTCAAAGACATTCTGACATCTCAGTATTTGCATATTCTTATGTATATGAAAGTTACAAATTGCTTGAAAGAAAATATGCGTCTAATAAAAACACCTTCTAAAATAATTCATTATATTCTTGCTCTTTCAGTCAAGTGTACATTTAGAGAATAGCACATAAAACTGCCAAAGCATTTTATAAGCAGCTGTTTTCTTCCTTAGTGTGTGTGCATGTGTGTGTGGTGTATACAAAGACAGAGATAATTGTAGTTTTGTATTTTCTTTTAAATAATTTTTAAAATTGACCCTTTTCCTTAGACAAATTGCCAGAATAGTTTCTATTTACAGAAGGTACCTCTAAGAGTAAGGTTGCTGAGCAATTGACTTGAAAACTTTTAAAATTCAAATTTTAATTCCACTACTCAAAATAATTGCCATGTTTTAAAAAAGAGAATCGGTGCCATAAGTTAGTTGTCTATGTCTGAAAATGAAGAAGACATGCAACGTCATGGCCTGGTCACTTACCCGCAGCCCTGAATTGTAGGCACATCATATGTGAGAATGAGGATGCTTTTCTTTCATTTAAAATCCCTCCCCAAAACTTGGCTCTAATTGCAGTGATGACAATCATGTACATTTGGATTTATGTGCACGAATCTCTTACCCTGAGAGAGGACAGGTGCTACAGGTGGAGGGGACCCATCTGGGTCACATTCACATTTTGAACATGCTGGTTTTCAGTCACTGCACACCCATCTCCCAGCGCAGGTCATGGGCAGCAGATGCAAAAGTTGCCCATGGTCCTATTTGGAGGTGCATGAAATGAGCAGAAGACAGAACAGCTGGATCTGACTAGAAGGGCAGCTTCTCCCTACCAAGACTTGAAGGACTGCCTTTCATCTCTTAGGCTAAAAGGTAGAATGAACCAAGGAAGGGCAGGAGCGAGCTGGGGTTAGGGTAGAAGGAAGGGGCCGTGGAGAAGGGAGATCCATCCCATAGGAGGAAGGCAGTGCAGCAGGGAGGTTGGAAGGTATCAGCTTTTACGGCTGGCATAAACGCAGCCATGTCAATTGCTCCTTTTTCCTTTTCCATCTTATTAAATGTCTTCCAACGTTAGCACAAAGAAAAGCTATTTGCAGTGTTGCCAGCCTTTCCAGAGCCCGTCCCCATTATCTCCCCAGGCCCATGCCTTTACTCTTTGGAGTTTGAACTCACGACCTTCAGGATCTGACTTTATTCACCATCTCTGCGGTGAATGTACCTTCTGTCTCCACCCAGAGGTCTCTATCAAAGAGGAGATTGCATGCAATGGATAAAGTCAAAGCAGAGGTGACTGTCCTTAGGAAGAATAATGTGCAAATTCATAAACTGGGATTCTGTTTACATTTTGTACTCCAGGGGTTCTTAGTTTAAATCGCTCTGAATAAATTAAGATGCATTGGCATTTCCACTGTCATGATTAAATTTACAAATCATTTATTTTCTATCACGGGAAGAGATAGAGCTCCAAACATGAACATAACTGCTCAAGTGTTAACACTTATAATGAAAACATAAGAATTACCACCAACTACCCTGGGGGCTAGAAGCAGAAATGTGAACCGGAAAACAAATCATGAACTTTCCTTTTTTTTTTTTTTGAGATGGAGTCTCACTCTGTTGCCCAGGCTGGAGTGCAACGGTGCGATCTCGGCTCACTGCAACCACTGTTTCCCGGGTTCAAGCAATTCTCCTGCCTCAGCCTCCCGAGTAGCTGGGACTACAGGCATGCACCACCACGCCTGGGTAATTTTTTGTATTTTTAGAAGAGACAGGGTTTCACCGTATTAGCCAGGATGCTCTCGATCTCCTGACCTCGTGATCTGCCTGCCTCTGCCTCCCACCAAAGTGCTGGGATTACAGGCATGAGCCACCGTGCCCGGCCGACAAATCATGGACTTTCTAACTGCCGTTCTTTGTAGCTTGTTAATACATCCACTTACTCATTGTCAGAGTACGTGGAGATTTTCCACAACCCTCGAGGATAAGGCTGAACAGAAGAGGCAAAAACGTGAAAATATTTCGATAGCTACTTTACTTTGAAATAAAATTCACTGTAAAAGTTGCTTGTATTTTTCCAAAACAGAGTCAACCTTTAATATTTAAGATTCTATATACAAATACATATTTTATGTAATTAATATATATTGTCATATGACATATACTATATCTTTATATTAATATGCATGCATATAATATATATTTCCTTCCTTATTTTCTATAAGCAGTTTTACAAGACTGACTTCTATTTGCCTCCTTATTGTTACTACGTGGTTTGATAATCCGTTTTGTGTCATTGTGATTCTGTCGTGTTTTGGGGATTTATTTTTGTTTCTCTGGGTGGTCACTAGTTTTTTTAAAGCATTCATGGAAGAGTGTGAATCTTTTTCAAGCTAGGAAGCCATGGCAAGCCTTGGGTCATACTGCCCCCGCGAGGCCAAATTGGCAAACCAGCAAGGGTGTTCAACTTCCAGCCTTGGCCATGGAGAAGACACATGAGGAGGCTTTTCACATTCAGCTGTTTAATGTTTGTCTCTGCCAGCACCATTCCAGTTGTGAAAAAGAGGTATTTCCACAGTGGCTCAGGGTAGGTAGTGCACAGCTCACATTCATCATTTCTGAAGATCGAGAGGAGTCTCCATTCGGGGTACAGGTTGATGCCTGTCATGGAATGAAGATTCCAACACCCAGACCAATCTCTGCAGTGTGCTGATCTCATGACCTTGCAACAAGATCAGAAAATGTTTTGTGACTAAGCATTTTTCATAATGCATAAAATGCTTCAAGCTCCTCCCTTGTTTCTCTCTATAATCCTGTATATCTGATGATTGTGGGTACCAAGTGTTTGAAATAATCAAATGTGATTTGATGTTGGTAAATTTCTTTATCATTCGCACTCTCCTTTCTCTATTATTGTTATTGTAACTGAACCGCAGATTAGTCACTCGCTGCTTGCAGAATCCAATTAACAAGAGCGAGGTCAGGTATAAAGAAAATGATTTATTCCAAACCTCCTTCAGGGAAGAGGTGCAGGCTCCTGCCTCTAAATGCACTGCTTTGCCAGGTGTGGTGGCTCACACAGCAATTTGGGAGACTGAGGAGGGCGGATCACTTGAGATCAGGAGTTCAAGACCAACCTGGCCAATATAGTGAAACCCCTGTCTCTACTAAAAATACAAAAAATTAGCCAGACGTGGTGGCAGGTGCCTGTAATCCCAGCTACTTGGGAGGCTGAGGCAGGAGAATCGCTTGAACCTGGGAGGTGGAAGTTGCAGTGAGCCGACTTCTCACCACTGCACTCCAGCCTGGGTGACAGAGTGAGACTCTGTCTCAAAATAAATAAATAAATAAATAAATAAATAAATAATAGTAAATGCACTGCTTTGCTTTTGGAGCAGAAAGCAGGCACTTTGAAACGGCGGGGAGGAAGTGAGCAAGGGCAGGGGGGTCTGCATACTGGCATGGTGCCTGATCTATCAGGCAGTTGAATTGGCACTTTCATAGGCAGAAATAAGTTGAAAAAGTGGCCTAAAACTCTCTATGTGGGAGAGGATAGTGGGCATGCCTTCAACCTGTCTTTCTGGAGGGTGAGTTCCATGGCAACCCCCTGGAGAGTGAGAGTTCCATGGAGGTCATGTTTTGGTCTGTAAATCAGCTGTTAACTCTCTAGAAAGTTCTGTCTTGGAGCATATAGTTAGATGAACTTGCCCTGTAAAGAATGTCTGGTGAAGGGGAGGTAAAAGGTGAGATTTGCATTTCTAAAGGGCTAAGTAGAAAGTGGGGTACAAGAGGAAAAGAGAAAAGGGAAAATAATTTTTGAAATAATTTTAACTTACTCCCTTTTACTTGGAAAAAAGGGAGTACTCGGTTACATTATCACCTCGTTTATATCAAACCTCTTATGGAATCCTATGGTTTGAAAACAAAAAGGTTGTTGAGGACCAGTCAGCCCAACCCCTTTGCTTTATAAATGAAGAGCATTGCCTGCCCCAAGCCCCAGACACTGATGTCGTGGGTCTGGAGTGGGCTCCAACAGCGGCATGTTTTCATGGTGCTTCCCAGTGGCACACCAGCGATGAGCCTTTGAGTAGGGAAAGTAGGAGCACTTTTGACTCCCTTCACCATCAGCACCTGTGTGCTAATAAAGTCACAAAAGCCAACATACTGGAGTCACTCGGGGAGTTTTACAAATAGTGACATTAAATCCAAACTCAAATAGTTCTGATTCGATCTGTCTGCATTGCTGCCCTGTGGTTCCCCACTGTAGAAGCACCCCAGGTGATTCTAAGTGTAGCCAAGTCTGAGAAGTACTGCCTAAAGCCTGTTGGACTGACAGCAAGGGCTGTTGTCTGAGCAAGACTTTGCCTGGCCTGGGGTGGCATGTGCACCAGGAAGAGTCTCAATTTTCATAACAGAACGTTCCCCAAGCTGGTTTTTTAAAAGCATGTGAATCTAGACTTCATTGGCAATACCAGAGATCTGTATTTGAGGCTCCAAGTATTTCACTTTCATTTTTGGTTTTGGGTTATGTTTTCACCCTTCCTTTCCAAGTGAAAAGTAAACAGAAATGGGATGTCTGGCGCCTATGCTGAGCTTGGCAACTTCAAATTCAATAGAGAATAAGTCTCTTGTGTAGAAAATGGCCTGTCTGAGATGTTTCTCAAATAAATATAGATTTTGCTTATGTGGCTAAAGGATTCTTCTCCCCCCGTTTCCTTATCCCTGCAGTGAGCCATCCTTCTTAACTCTTTCCATGACAGCATTATTCCTGAAGAACTGGGAACTCATGCCAGCCCTGATCAGGCAATGATAATTCTGCAGAGAATTAAAATTTAGATTTAAAATGTCAACTCTTATACATCCTGGCATATGGTTTAAACACATGTACACACATACAAACACCTGCTACTATTTACTGAAGAGCAGATATCTGATAACTTAATCTTTTTGGTTTTGAGTCAAGACAATTCCTCCTTTTGGAACCACATACCGCTGAATATAATAAAATGTAATTAAGATTAAAAATAAAAAACTAATGGGAGAATTTCAATATTGTCTATGTTCACTTTAAAATTCCTCTACTTAGGTTTATTGCCATTATCAAAGACTATTCAAAAATCCTTTTTAGGAGAATCCTAATGGTTTCCTGACATATAGTCAAATAAGGACTCTGTTGATTGGCTAACTCAATCTCCCTGTGCCAAAAAGCAGAGCCCGGCAGAGAAGAGGGCAGGGACTTGAAAGTCAGACTGACTTGAGTTCCAGCCTTGAGGCTGTGGAAGTTTAGCCAAGTGACTTAACGTCTCTGGCTCTCAGGATCTAAAAGGATTTCCAGTAGTAATTTGGGGTGTTACTGATACAGGAGCTAAACAGAAATTATTTAGGCGGTTAGTGAGGGTCAGAGAGTCCTCGGTAAGATTTGCCTTTTAACAAAAAGCAGCCCCAAAATCATTTGTTTGCTAACAAAGAAAAGCCTGTAAAATCGAGCTGCAGACATAGATAAGCAAGCTGGAAGCTTGCATAAGTGAATGCTGGCAGCTGTGCCAATAGGAAAAGGCTATCTGGGCGTCAAGCGTGTTCAACATGGATTCTCCATCTTCCCTTTTCTTTGTCAACCACGTGTACGGTAAAGGAACAGGCAACATGGCACGGGCCAGGTAGAGAACCCTTCTGCATAATAAAAGATTAGGGCGAGATGGCCAGCTTCTTCCCGTGCTACGTAAATGGCATACCTGGTCCAACCAATCTTTTGGGCCCTGTGTAAATCAGACACTGCCTCCTCAAGCTAGTCTATAAAACCCCGTGCATTTTATCATGGAAATGGGAGATCCACTCGGAACCCCCTCCTGCACGAGAGAGCTTTTCTCTTTTGCCTATTACACTTCCGCTCTTAAACTCACTCCTTATGTGTTAGCATCCTTGATCTCCTTGGCATGAGGCAACAAACCTTGTGTATTACCCCATACAAATGATGCTGCTTCATTACTAGTAGCAAACTGACAGGGTTGTGTTGGGGTATAAATTATCTAGACCAGGGAGATCCAATAGAATTTTTTTGTAATGACGGGAATGCTTTGTATCTGCATCATCCAAAATGGTAGCCACCAGGCCGGGGTGAAATGTGGCCAGTGTGACTGAGGAACTGAATGTTTTCCATGATTTAATTTAAATGTGGCCAATGGCTACTGTAGGAGACAGTGTGAGTCTGGCATATTATAAATACTCAATAAATATTAATATAATTTGAACTTTGGCATCAGTGTTTCCTAGATTTGAATTACTATGCAAGTTGCTTACTGTTTCTAAGCCTCAGCTTTCTAATCTGCAATTGGGGCTAATAATAATACCTGCCTTACAGGTTTGTTCAGAGGGTAAATGAGAAATTGCATGTTGAGGGCTTAACACAATGCCTGGCACATAAAAGCTCTGGTAACAGTTAGCTACTTTAATAATTTGCTAATAACGGCTATTTCTTCTTCAGATTAGGATGTGCTCCCCCAAACAGTGCTGTTAGACATAGCAGGCAATCCAGCTCACTCTCTGCAGTGAGAGAGAAGCACTGGCCGACCAGAGTCAACCAGGGGCTCGTGGGTATGAAATCAACAGCGTGATTTTGTAAGTAATGGATGGAAAGGGCCTCACAACTTTATGGCACTGTGTTCAATTTGCTTGGTCTTCTGTAGCTCCTTTTGAAAGCATTTTAGGGTGGATTAACCTGCTATCAATAATTCTGGTCAGATGTAGACTCCTTAGCTCAAAGCAAACTGAGAGAGTGAGGGCAGCAGGCCAATTCCCCACTCCTTCCTTCTAGACTCTGACAGAAGCTTACACTCAAGGAAGAGCAAGTAAGAATTAATGTATTAAGAGCTAGGTAAGCAAAACCTAGTGAGAAGTTCTGGCAAAGCCCCATGGGCAGATGTGGCTTGGGCACAGGAAAGAAGTAGGATTTCCTACCACCCACCTCAGTCTGCTTCTGGGGCCCTCATCCTCAGTTGTGCCTATGCAAAGGGGAGCAACCAATAAACCCCACCTCCACTCTCCTTCTGTGGAGGCCAGGGATGGCCAGGGATAAGAGAGGGATGGAAAGTGTTTCCTCCAGCCCTCCTCTGAGAAGGAGAGGAAACTGGGCAGAGCTTCTGTCCTCCTTCAAGCAGAAACAGAAACCTGGGGAGAGGGGAAGTAAAAACCCCCTTACTTTCCCTCTAGTTCAGTTGTGCACTAATCATCTGCAGCTCAACATTCAGCGTTCATTCATTGATTCAGCAAACATTGAAGGAGGGCCAGCTACGTGCCAGATGCCAACTCATGCCATGAAAGAGAGTCCCTGCCCTTATGAAATTCACTATTTAGAGAGAAAAGCAAGCAAAAAGGCAAAGTTCGAAAAATACTGTTGAAGTGGCATCATTGTCTGGGGTGAACACCTGAGGTTTGTGGTCTCACGCCAAGGGAATCAAGGACGCAGACACACAAGAAGTGAGTTTAAGAGCAGAGGTTTAATAGGCAAAAGAAAGAGAAAAAAGAATAGCTCTCTTGCCTGCACAGAGAAAGGGGCACCTGAGTGGGTCTTCCTGTTTTGTGGTGAAATGCAAGGCATTTTATAGACGAGCTTGAGGAAGTGGTGTCTGATTTACTTAGGACCCGAGAGATTGGTCAGACCAGGTGTGATGTTTACAAAGCATACAAAGAAGCTGACCATCCCATCCTAATCTTTTATTATGCAGATAGGGTCTATACCTGGCTGGTGCCGTATTGTCTGTTCCTTACTGTACATGTGGTTGACAAAGAAAAGGGAAGATGAAGAATCCATGTTGAACATGCCTGGCCCCCAGATAGTCTTTTCCTATTGGCACAGCTGCTGGCACTCACCCTTGCAAGCTTCCAGATTGCTTATCTATGTCTGCAGCCCGATTTTACAGGTTGCTCTTTGCTAGAAAAGAAATGATGTAGGGGCTGCTTTTCATTAAAAGGAAAACCTTACTGAGGTTAAAAAGAAAATAATTTCTTTTTAACACCTATGTTACTGTGAACAGTGTCGGGATAAGGCTCTGAGAGCCAGATGAGGATGAGTTATCCAATCCAAGGATGGGGATCTGGAGGAAAAATCCTAGAGAGCATTGCTGCAGTTGAATAAGGATTAGTTAGACGCTACTGAGTGGAGCATAGGAGTAGGAACTCTTATGCAAATGTGCAGAGGTGAAATAAACAAGGTATAGTCCAGGTGCCTAAAGTAGCACAGCCGACTTGAGATAGATGACAGATAGGTAGATAGATGACAGATAGGTGGATAGATGGATATGGTAGATAGCTAGCTAGCTAGATAGATAGATAGATAGACAGATAGACAGATAGATAGATAGACAGACAGACAGAGACTAGTGTGAGTGTGGGTGTGTGTGTCTGGCTATGTGCATGCATTCCTCCTGCAGGAGATCAGGAGCAGTGGGCAGCATGGAGTGACAAGAAGATGGGGAGGTACTCCTTCTAGCCCTCCCCTCTGCTCTGCCTTCCACTGGAGCAGAAGCAAAGCATATGGTGAAGGGGAACAAGGAGTCTCCCCAGCACAGTACCTGAGTACATTAGCTATTTATCACTCCACAGTCCCCATTCACGTGTTAATTCAGCATTTATTGAATGCTTACTGTTTGCAATGTCTATGTCAAGCTGTCAAGTGTAGTTTTTATTCTACAGGGCACAGGCACCGCCTAACAGTGTTAAACAAGATAGTAGCATTGAGACAGGAATAATAAGGGTGGTCATAGGAGAATGGAAGATTCCAGGCAGCAGTTTGACTAGTAAAAAGGAAACTGTTGAAATAGTTGCATAATCTAGGGGTCAATAAGAATCTGAGAACCAGGGTGTGAGCCAAGGCTGGTTAAAAGTGACTGGATCCAGTATGGTGCTGGGTTTGTCCTAGGTTTTGCCTAGAAACTCATTATATGCTCGATAACATACCAAATCACACACGCACCAGGGCCATTCCATTTCCTGGAACACTCATGTTTGGTGTAAAAATGGGTGGCACCACAGCTCTGAGAAATCGTTACCTTTTTAGGAAACTTCATGAGTATTCCACCCCTTGGTTAAAGAAACCCATAATGTAGAAGCCCCAAACCCTACTGGGCGCAACTCTCTCTCTTGAGTATGCCTGCACCGCCCTTTATTATTTATTTATTTATTTATTTTTTACATGGAGTCTGGCTCTGTCACCCAGGCTGGAGTGCAGTGGCGCAATCTCGGCTCACTGCAAGCTCTGCCTCCAGGGTTCAGGCCATTCTCCTGCCTCAGCCTCCCGAGTAGCAGGGACTACAGGCACCCACCACCACACCTGTCTAATTTTTTGTATTTTCAGTAAAGACAGGGTTTCACCATATTTTATTTTATTTTGAGACAGGGTCTCCCTTTGTTGGCTCGCTGCAACCTCCACCTCTTGGGCTCAAACAATCCTCCAACTTCAGCCCCCCAGGTAGCTGGGAGGACAGGCGTGCACCACCACACCTGGCTAATATTTTGTATTTTTTTTTTGTAGAGACGGGGTCTTGCCGTGTTCCCCAGGCTGGTCTTGAACTCCTGGACTCAGGTGATCAGCCTGCCTCCACCTTCCAAAGTGCTGGGATTACAGGAATAAGCCACCCCACCCGACCACACTCCCATTTCTTGAGTGTGTGCATTTTGCTCTGCAATAAATCTCTCTACTTTCACTTTTCTCTGACTCGCCCTTGAATTCCTTCTTGTGACAGTGTCAACAGCCTGGACACCAGCTGGAGTCAAGGTCTCACCAGTGTTTAAGGATCTCCCCTAATCCACTGGTATCAGCATGGTCAGATTTGCTTTTTCGGAAAAAGCCTTCTGTCCACAGGACAAAGGGAAGTGACTCAGAGAAGGGGCAGGAGGAGTCACGAGCTCCCTGCCTGACCAGGCCTGGACTATGGCAGAGACAGTGAGATAGTGAGAAAGCAAGGGTGGGCAGCCAGCCAAATCCAGAATATAGAAAGTTCTACAGGAAAAGGTGGGGCCAAGGTGGGACAAGGGGAAAGGAATTGTTGCACATTAACAGTGCAATGCAGTGCACTGGCCTTGTTTATGTCCAGGTTAGAACAAACCAATGAGAAAGCACATCTATGAGACAACGGGAGAAATTCGAACACCGACTAGATATAATATTATGTTAATTATGCTTTAATTTGGGGTACAATAATGCTTTTGTAGCTATTTCTAAAGAGTCCTTATCTCTTAAGGATACACTCTAAAATACTAGTGGATTAAGTTATACGATGTTTAGATACTTTTTAAAATAATCCAGTGGGGTGAGACGGAGAGGGAAGGGAGAGGAGCATAGATGAAACAGTGTTGGCCATATGTTTGTAATTGTTAAAACTGAGTGATGGGAATATGGAGATTTAACATATTAATACTATTTTCTGCCCATGTATTATTTGAATATTTTCATAATAAAATTGAGAGAGAGATAAAGAAAGAAAAGAGAAAAGAAGAGTAGAGAGAAGAGATAAGGGAAGTGGAGGAAAAAGAGCTTTCTGTCAAGGACCATTCCGGTGGACACAAATGAAAGAGACCCCCTTCCTACTATGAATTCTAGGTGTGTACTACCCAAGATGAGTCGATCGGATTCTGGCTTTCAGAAATGGTGAGCATGATGCAGCCCCACAGAGGCAGTGCCCTGGAGAGGAGACCCATGACCATCCAAGGAAGATGTCCCATCACAGAACTGCCCTGGGTCATGTGTTTTCCAAGTCCACATGTCCAGTAGTTCCTTCTTTCCTGTGACCAATGCCACCAATCTTCCAGTACTGTCCTTTATTGCTAGGCAAACCTGAGCCATCCTCTGCTTCTTGCAACTTGTGCCTGAACTAACATGGACACAAAGCCCCCACTTCTTCCACATTCTCGGAATGAAGTAGTTCTCCCTCCACACTTTAGATGCTAGAGGCAAGTGGATTGCTTGAGCTCAAGAGTTCAAGACCAGCCTGAGCAACATGGCAAAACCCCATCTCTACAAAAAATACAAAAATTAACTGGGGGTGGTGGTGTGCACCTGTAGTCCCAGCTACTAAGGAGGCAGAGAAGGAGGATTTCTTGAGCCCTGAAGGTGGTTGTGTTACATGCATCCATGTGAAGAGACCACCAAACAGGCTTTGTGTGAGCAATAAAGCTTTTTAATCATGTAGGTGCAGGCAAACTGAGTCTGAAAAAGGAGTCAGCAAAGGGAGATAGGGGTGGGGCAGTTTTATAGGATTTGGATAGGTAGTGGAAAATTACAGTTAAAGGGGGTTGTCCTCTTGCGGGTACGGGTAGGGGTCACAAGGTGCTCGGTGGGGAGCTCCTGAGATTCATTGTCCAGGAGAAGGAATGTCAGAAGGTCAAATGATCAATTAGGGTGGGGCAGGAACAAATTACAATGGTGGAATGTCATCAGTTAAGGCAGGAACTGGGTATTTTCACTTCTTTGTGGTTCTTCAGTTGCTTCAGGCCATCTGGATGTATACACATGGGTCACAGGGGATATGATGGCTTAGCTTGGGCTCAGAGGCCTGACATTCCTGTGTTCTTATAGTAATAAGAAAAACAAAACAAAATCGTGATGAAATGTTGGGGCAGCGAAAATTTTTGGGGGTGGTATGGAGAGATAATGGGTGATGTTTCTCAGGGCTGCTTCAAGCAGGATTAGGGGTGGTGTGGGAACCTAGAGTGGGAGAGATTAAACTGAAGAAAGATTTTGTGGTAAGGGGTGATATTGTGGGGTTGTTAGAAGGAGCATTTGTCATATAGAATGATTGGTAATGGCCTGGATGCGGTTTTGTATGAATTGAGAAACTAAATGGAAGACACAAGGTCTGAATAAGAGAAGGAGAAAAACAGGCATTAAAGGACTAAGAACTGGGAGGACCCAGGACATCCAATTAGAGAGTGCCCAACAGGGTTCAGCATAATTATTTGCTTGGTTGGTGAGTTTTTGGTCTCCATCCTTGAGTTTCTTTTATGTTGTCATATACCAGGCCAGATTGATTTAGGTAAAAACAACACTCTTCATTTAACAATAAACAGAGTTCTCCTTTCTCAGCAGTGAGTAAGTCGAGGCCTCGGCAGTTTTGGAAGAAAGAGAAATGCAAAGCCAGCAATTGTTTGTTAAGGAAGGATTAGAAATGGCTAGGAGAGAGTGAGTGAGATTGATAGTGTGGTGGAGATAGCTGGGGAGAGGTAGAGGGTGGCATAAGAATGGGAACGAGAATAAGAATGAGTATGAAAGTAAAGAATACGACTTCATCAGGATGAAAGTATTGGAGGGTGCCCTGTCAGCAAAGATCATCTGTCCACTCCAAGAGGAAGTCAAGAGTGGCAGATTTGGGATAGTACCAGGAGATATCCACTACAATGGTTTGGAGGAAAAGTGTAAACCAGCAGCATAAACAGGGGCAGGGCATTTATGAGTCGTTGAGAATGGTGAATAGGAGTATGACTAGACAGAAGATAGTGGAGATGACAAATTTTGGGGGCACAGTCCAAGTAGTGGGGGTGACTGCATACAGCTCTGTTGCAAAAAGTAGGGTAAGGATAAATAGACCTAATAGAATGAAGGGATATATTAGGCTCATAAGGGTTATTATTGTTCTTCAGAAATGCGAGTGAGTTTAAGGGAAGTAGGGGGGAGTACTTGCGACTTCCAGAAGGAAGAGGAGAGATCAGGCTGGCTGTCTGATGGGCACAGCTTTATTCTGGAACAGTGAATCCAATGGGGAGGGTCTTGCAGATGGATGGCAGTTGGGGTGCTATAAATGACCAGGTAGGGTCCGGTCCATCAAAGCTGTAGCATCTGAGGGGTCAGACTCAACAAGGACTGATTGCCCAGCTAAGGTATCTTCATATGGCTGGGAGTTTGGAGGAGGCAAGAGAAGATTAGCAGCCTGGCGAATTTCCTGTCTAGCCTGCTGGAGAACTGGAAGATAAAGGCAACAGGTCGTGGGCCTGGTTCCTGTGTGAGGACTCTAGCAGCACAGCCTTGTATTTCAGCTGTGTGTAAGGAAAAATGATGGGACGAGTCGGGGAGTGCTAGTATGGGAGCTCTCTCCAGGGCCTTTTTGAGAGAGTGAAAGGAAGAATGGGGAAAAGACTTATGGTCTATGGGATTAGTTAAATTACTCTTTGTGAGCTTGTAAAGTGGTTTGGTTAGGATAGCAAAGCCTGGTATCCAGAGTTGGAAATATCCAACAATGCCTAAGAAGGAAAGGAGTTGTTGTTTGGTGGTGGGGGTTGGGGTCTGGGAGATTAACTGAACACAGTCTGCAGGAAGGGTGTGTGTATGTTGATGGAGTTTTATACCAAGATAGATAATGCTAGGGGAAGAAATTTGTGCCTTGGAGGGGGATAATCGGTACCCCTTTGAGTAGAGATGTTGAAGAAGCAGGATAGTGTCCTGCTGGGAAGACTGGTAAGAGGGGCTGCAAAGAAGAAGATCATCAAAATATTGAATGAGGTGGGAGGCACATGGGTGAAAAGAAAGCAGATCATGAGAAAGGGCCTGGCCAAAGTAGTGTGAGCAGTCCCTGAAGCCTTGGGGTAGAACAATCCAGGTGAGTTGTTGGGACTGGTGGGTGTCAGAGTCAGTCCAAGTAAAGGCGAAAAGAGGCTGGGAGGAGGGATGCAAGGGGATAGTAAAGAAGGCGTCTTTGAGGTTGATAACAGAATAGAGTTTTGGAAGGGGGTATTGAAGATAGGAGGGTGTACGGGTTTGGCACTATAGGATGGATGGGAAGGACGATTTGATCAACAAGGCGAAGATCCTGAACAAACCTGTAAGACTTGTCCGGTTTCTGGATGGGTAGGATAGGGGAGTTGTAAGGCGAATTTGTAGGGTTTAAGAGGCCATGTTGTAACAGGCAGGTGATAACAGGCTTTAACCCTTTTAAAGCCTGCTGTGGGATGGGATATTGGCATTGAGCGGGGTAAGGATGATTACATTTTAATGGGATGATAATGGGTGCATGATCGGTTGGCAAGGTAGGAGTGGAGGTATCTTATACTTGTGGATTAAGATGGGGAGATACAAGGGGAGGATGTGAAAGAGGCCTTGAGTTGGGTAAAAGTGCAGCAATGAGATGTGGCTGCAGCCCAGGAATAGTCACGGAAGCAGATAATTTGGTTAAAATGTCTCAGCCTAATAAGGGAGCTGGACAGGTGGGGATAACTAAAAAAGTGCATAAAAGAATGTTGTTCAAGTTGGCACCAGAATGGGGGAGTTTTAAGGGGTTTAGAAGCCTGGCCGACAATACCCACAACAGTTATGGAGGCAAGGGAAACAGGCCCTTGAAAAGAAGGTAATGTGGAGTGGGTAGCCTCCATATTGATTAAGAAGGGGACGGACTTACCCTCCGCTGCAAGAGTAACCCAAAGCATCTGTGATGGTCCAGGAGGCTTCCGAGGTGATCAGGCAGTGTCAGTCTTCAGCTGCTAAGCTGAGAAGATCTGGGAAGGAGTCAGTCAGAGAGCCTTGGGCCAGAGTTCCAGGGCCTCTGGGAGTGGCTGCTGGGCAAGTTGAACAGTCTGATTTCCAGTGGGGTCTCGCACAGATGGGACATGGCTTAGGAGGAATCCTGGGCTGTGGGCATTCCTTGGCCCATTGGCCAGATTTCCAGCACTTGAAGGAAGATCCTGGGGGAGGAAGTCCTGGAGAAATGCCTGGCCCCTGTGGTTTAGGTGTTTTGAAGTTCTTGTGTGCTGGAGATGTGGCTGGGGTTTCTCTTACAGTGGAGGCAAGTAATTGCAACTCAGAAATATATTGCCACTTGGCTGCCTGTTTTCTATTATTGTACACCTTGAAGGTGAGGGTAATTAAATCCTGTTGTGGGGTTTGAGGGCTGGAATCTAATTTTTGGAGGTTTTTCTAATGTCAGGAGCAGATTGGGTAATAAAATGCATATTGAGAATAAGACGGCCTTCTGGCCCCTCTGGGTCTAGGGAGGTAAAGTGTCTAAGGGTTGTTGCCAAACAGGCCATGGACTCAGCTGGATTTTCATATTTGATGAAAAAGAGCCTAAACGCTAACTAATTTGGGAAAGGTCAGCTAAAGAAAAAGGAGCATTAACCTTGAATATGCCTTTAGCTATAGCCACCTCTCTAAGAGGAAATTGTTGGGCTGGTGAGGGAGGGCTAGTCGTGGAACAAAACTGTAAGCCAGACCAGGTGTGAGGAGAGGAGGTGATAGAAGGATTATAGGGTTGGGGAGCAGAGGCTGGGGAAGAATTGGGACCTGGCTAGGCCTGGCGAGGAGCAGCCAGGGGAGGAGGGGAGAAGTCAGATGGGTCTGTAGAAAAGGAGGATTCAAAGGACTCAGAACTTGGGGTGGAGACTGAAGGAACAGACAGGAGAGAAAGAGGAAAGATTTGGGATGAGTCACATTGGGAGCAGAGACTAGGGAGGGACTGATGTGTAAAGAATGCCTGGACGTCAGGCACCTCAGACCATTTGCTCATTTTATGACAAAAATTATCTAGATCTTGTAAGACAGATAAATCGAAAGTGTCATTCTCTCACCACTTGGAACTATTGTCAAGTTTGTATTGGGCAAGCAGTATTACAGAAGAAAATAAGATGTTTAGGTTTTAAAAAGAGTGCATAAAACAATGTTGTCCAAGTCCATCCCCCTTCTTAATCGATACAGGGGCTACCCACTCCACATTATCTTCGTTTCCCTTGCTTCCATAACTGTTGTGGGTATTGATGGCCAGGCTTATAAGCCCCTTAAAATTACCCCACTCTGGTGACAACTTGGACAGGTCAGGTGTTAGTCAAAGTTGTTTTAAGTTTTAAGAACACAGGCTAAGGGAGAAGAAGGGGGAATGAAGTGTGGAAGTTTGCCCATAGTGAAAGAGGTAAGTGTAAAGAGAAAGTAGAGACATGGAGAAGGGGGGAGGTGAGCAGCCCTGGGCTGTCATGTGGGTTAGCAGCCAAAGCAGGCATCCCAGCAATTGACTTACCACCAAAGGAATATGGGTGAATGACCAAGGCAGGCATCCCCCGGTGATCAGACCCAAATGGAATGTGGGTGAAAGATCAAGGTAGGTGTCCCCACGATGATCAGACACCAAAGGAAGCCTGCCTTCCCAAATCCGTGATCGACGTTGGAGTTTTTGAGTTCATAGATAACGTGTCTCCTTTGTCTCTACCAGAAAGGAAAAAGAACTGGAATTTGAAGGACAGGGAGATTGAAGGGTAGCGAGAGAGGCTGGAGAAGAGAGTGAAGAGACCACTTACCCAATTTGAAATTGGTGAGATGTTCCTTGGGCTGGTCTGAGGAACTGAGGTCGTAGGTGGATCTTCTCATGGAGTGAGGGTGAGGACAGGGGACCAGTCTCCCAAAGGAGTCCCCCTGTCCCAGGTCTTTGGCACCAAATGTTATGTGCATCCATGTGAAGAGACCACCAAACAGGCTTTGTGTGAGCAACAAAGCTTTTTAATCATGTGGGTGCGGGCAGACTGAGTCTGAAAAAGGAGTCAGCAATAGGAGATAGGGTGGGGTGGTTTTATAGGATTTGGGTAGGTAATGGAAAGTTACAGTTAAAGGGAGTTGTCCTCTTGCAGGCAAGGGCGGGGGTCACAAGGTGCTCAGTGGGGAGCTCCTGAGATTCACTGTCCAGGAGAAGGAATGTCACAAGGTCAATTGATCAGTTAGGGTGGGGCAGGAACAAATTACAATGATGGGATGTCATCAGTTAAGGCAGGAATTGGCTATTTTCACTTCTTTTGTGATTCTTCAGTTGCTCTGGATGTATATGTGCAGGTCACAGAGGATATGATGGCTTAGCTTGGGCTCAGAGGCCTGATAGGTTGCTGCAGTGAGCCAAGATCACACTACTGCACTCCTGCCTGGGCAACAGAGCCACCAAAAAAAAAAAAAAAAAGATGTATATCTAGAAAACCCCATCGTCTCAGCCCAAAATCTCCTTAAGCTGATTAGCAACTTCAGCAAAGTCTCAGGATACAAAATCAATGTACAAAAATCACAAGCATTCTTGTACACCAATCACAGACAGAGAGCCAAATCATGAGTGAACTCCCATTCACAATTGCTTCAAAGAGAATAAAATACCTAGGAATCCAACTTACAAGGGATGTGAAGGACCTCTTCAGGGAGAACTACAAACCACTGCTCAATGAAATAAAAGAGGATACAAACAAATGGAAGAACATTCCATGCTCATGGGTTGGAAGAATCAATATCGTGAAAATGGCCATACTGCCCAAGGTAATTTACAGATTCAATGCCATCCCCATCAAGCTACCAATGACTTTCTTCACAGAATTGGAAAAAACTACTTTAAAGTTCATATGGAACCAAAAAAGAGCCCGCATCGCCAAGTCAATCCTAAGCCAAAAGAACAAAGCTAGAGGCATCACGCTACCTGACTTCAAACTATACTACAAGGCTACAATAACCAAAACAGCATGGTACTGGTACCACAACAGAGACATAGATCAATGGAACAGAACAGAGCCCTCAGAAATAATGCTGCATATCTACAACCATCTGATCTTTGACAAACCTGACAAAAACAAGAAATGGGGAAAGGATTCCCTATTTAATAAATGGTGCTGGGAAAACTGGCTAGCCATATGTAGAAAGCTGAAACTGGATCCCTTCCTTACACCTTATACAAAAATTAATTCAAGATGGATTAAAGACTTACATGTTAGACCTAAAGCCATTAAAATCCTACAAGAAAACCTAGGCAGTACCATTCAGGACATAGGCGTGGGCAAAGACTTCATGTTTAAAACACCAAAAGCAATGGCAACAAAAGCCAAAATTGACAAATGGGATCTAATTAAACTAAAGAGCTTCTGCACAGCAAAAGAAACTACCATCAGAGTGAACAGGCAACCTACAGAATGGGAGAAAATTTTTGCAACCTACTCATCTGACAAAGGGCTAATATCCAGAATCTACAATGAACTCAAACAAATTTACAAGAAAAAAACAAACAATCCCATCAAAAAGTGGGCAAAGGACATGAACAGACACTTCTCAAAAGAAGACATTTATGCAGCCAAAACACACATGAAAAAATGCTCATCATCACTGGCCATCAGAGAAATGCAAATCAAAACCACAGTGAGATACCATCTCACACCAGTTAGAATGGCCATCATTAAAAAGTCAGGAAACAACAGGTGCTGGAGAGGATGTGGAGAATAGGAACACTTCTACACTGTTGGTGGGACTGTAAACTAGTTCAACCATTGTGGAAATCAGTGTGGCAATTCCTCAGGGATCTAGAACTAGAAATACCATTTGACCCAGCCATCCTATTACTGGGTATATACCCAAAGGACTATAAATCATGCTGCTATAAAGACACATGCACACGTATGTTTATTGCGGCACTATTCACAATAGCAAAGAATTGGAACCAACCCAAATGTCCAACAACGATAGACTGGATTAAGAAAATGTGGCACATATACACCATGGAATACTATCAGCCATAAAAAATGATGAGTTCATATCCTTTGTAGGGACATGGATGAAACTGGAAAACATCATTCTCAGTAAACTATCGCAAGGATAAAAAACCAAACACCGCATGTTCTCACTCATAGGTGGGAATTGAACAATGAGGACTCATGGACACAGGAAGGGGAACATCACGCTCCGGGGACTGTTGTGGGGTGGGGGGAGGGGGGAGGGACAGCATTAGGAGATATACCTAATGCTGAATGACGAGTTAATGGGTGCAGCAAAACAACATGGCACATGGATACATATGTAACAAACCTGCACATTGTGCACATGTACCCTAAAACCTAAAGTATAATAATAAAAAATAAAATAAAATAAAAAAAGATTTTGGCAATTGCACCATAAAAAAAAAAAAAAGAAAAGAAAAAGATTTTTTTCCACCAAGAAGTTAGTAACAAATTATAGGGAAAAGTGTCACTAATTCAAGGGAATTGCATTGAAAATTATTCATTCATTCAACAGATATTTATTGAGAAGCAAGTGTGCTGGTGCTAGGGTTACAATAGCGCACAAATTCCTGTATTCAAGGAATGAGGTAAGAGTATGCAGATAGGAGCCAGAGAGGTCAACAGGCGATTGCAACATAGAGTGACACATGCTCCAGAACACACAGGAGGGCTTCCAGGCCCCATGCTGGCCTATCACAGCTGGCTTCCTGGAAGTGGCATGGCTCAGCTAAAACCTGAGAACCAAGAATGAGCCTTCTGATATCTCATGGTTAAATCAGCACAAATGAAACAATTTTATAACCAAACAACCTTTTCCCTCCTGAACTGCATTTGTTCTAGAACCCACTTAATCCTTCCTAACATGTTCAATCCAGCCCTGTGATTTTTCCGTCAAATTCAAGATGCGTAGGATTCCTTTTCTGCTCAGTGCTCCCCGGCCAATCTTTTTCCCTTCCCCCACCCCACAGTTACTAATGCCAGTGTTTCAGTTCTCAGCAGAGGACGACAGTTCCACCAGGAGACATCCAGTGTTATCTGGAGACATTTTAATTGTCCCAGCTGAGGGCACAGTGCTGTTGGCATCTAGTGGGCGAAGGTCAGGAATGCACCTCAACATCCTAGAACACTCAGGACAATCCCCTGCAACAAAAACCTATCCATCCAGAACATCAGCAGGGCTGTGGTTGAGGAGCCCTGCTCTAGTGCTTCCTCCTTGCTGTATCCTCATCAAGGAGGGCTCTGGGGCATGTCAGGGGCTGCTACAGGCTCCTGGCAGATTTTGGCGACTTACTCCAGACTCGTGGAATATTCAGGACTCTTAGCATGGCCACAGGAGTGTCAGACTGTCCACAAGCACTCTCTCTTTCTTCACCCACTCATTCCCGTCACTCCACCATTTCCACTGCCTTCCCAAATGCCCATCGTGAGTCCCACCAGGGGCCAGAACACCACCCTCTCAAGCCTCCCCAGTGGCGTGTGCACACCTGGAGAACATGTCTCACATCCCCCAGCCAGCGAGACGTCCTGAGATTCCAGCACTTCTCAGTGTCTTTCCCAGCTTGTTTGTATCTGGAATGGGGCGGGGTCTCTCACACAGGAGAAATTACAAGGGAAAGTGTACGTGACAGGAATGGAGGAATTTCTGTGGAAACGGTGTGTGAGAAAACGTGGGAAGAAAGAAACTTCAGGAAATGGTAAGTGGCATCTTGACAGCAGAAAGTGAGAAGGGAGCAGAAAGAAATGGGGTTGGAACCTGGGAAGGAGAGGACAGGTGGGGATGGCCTTGCACACCGTGGGCACTGAGGAGTGTGGGCCCGTGGCGTGGGTGGAGAGGAGTTTCAAGACAGGGAGTTGATTCCTATTTTGAACTTCGGATTGGCCCTGGCAATGTGGAGACTGTATTGGAAGAAGGCAAGAATGGAGGAGAGCCCCTAGGTGGAGGTTTGGCAATGCTCTCTCCAGAATATAGCAGAGGCCTCTTCCAAGATAGGAGAGCCCTGAGTGGAGAGCAGTTAATGGGTCTGAGGGCTGCAAGGGAGGACTTGGATCATCAGGGCTTTTGGGAGGCATATGATCAAGGCTTGGGTCTTGGCCCATTGAAATGGGGAGCACTGGTTTTAGGATGTGGGTCAATTAGTTTGGTTTTCAGGACAGGCTGTGTTGGATATCCTGGGGGACCTCCAGGTGGCAGTGTCAGGGGAAGCTGGATGTGCTGACACTGAACTCAGCAGAGTGACTGAGTAGAGATCTACATCTGGGGTCACAGGCAGTGGATGCCCTAGGGGTGGACTCAATAGCTCAAGCAGAACCTGGAGGAATGCAGGCAGCAAAGGGAGCCCTAAAGAACAATGAGGAGATGTGCCAAGAAAGAGCCAAATCCGGGGCTTTGTAGCGGCCTAGGGGAGAGGGCTGGGGGAGTAGGAGGAAGTGTCAGCAATGTCAAATGTTACAGAGACACAGAGTAAGATAAGAGCGGAAAAAACATCCACGGAACCCTGTGATGCAATCAGAATGCAGAAAGACTTTGTAACTCCTGCCTGGTCTCCTCTGCACACTCATGGCAAAGGAATACAAAGTAATGTTCCCTCCTTCTGCCTAGAAAAGCACAACTTCCGCCCTCAAGCTCTGGGCTCTCCAGAGAGGACAGGACCAGCCTCAGAAATTGAAGGTCCTGGTTTACCAGGTAGGGAAAGGGCCCTTTCCAAGACCCTTTCCGGAAGGTGTGGCTGAGATGGGAACCGTGGACTCTGTGCAGAGGTAGGAGCTGGCTCCAGTCAAGTGCTAGGAGGTTGTCCTGGGAAGGAAGAGGCTCTGGAGCCTCTGTGGAGACTGGGACTGTCCCTGGGGGAGACGTGAGCAGGAAGAAGCAGAGCTTTCACAGTCCCCAGCTTAGGGGCCTCACCACCCAGACTGAATACCACGCCCAAACCCTTTCCTGCACAGTTACAATGTGTCAATTAATTTTACTGAAGGGAATATTTTTTAAATGAGGATGCTACTTTGTGTATTAATTTTTACCTCTATTCATAAAAGGAACCTTTCTTATCTATTTAAGATGATTCATATCAGACCAGTGTCTGCCCAACTCGACTGACCCTGTGTAAACTGGGCACTTCACACTCCAATGATGATGGATGAGTCCCCAGCAGCATCGTTTAGGGAAGTGAGTGGGCAGTGTGGCCTCCTGTGCACGTGACTTCCTCCTTCGGTGTGCCCACGCGTGGGTTCCGTGGTCTTGTGACACTGTGGCTTTAGAAATTTCCGTTTCCATTTTCTATCATTCAGAGTAAATGAAATTTGCAGGAAATTCAGAACCTTCTGCCTGTACAGTGGATGCTGTGGGACTCTGCCCGGATGCCCTCTTCTAGCCAATGCATCTCTCCATGCCTCCACCCCCGTAGATGGGAACAGAGGTGCTGGAACTCACAGCTACTCCCCTTTCTGGGAACTGGAGCTGCCTGCCCAGGCAATGCCCCATTCCCATGGATGGCTGAGCCAATGACTGGATAATGTTGGATTGCAGAAGCCTAGCACCCTCCCCTCAATTCCTAATTCCTTGTAGAAATAACTGGGGCCTCCTCTGTGACTACGTGGGCAGCTTCTCCCTCTGCCTGGTCCTGTCTTGTTCTCTCCTTTCCAGTTGTGTCTCCTGGAAGCCCTGTCCACAAGTCTGCTGCATACAACTCTCCTTCTCAGAGCCCTGGATTCCCAGGAATCCAACCTAAAATAGTCTGGCACTTGGTTTCAATTTTCTCTTTCACTAAGACTCAGTCACAGATGCTAATAAATAATAAAATGTCACCACCTTGAATTCTATCACTCTCTCTTTTCTTGCCCCATCTCTGAGAGACAAGTAAGTGGTCCCTCAAGAACCTGAAAAGGAGACATTAGGAGGAAAGCAGGAGGGGGCAAGAGGCCCACTCCTCCCCTGGCCAGCTCCCATCCATGCGCCCTTGACTGAGGTGACACCTACCCTGGGAAACCTTCCCCTGCCCCTCGTGAGCCAGGCCGGGTGCTCTTGGGACAGCTCCCATTGCTTCTGTGTGCTCCCCTAGCTTGGCACATGACTCCCTGAATTATAGTAAGTTCCGTACCTGAATCTCCCTCTAGAATGTCAGTGCCATGAGGACAGAGGATGGTTCCACTTTGTTCGCTATTTTCTCCACAGCATCTGGCAAAGTTCCTGGGACTTGGGAGAGGTGTCCTTCAGGAGCCTGGCGGAAGCCAAACGGCACACTTAAGTAGGGCAACTGAGGTGAGTTTAATGAAGGATTCCATACAAAGATTTGGACAGGGTATAGGGAGGCCACAATACACAGTGCAGTGCCTGGTGCCAGTGAGAGCAGGTCACCATTCCCACTGCAAGGCCAGACAGGGCAAGGGGAGGGAGCTGTCTGACAAGAGCTGCCCTTACTTCAAGGGACACATGAGCCCACTAGACCCCATCAGGAGGGAGCCAGGGCCTGACTCCCCTGACCTTGCTCTCCAATCTTCTGCCTAAAATTCCCCATCAGCCAAACACAACTGAAAATCGAAAGACAGGGGAGCCTGCTGTTAATAAGTTGAGCTTCACCCTGAATAAAGCTGGGTTGAGAGTGGAGAATGGATATGGAAGGGCAAAAGGAAGATTTATAAGACAGTGGGCACTAAATACCTATGAGATGCATAAAGGAACCACATTTTACAACAAATGTTCATTGAAATGCTACTCAATGGAAAGAGACCATTTCGGTCACTGTCTGATGCAGACAAATCAAAGGCCACATGCATCAAAAAGGCCATGTCAGGGTAACTCCGACATGGGGCAGACAGCAAGGCTGAAGGCTATGGGATATGTGGAGCAGGAACTGAGAGATCCTGATGTCAATCTAGCACTTGGGAAAAGGGGGACTAGAAGAAATTCACCCACAGGCAGAGGAAAACACAAACACTTATCTGTTTTTGCCTAGGCTTTAAGTGGTATGGGAAAAATCTCTGAGAATACAAAACCTATGCTTCATGCACAGGTTTATAATACCCTCAAAATGGAAGACCCCAAAACCAGGCGGGGAAAATTCATATCAGGCCATTGATGCCCTCAATGTTCCTGGTTGAAACAAACTCAAAACTCCTCTGGAAAGGAGTGCTCCCACTTCAAGCCATGAAAAGCTACTGCAGAGAAAATAATCCCCAGTTAAGACGCACGTTGAAACTGCAAGACACACAAGGAAATGGATCACCCTCAGTGATAGCTGGCAGAGCTAATAAACCTCTGTATACCTCTAACAAACTCTATGCACTAGTAGAACCCTTAAAGATTTGATGAAATCATTACTTTATTAAAATTGTTTTCATAAAAAATCAAAATCCAAAAAAAGTAACAAATTTTATACCAGAGCCAATTCGGTATATACAAGGGTGTGTCTCCCTCTTGTGGAATTTGTCTTATTGTCCTAACTCAGCACATTGTCCTAGTCTATGAAAAGTCCTAGAAACCCTTCTACCCTCTGGAATGTAAGAGCTTTAACTCAATAGGGTTTTTTTAATTCTTTTTTCTTGTCTTCTTTTTTTTTTTTTAATTTTTTCCATTTTCTCAAGTCAAACTGAAGGAGTATTTTTCTTTTCTTTCTAGGAATGCATATTCACCCTCCAAGGCCACTTGTCTCCTAATTGGAGAGTATTAGACAATTCTCAGGATTTCTTTATTTTCCTTCTTTCTTCCACAGGATTGGGAAACCCAGCAGGATTGGGTTTAGGCCTATCTCTAAAGCACAATGTTTCAACATTTTGATGTAAGATCGTGCCCTATTTTTTGTTCAGTTGCCGCCGGCAGGTTTTATAGTTTTAAAACTAGTTTTTGGTCATTGAGATATTAGAGGAGGGAAGAGTCTGCTATCCTGCTTTACTCATCTTCATCTACACTACACTGTCATCTTCACTGCAAAGTCCTGTATTAATGTTTTTAGATTCTATAACATTTTAACAGGTGTCAAAACATCTTAAGCACCACTTCAGCTTGGGAATCTCTAAATGTAATGGTGTTTGGGGGCTGGACTGATGTCTGCGTTTTGTTGTTGTTGTTATTGTCTGTAGTATTGGAGAGCCGGGAGATCCTGGACGCTTCCTGTTCATGGGCACATGATGCATTAGCTGCCCCAGCAGCTGGTTACGTTTAACCACAAGGATATGTGGGTGAACCCAGGGAGACCAATCTCAGTGGAATGGTGGGGGCAGAAGCCAGGCTGCAGGGTGTAGAGTGGGGAGTGGGCAGTGAAGTAGAAACAGAGTTTGGACAACTAATGAAGCTGCTTGGAAGAGGGGGAGAAGAGACAGTAAATGGTCAGACCAATGTTTGAGGTCAAGGGTGGGTTTGTAATCTTTATTTAAGGGAGAGATCTGAGCATTTAAAAATTCTGAATAGTCTAATAGAGAGGAAAAAGTTGGGACTCAAAGAAAATGTGGGAAAAAATGATGAAGGTTAAACGGAATGATATCCAGAGTGCAGGGGGAGAGATTAGCCTTTGGTGTAAGAGAAGCAACTCTGTCCGTGGAGAGAGGAAAAATGTAGACATATCACAGCTGCATTTGAAGTTGGGGCCTGAGGAGTTGAGGAGTTCTGAGAAAAGCGGAAGATGAGATCATTTCCTGAGAGTAAATGGGAGTCATTAGAATGGGGGTGAAGAGACTGGAAGCGTTAGGTAGCTTGAAATAGTTGATGGAAAAATGGGATAAAGTGACAATTTGTCACGCTCAGAAGAGTTATCAGGGAATCTAGAAGAATCTCTGGAAGCTAGTTGAAGATCTTGAATTACCAATGTATCTTGTCCACGTAGCTAAGTGGTTTTACTTATTTTTATTTTTTTGAAACAGGGTCTCACTCTGTCATGCAGGCTGGAGTGTAGTAGTAGTAGCACAATCACAGCTCAGTGCAATCTCTGCCTCCCGGACTCAAGCAATCCTCCCACCCCAGCCTCCCGGGCCTGGGACTACAGACACACACCACCACTCCCAGCTATGTTTTGTATGTTTTGTATATTTTGTAGAGACAGGATCTCGCCATGTTGCCCAGGCTGGTCTTGAACTCCTGGGCTTAAGCAGTCTGCCCACCTCGGCCTCCCAAAGTGCTGGGATTACAAGCTTTGAGCCCAGCTGCTAAGTGGTTTTAAACAGCTGTTCTCAGAAACACACACTCAAAGAAAAAATGTAGAGGATAATTTATCTAAGGCTGGGGCTTCAAGAGAGGTCACGGTGTTGACAAGAGAATGACTAAGTGATAGACTACTGGATTTCAGCTAGACAAAGAGGGATGTGACCGTGGGAGGGGCTGATAGAGGCTGGAGGGCTTGATGAACAACATATATTACACAAAGAATAAATGGAGTGAGAGAAACCAAAGGAGTAAAAGTTATCATCAGAAAAGTGAGCAATTTTATTGTGAGAGTTCAGTGGTAAATCAATGTTAACAAACCTCAGCTGGGCACTAGTGGCGTGAAACCAAAGGCCAGGGAGTTGAGTTAATGAGCTGAGACTTGGGCACCAGATGGGGGTCCACATGGACAACTAAGCCACCAGGATGATGTGAGAAACTGGGGTGAATAGAAGCCCCTTATCCATGTGCACAAGTCTTGAATAAAATAGGGGCAACCAGGCAGTCAGTGGATGATAGCAGTGAGGTAGAGCAGAGAGCGATGTAGTCGGAGAACTGGAGCCCACAGCAGTCTCCTTTATATCTAGAAGGGAATTAATAGTCAAAAAGTGGCACCAAGGCCGAGGATGTCACCTTCTGACTCCCAAATCTGAGACAGATGTGAGAGGGAAGGAGTATCCTCAAGGGACAGGAGATGGTGTGAATGTTTTTGGCATAAATCAAAGATGTCAGGGAAATTGTCAGAATTCAGGTTCCAGAGACACAGAGGAAAAGCATGGGAGAGAATGGAATACTGGGAGGTGAGATTAGGGCAGAGGAAGCACAAAGCAAAGAACAAGGAATAGAAAAAGTCATATGAGCTGAGGAGCTGGCCAAACATGACAGAATGGGAATATAATGGAATTAAGTGGCTTTATGTGTTCCAAAAGGATTGGTCCACGCAGGCCACAGGAAATGGGAGGTAAGAAGAAAGGGATCGAAATGCTGCAAAATGTATTACTTCATGGTAAGCAAAGGACTCAAGACTCTAGAAAATGATGCTCTTCCTTCCAAGACTATGTTAGTCCAAATCTTTCAAGATACAGAACCCAAGGTGGGGTCTGGCATACAAGAAGTGTAATTGAGGAAATGTCTGTGACATTTGCAGGACTGCAAAGGAAGCCAGGAGAAGCTGGAAAAGCCATCAGATCACAAGCAGGTCTGACTCCAAGTGAAGGAGATGGGGAAGGAAGTAAGGTTTGGCTGAAGCGTGTGCCAAAGGCAGCCATCACAGGAGTCCCTCTCCAAGGGATGGGCCTGTCATAGTGTCCCTAATAGGGTCATGGAGTGGGAGCAGGCCATGGAGGGCACAGCCTTGGCATGAATGCAGATATGGGTCTCAGAGTGCAGCAGCTGGGCTCCTCAGTCAATTACGCTCCCTCAGAGCTGGGGCAGGGGGTGCACTAGACCACACAGTAATATTTATTTATTTATTAGTAATTAAATCAATAATATTCATTAATTAAATTAATAAATAATATATTTATTTATTATTACTAGACCACACAGTAATATTTGTATGTCTAAGGAAGCATTTCTCAGAATATACTCACTGAACTTTTAGCCTATAAGTATCTGTATGAAAACTTTAAAAGGGGTTTCATGATCAAAACATTTTGGGAAACGCTCCGTACCCTTTCTTCCTCATGGAGGATCATAACACCTATTAGCATATGAAGGGCTCTGAGAAGTCCTGTAGTAAAGAAACTTGCTTTAGTTTTTTAGTCCAGCTATTCTTCAAACTTAAATGAGCAATGGCCTCCCGTCCTTTTTTTACACTTTATAGCATACTGCGGAATAAACTGAACATGCATTGAGAAAGACTGCTGCAGGGAATAGTTAACACTATTTCACTCCCAGTAAGTACATATAAAATCTGTATTTCCAGGGTGAATTATCAACACAGTTGTATTTTAGAAGTATTATCTGCCCTCCCAGGTATCACAGCTAACAAATGTTGGGTACTGAGGTGGAATTTTAGGGATCAGCCAACTATGGGAAAGAAAATCTGTGGGCGGGATAAGATGGTCTCAGAAGCCTTAAAATTATATGCTGTTATTTGCCTCTTTGAACTACTCAATATCAAACAACTAATTCAGAAGAAAATTGATTGTTTTCTAAAAGTTGTTTTTCTACATTTCCCATTAAGAAGCAGTGCTATTTAAAACTTATAATGGCTATTATGTGAGATTATCACTATCATAGTTTTTCTCTGTACAAATTTTCTGTAACGCTTTATTTGCTAATAAAAATTAGATAGATGGATTGATTATTGATAATCTAAGAAAAATTATATTTGAAGAAGCCATAGTAAGGGACAGATTAGATTATCATCAGTCTAAACATTCTAATACCTATTTCTCTTTTTTTGAAACTTTCCAAATTTGTTATTATGCATTTAAACAATAATTTTTTTAACTTTTTTTTAGGTTCTAGGGTACATGTGAAAGTTTGTTACATAGGTAAACTTTTTTCATGAGGGTTTGTTGTACAAATTATTTCATCACTCAGATATTAAGCCCAGTACTCACTAGGTACTGTTTCTGTTCCTCTCCCTCCTCCCACCTTCCAATCTCAAGTAGAGCCCAGTGTCTGTTGTTCCCTTATTTGAGTTCACGTGTTCTCATCATTTAGCTCCCATTTATAAGTGAGAATATGAGGTATTTGGTTTTCTGTTCCTGTGTTAGTTTGCTAAGGATAATAGCCTCCAGCTCCATTCATGTTTCCACAAAAAAACATTATCTCGTTATTTTCATGGCTGCATAGTATTCCATGGTGTATATGTACCACATTTTCTTTATCTAATCTGTCATTGATGGCACTTAGATTTATTCCATGTCTTTGCTACTGTGAATAGTGCCGCAATGAACATTCACATGCATGTGTCTTTATGGTAGAATGATTTATATTCCTCTGGGTGTATACCCAGTAATGGGATTGCTGGGTCAAATGGTAGTTCTGTTTTTTGCTCTTTGATCTAATACCTGTTTCTCAAGATCAAGTTAGATCTCTAAAAAAGGCATCATCCTAGCATTCCGCCTTCCCTTCCCTGAACTAAATTTAATGTTGTTTGTATCAATCAGCATACAGTCAAGACAGAAACCACACCAGTAGTGTGAACAATGAACATTAAATATAACGAGTTATTAACTTATAAAAGGGTATGAATTACTAAAGGGGGTAAGGAGAACACTAAAGAATGCAGGAATGGCAGATGTAGAGAGCAGCCATAACCTCTAAGCTAAGGCACAGCAGCCAAGGAAGTGGCGAACTCAAAAAATGCCCTCCCTCCCCAGCTGATCCACCCTTGTTGGAGGGGGTGTGGCTGAAACCCAATGGATGCCCAAGAAGTTTGCTGAGTTGTGGCAGGTTGGGGCTGCTGAGCAAGAAACTGCCCGAAGGGGTACCAGTGAGATTCCCAAGAATGTGGACATGCCTCTGGCGAGGAAGACGCTCTTGGGGTGACAGCAAAATTTACTAGGAAGCTACCCAGTAGAGTGCCAGCAAAAGTCAGCAGGAAGCCCCTGTCGTGGTGTCGGCAAAATTCACTGGGGAGTGGGCACTGCAGGGTCTCCACCCAGCACTGGCAAATCAGCCAAAAGAACAAAAAGAAAATAAAAACAAATCCCAGAACCAGAAAGAAAAAACTCTGCGTCTTACTGTGACCTTCTTATGCCTTCTACAGCAGCTGGCAAAGGAGAAATATTTATGGGGTCCAGCTCTAGAATCACAAGGCAGAACACGGAAGAGTGGATGAAGAGCTGAAAGGCGATAAATCAGTAACTGGAGCCTCACATCCTTTGCCTTTTTTATTGAGGGTCAATATATTAAGAAGAATATGTCTGTGTCTTCGGTAAAATTATTGCTAAGGTTATCACCCAGTGTGTGTTTTCAACCTCCCTGATATAAGAACTTAGTGACAAGAAAGAATGAGACAACGATCATGAACTATTGAACCTAACCATTTGTGGCTTTAGTGCCCATCTTCTCAGCAAGGCTTTCTCTCTCTCTCTGTCTCTCTCTCTCTCTCTCTCTTTTTTTAAGATGGAGTCTCACTCTGTCACCCAGGCTGGAGTGCAGTGGCACAATCTTTGCTCACTGCAACCTCTACCTCCTGGGTTCGAGTGATTCTCCTGCCTCAGCCTCCGGAGTAGCTGGGATTACAGGCACCCACCGCCATCCCTCCTGGCTAATTTTTGTATTTTTAGTAGAGATGAAGTTTTGCCATGTTGGCCAGGCTGCTCTCAAACTCCTGACCTCAAGTGATCCACCCACTTCAGCCTCCCAAAGTGCTAGGATTACAGGCATGAGCCACCACGGCCAGCTCTCAGCAAGGCTTTCTCTGACTACACTGTTTAAAATGTGATCCCTGAGCCACCTTGGCCTCTCTTGCTCTCCTTCCCTGCTTCGCCTTCTCCATAGCACTTCTCTCCTACTAATCTACAATTTACTTGAGCTCTGTGAAGGTCAGGATTTTTGTCTATTTTGTCCATTGCTGCATCCCCAGCACCTGGAACAGAGCTGGGCACAGGCTATGCACTCTAAAAATACTTGCTGAATAATTGAATTAAGTAAATGAGTGATCTACACATAGTGGGGAATGAGAGTATACAGTGATAGTTCCTTCAACTAAAACTGGGGTCAAATTATAGTGATAAAGAGGAACTCAGACCTTCAGAGGTAAGGTTTGTGGGCCACTTGCCAAGGCTGCAGAATGTGGTGTCGTTTCACAAACAAGGAGGCCCTATTATGGCTTCAGGTATGAGAATGATAAAGAGAACTTTCCTTTCGCCTCAACTGCAGCTTTCTAAAGTCTTCCTTCCTATGTAGAAGTTTCAAGGACCCCATGGCCTGAGTGTGGATAGGCAGAATGCTGGGAATCAGGCAAAAATAAAATAATACTGAAAGTGAAGGCCATGCTAATATTAGGAAGTCAGGGTGATCCTGAATTTACAAAACATTTTTCTTTGGGAAATTTCACACCTCACATGATTCTGTGTTTTTCCTTGGAAAATTTCACATCTCACATGACTCTGTGACATGCGGTACGTGAGGTGCCTGACTGCTGTTTCCGTCCTCCACTAATGAGGAAGAGTGTGTGTACTCCCAAGGTTTTGCAAGTTTCAAAGTCTGACTTGACTTTCCTTCCTTTTTCTGGAACTGATCCATGAGTATCGAGAGTAAAGCTGCCCGCACCTACTCACTCAAGATCCTGAGTGTCCTGCCCAGCTGCAGGAGGTGGAGAGACCCAGGAGGAGGGGCCACTGCTGATCCCAGGCTGTAGGGGGTGGGAAAAGTGTCCCAGGGCACAATGACCCCCACTCACTCACTCACAGGAGACCCACACAAGACAGGAGAGGGCACTTACAGCTTAGGTTCCCACCAGCACCAACCCCTCTGCCATCAAACATCACTGTGTTTCTCTTTCTGCCTTGGCTGTCAGCACACGTGGAGTTAAATTTAATGCTCAATCACATATTTGTCTGGGCTCTTTCTGTGTTTATTTTTCTCTTAATAGTTCTCTCTCCGCCCCTTCCTCTCCCCTCCCCTCCTCCTCCTCCTCCTCCTTCTTTTTTTTTCCAGAGACAGTGTCTCGCTCTGCCACCCAGGCCAGAATGCAGAGTGGCATGATCATGGCTCACTGCAGCCTCGAACTCCTGGGCTCAGGTGAACATCCCACCTCAGCCTCTCAAATGTCTGAGATTACAGGCACTTGCCACTGCATCTGGCTAATTTTTATATTGTTTATAGATACGGGGTCTCGCTATATTGCCCAGGCTGGCCTCAAACTCCTGGGCTCAAGCGACCCTCCCACCTCATACTTCTGAGTAGCTGGGACTATAGGAATGTGCTGCAGTGCCAGGCTAGTTTCTTAATTTTCTATTTCTATTTTGACAGGTACAAATTTTGTATTCAATCCTACCTCAGACACATCTTTGGTGTGAAAAGGATGTCATTTAATCAATATATAAATTCTAAGCAAATAGGTCTGATCCCCAAATTAGGTTAGTCACAGCTGCTGAGTCGTTGACCCAAGAGAAGCTCATCTAGATTTTTTCAGTATTTTCAAGTTCCTCTTCTCGGTTTATCCTTCTTCCAGACCATGCCCTCCCCCTCCCACCCTCTTCCCACAGCCTCCCCTCCCCACAGCCTCCTCCCACCATTCCAAATCTGGGCTGTTCTCCCAATTTCCTTCTCTCTGGACTCAAACCTACCCTAGCCCCCAGCTTCAGTTTGGGGTTAAACTTGTCCCCTTCACATTCTCTTCCACCGACTTGATGTTGCCTCTGTGTCATCACCACGGGATTTTCCTCCTCTAGGTTCTCCTTTTCCAAGCGGGGTCAGCTGCCCCATGAGCCACAGCACCAATCACTTCTGGCTGCTTGCAAACCCCTTTGCTTTCCTCAGTGTTGACACCGAGGGCAGCCCTATGCTCACCGCCGCTGAGGCCCCACCTCTGCCCCTGGCCTTTTCCCAGCTGACATCACCCTGTAGCTTCCATTTTCCTGAAATTTTCTGCTGAGGCCTCAGTCTTAACCAAAGCACAGAGTGCCCCTCAAAAATGACAATAAAAACCCAAACACACCGTGACTCTCACGGCAGGTTCCTGGTCCCCGTATGGAATCAGTGGGTGGGTTTCTGTGAACACTGGTCAGAGGCCGCATTAGAGGATCAGGACCCTCAGGTCTGGACTCGTGGTCACCACATACACTCCTCTCTGCTGACGGTAGCTGGCACCTGTTACCTACTCAGAGCGTCACATGCCACAAGCCAGAGGGTCTTGGCAGTTCTCAGCACCTTGACATCACTTCCTTGCTATCACTCAGAGCAGCAGTGACACAGTTCCCTTATCTCAGGAGGCCAGAGGACGGCTGTCAAAGGTCACAGGGAAATCAAAGGCGGGGTATGGGGCCAGAGGGAGGAGGAAACAACTTCCCGGTTGCTTTCAGACGCTTCAGAGTCCTCTGGAGGCCTGGGGGAGCTTTTGAGTTCTTTATTTCAGTTGGTCCCTGAGCTCGGTGAGCGGGGCGGGTAGAGCCACCAGGGGAATCCACAGTGGTTTCTCGTGCCCCTCAGGGTCAGGAGCAGTCTGATCAAAAGGAGGCCATCCACTGTCCGGGGCCATTCCCACAGCTCCCGGATGCTGGGACTGGAGGCTGCGCCCTTCCCCCGCAGGAGCTCGGCCCAGTGGTAAGTCATCTGTGTGTCATCTATGTATTTAACCCCTTATGGCCATGTTGATGCTGAGCATGGTTTCACTTTTGCAAACATTTGTTTATACCCTTGGAGAGAAAAACATCTCAGCTGTCACAGGAAGCTGCTTCGGGGGGTGAGCAAACTTCTTAAACATGCAGAAATTATGATCTACACCCGTTTCTTAAAAGTAAGCCATTGTACTTGGTTCTCTTTAATTATATATTTTCTTACATATTGTGTTCATGTAGGCAAGTCCTGTTTCTGCTAAAAGAAGGTAAGTTCTACCAAGACGGTGTCATGCCAGCTTTATTTCCCATGGCACCTGGCACACTGCTAAGCACTTACATGTTTAACAACTAGATTGGGGATGGTGCTGCTCTGGGGAAGTGGGCACACGTTAAAGAAATGTTTATTTCAGTCTTCTGAAATAGGGAATTACTCTGGCTAAAATGTAGCTCCAGAAAGGGAAAGTGGGGCTGTATGAATCCAGGTCCAGTTTGTTGTTTCCTCCAGGATAAGACAGCTGTTGGAGGGGAAAATCATCTCCCATTTCTCCGCAGGGCAGTCTGAAGATGGCCAATTACACGCTGGCACCAGAGGATGAATATGATGTCCTCATAGAAGGTGAACTGGAGAGCGCTGAGGCAGAGCAATGTGACAAGTATGACGCCCAGGTGCTGTCAGCCCAGCTGGTGCCGTCACTCTGCTCTGCTGTGTTCGTGATCGGTGTCCTGGACAATCTCCTGGTTGTGCTTATCCTGGTAAAATATAAAGGACTCAAATGCGTGGAAAATATCTGTCTTCTAAACTTGGCAGTTTCTAACTTGTGTTTCTCGCTTACCCTGCCCTTCTGGGCTCATGCTGGTGGCGATCCCATGTGTAAAATTCTCAGTGGACTGTACTTCGTGGGCCTGTACAGTGAGACATTTTTCAATTGCCTTCTGACCATGCAAAGGTACCTAGTGTTTTTGCACAAAGGAAACTTTTTCTCAGCCAGGAGAAGGGTGCCCTGTGGCATCATTACAAGTGTCCTGGCGTGGGTAACAGCCATTCTGGCCACTTTGCCTGAATTCGTGGTTTATAAACCTCAGATGGAAGACCAGAAATACAAGTGTGCGTATAGCAGAACTCCCTTCCTGCCACCTGATGAGACATTCTGGAAGCATTTTCTGACTTTAAAAATGAACATTTCGGTTCTTGTCTTCCCCCTATTTATTTTTACATTTCTCTATGTGCAAATGAGAAAAACACTAAGGTTCAGGGAGCAGAGGTATAGCCTTTTCAAGCTCGTTTTTGCCATAATGGTAGTCTTCCTTCTGATGTGGGCGCCCTACAATATTGCATTTTTCCTGTCCGCTTTCAAAGAACACTTCTCCCTGAGTGACTGCAAGAGCAGCTACAACCTGGACAAAAGTGTTCACATCACTAAACTCATCGCCACCACCCACTGCTGCGTCAACCCTTTCCTGTATGTGTTTCTTGATGGGACATTTAGGAAATACCTCTGCCGCTTTTTCCATCTGCGTAGTAACACCCCACTTCAACCCAGGGGGCAGCCTGCACAAGGCACATCGAGGGAAGAACCTGACCATTCCACTGAAGTGTAAACTAGCTTCCACCAAAGGCAAGATGAATAAACATGGATTTTCATCTTTTTGCATTATTTCATGTAAATTTTTTACACATTTATATACAAAATCGGATACAGGAAGAAAAGGGAGAGGTGAGATAACATTTGCTAAGCCTTGAATTTGTCTCAGGCACCGTGCAAGGCTCTTTACAAACGTGAGCTCCTTTGCGTCCTACCACTTGTCCATAGTGTGGATAAGACTAGTCTCATTTCTCTGAGAAGAAAACTAAGGCACGGAAATTTGTCTAAGATCACACAACTAGGAAGTGGCAGAACTGATTCTCCAGCCCTGGCAGCATTTGCTCAGAGCCTACGCTTGGTCCAGAACATCAAACTCCAAACCCTGGGGACAAACAACATGAAATAAATGTATTTTAGAACGTCTATTTAATGTTTTTTAAAATAATTTGTAAGTTGCTTTTAAAACCAATTTAACTGCATTCCAAATTATAAGCAGCCCGTTTATATGGGACTAATGTTTCAGGCGCGTTGTCTCACAGGTGATGAGAAGAACTAGCTAGCTGGAAGCTGTGGGAAAAAGAAGTAAGGTAACTTGTTCTGTGGAAGTTCTCTAAATTCTCTTGGTTACTTGCCACACCCCTAGGCCCCCAGCTTCCCCTAACCCAAGGTTTCTGGTATTTTCTGGTACTTTATCAAGACTATGGAATCTTAGGAGATTTAACAAAAGCAAATGAGAAATTATGTTTAGAAATGTCTAACAAAATGAATGCTTTGTCCTTTTAAGTATAACACATACTTCAGGCCTCACCAGCACATAACTACAAAATGTTGTCCCACTTCCTTTCTATGGCTGAGTCAGTAGAACACAGGCTCCCACCTGCCACACCAGCAGAAGGTCACCTCAACATGTGAGCTACTTCCCCGGCGACCCCCCAGATCTGTAAGGCTGATGCATCCTTGATCCTAAAAACATTTTCCTGTTCCTGGTGTTCAGAATTGGACTCCACACTCACTGGTCTCTTTATAATCTTGCTTCTGGCCCTTTGAGGCCTCAAAGCTACCAGTGCCTTGCTGCAAGGGGACAATTACTGCTCCCGGCTGAGTCCTGCAGACACAGGGCCTGGGCTGGCTGCCTCCGCCTGCTGGCCCAGCATCTTGCTTGCACTAAAGAGAACTGGAGGCTTGGCACTGATACTTGCTAAAAACCTACCCTGGCCACCCACTGCTGCTGCACTGCAGGGCACCAGCCCACACTCCTCCACTCCTGGCATCAGGCACATGTTCACGGCACTGAACCTCACAGGAAAGCAGTGGAAACCTGTCTCTCCTTCACAGGAGGCACTTTCCTTCCTAGGCAAAAATGATGATACCCATGGGCACAGCATCTCACATAGGGACACATAGAGATGTCTGACTCATTAAAACCCAAGTCTCTGGCCAATTAAAAGGGGTCCCTAATGTCCTACTCAACAGTGGTGGAAGGAAATTTGCTCTATATTGATGAAATGAGGTGGAGAAAATCTGATTTTCCAAACATGAGAATTTTCCATATGCCACCCCATAACCAAAGACCCCTATTTGTGTTAGTTGAAACATTCAAAAAGTCTATTAGGATAGTGAATGAGACCACCAAGGGACATGCTTATACAACAATAACTGGCTCCAAACCACACTGCATGGCAGTGGCTCTCAAACGCCAGCTCACGTCACAAGCCCTGTGCTGAAACACAGAGTTCTGGGCCCCATCCCTGAGTTTGTGGTTCAGGAGGTCTGGAGTGTGACCTCAGAATATGCATTTCTAACAAATTCCCAGGGGATGCAGATACTGCTGACCCAAGGCCCTCCTTCTGAGAACCACCGTTCCGGGGAGAAGGAACTCAGCTAAGTAAGGGTTTGGTTTTGTGCTGAAGACAATGTGGAATTTAGAGTTGGGGTGAATTATTCAGGAAAGTAGAGAGGTTTGGGGATGTGAGGGTGGGAAGCACAGTGGAGGGAGGCAGAGAGGAAATATGAAGCAGCCGTCAGTTGGAGAGAAATTAGGAAGAGGAATAAAATGATATATGCCAGGGATTTCAGTTTTGCTGAGCCCATAACGACAGCCTCTTCTCTGGCACCTTGTATCCCTCATTGAGGCCTTGTAGCTCGGTCTGCTCTTTCAGAGTCATAATAGGGCTATGGGTCTGACCTCAAGGTGAGCTGGAGTGGGCACACGTAATAGATAAAACTGTAAGAAGTCACTCAAGGGTCCTTCCTAGAACAAAGGATCCCTACATTCCAAAGGCAAATGCCAGTCACTATCATAAAAGAAAAGAAAGAAAGAAACTGATGGTGACATTTTAAATGGCAATTTTTCTAGCTTCTAAAAGGTTGTGGAGCAACTGGAACTTTCATACCCTGCTGGTGGGAATGTAAAATGGTATCATCACTTTGGAAAAATTGGCAGTGTCACCAAAAGCAAAGCCTATACCTACTATCCATTTCACTCCTCAGTATTTACCCAAAAGAAATGAGCATGTATGTCCATACAAAGATTTGGACCCAAATGTTCATGACAGCCTTATTTATATAGCTTCAAACTAGAAAAAGTCTGTCTATCCACAGGTGAATGGATAAACAAATACTGGCCTGTGTATCTAATGGAATACTGCTCATCCACAAAAAGAAACGAGCTATTGATACACACAGGAGCATGCACAAAATCTCAAAATGCTGAATGGGGGAGGCCAGATTTTAATTTTAATTTTGATTTTTTATTTATTTATTTATTTTTGAGACAGCGTCTCACTCTGTCACCCAGGCTGGAATACAATGATGTGACCTTGGCTGACTGCAACCTCTGCCTCCTGAGTTCAAGCAATTCTCATGCCTCAACCTCCCAAGTAGCTGTGACTACAGTCATTCACAAGAGCAACTGGCCAATTTTTGTAATTTTAGTAGATTCGGGGTTTTGCCACATTGGCCAGCTGCTCTCAAACTCCTGACCTCAGGTGATCCACCTGCCTCGGCCTCCTAAAGTGCTGGGACTGCAGGCATGAGTCACCGTGCCCAGCCGGAAGCCAGATATTTTTTAAAAGTACTTATTTTATGATTCTATTTATATAAAATTCTAGAAAATGCAAACAAATCCATAGTGACAGCAAATCAGTGGTTGCTGGAGATGTTGGAGGGGAGAGGAGAGGAATAGATTGCAAAGGGGAACAAGGAAATTTGGGGGGACAGTGGATATGTCTGCTATTTTGACTGTGGTGATGGTTTCATTGGTATATACATATGTCAAAAATGTAACAAGTTGTATACGTGATTTATTATATGTTGACTATACCTCAAAAAGGCTATTTTTTTAAATCCCGCTCAGCCTCCAGGCACTCCATTAGGTTGGTGTGACTTGTCTTGGAAATACACTCTGAGCATTTGCCGGGGGAGATCCACTGCCTGGGCCTCTGTTGCTTCTCCCAAGTAGAACTGGCAGCTAAAATACGAGATGCCCGTGGGCACAACCTCTCACCCCCATCACCGAGCAGGGAGCAGAAGGAGGCTGCTGGGGATGCCCCCACAGGGAGCACAGTCTCATCGGGAATGACCTTCCATGGCAAATAAAATCACCAGGGCAAGTCAAGGGAGAGACCAGGGAAGACAGTGCTCCAGCCTATATTTAAAAAGGATGAGAAAGGTTGAAGAAAAAGAGAAGAAGGGACAGAAATTCTCTTCACACATTTGCAGAAGTAGGTCTGGACTCTCCATCCACTTCTCCTCCGACACGTAGGACAGGAGTCTCAGAGGAAATGGCATCATCTTCCCATGTTTACAGACACAGCAATGAACTCAAAGAACAATCTTATCAGGATTTTCCAAATGAAAACATGGAGCGTACAGAGAATAAAGATCTGCAAACTCTTATGGTGGCTGAGACTGAAATGGTTAATGAAAAGCAAAAGTGTGTGCTGAATGACACCAGCCACAATGGCCTGAACACTTAAGTAGTGTAATATATTTGGAACATTGACAGCTAACAAGGCCTTCCTTCCATGTCAGACCAAGAACACAGTTTCCTAAAGATAAAAATAGCACATGCTTTTCCACTTTTCCATAAACGACTGTATTAGAAAACTAACAAACCATGAAAAGCAAAATATGGCTAGTCTATTCAAGAAAAACTGGTGTTTCTATTTTGCCTGTAAATTACTTTCTAATACAAAAAACAATTCCTGTTACATTGAGGTAATTCTAACTAGGGACATATGAGAGAGAGATTGAAATCTCATGAGCTGTCTCCTTTTCTTCTCAATTCTGTGTACTCATGGGTACAAATGGAACTAGTTTTTGTTTGTTTGTTTGTTTGTTTTTTGAGATGGAGTCTTGCGCTGTCGCCCAGGCTGGAGTGCAAAGGCGTGATCTCGGCTCACTGCAACCTCTGCCTCCTGGGTTCAAGCAATTCTCCTGCCTCAGCCTCCCGAGTAGCTGAGATTACAGGTGCCTGCCACCATGCCTGACTAATATTTTTTTTGTGTGTGTGTGTTTTTTAGTAGAGACAGGGTTTCACCATGTTGGTCAGGCTGGTCTCACACTCCTGACCTCAGGTGATCTGCCCACCTCGGCCTCCCAAAGTGCTGGGATTACAGGCGTGAACCACTGCACCTGGCCCGGAACTGGTTTTAAAACAGGAAACAGTTGATATACTGAATGGAAAAGCAATACAATTTGAAGTTGAAAAAACAAAATAAGATGCCCAGTTAAATTTAAATTTCAGTTAAGTAACTAATAGTTATTTAGTATAAGTACATCCCATATACGACAATTGAAGTATTTGTTATTTATCTGAAATTCAGACTTACCTGGGCATCCTAGTATCCTGTGTTTTGTTTTGTTTTGTTTTTCCTTTTGTTTTCTTCTTTTTCCCCGAAATCGGACAACCTTAATTTTAAGGTATTTATTCATTTTTAAAAACTAAATATTTTTCGGCAGTCAGAACTAGAGCAAAGATAAATGACCCCAGGACTCCGTTTAGCAGGCAGTCAGGAAGTGTGACAGTGTGGTGGGTGGCAGCCCCAGCCAGGCCTTTCCTCTTCCCTAAACTGCCACAGCAGGACTGCCACACTAGAGAATCCCAGTTTCCATTTGAGCAGCCCCTCCAGAGTTTGGAAGGAGTCAGTGCTTTAGCCTGAGGAGCTGCGGAAGGCTCTAACACTTTGCTTGTTGGTTGAATAAAAATCAACCCAAAGGTGGCCTACACTCATTGAAGTAGGAATGCCAGAATTTCCGTGGTGTCACATAGAAGAAAATATCTAAGTGCTTAGGGAGATGGCAGTGCTAGTGGATCTACTAGATCATTAAGACTCACTCCCCCACCCAGCGCAGGTCTAGAGGACACAGCCTTGCCACACTGGGAAGTGTAAATGAGCTCCAGCATCTTTATTTTTTTTTATTTTTTATTTGTTTTATTATACTTTAAGTTTTAGGGTACATGTGCACAACGTGCAGGTTTGTTACATATGTGTACATGTGCCATGTTAGTGTGCTGCACCCGTTAACTCGTCATTTAACATTAGATATATCTCCAAATGCTATCCCTCCCCCCTCCCCCCGCCCCACAACAGTCCCCGGTATGTGATGTTCAATTCCCACCTATGAGTGAGAACATGCGGTGTTTGGTTTTTTGTCCTTGCGATAGTTTGCTGAGAATGATGGTTTCCAGCTTCATCCATGTCCCGCATCTTTAAAAAAAAAAAAAATCTCTAAGTGGTGGCTCTTCTCGGTAGATCAGGAGCTATAGTGAGGAAATGCTACAAAATTGGAGTTTCTAAATGCGGGGGGATGGTGGGATTCTGAGGAAGGAGGGGCCACATGGTAACACTTACAAAAGACCAAGTGGGCATGGTTGCCACTATGGACGGTGGAGCCAAAGCAGTCCTCAGAATAGTCTGACCCCCAGAGATCTTTGGCATTGGCTGGTTGATCATGGTGTCCCTGGAACTGAAACAGAAGGACGGTCTACTAAATTTTTACCTGATCTGTATAAGCGGAAGAGTTCTATCTCTAATGAACAGAAGTCTAACTTTAGTCACCAGAACTGAGAGTCAATTCAATCAGTTCCCAGATTTGACATAGTTTATAGACCTAGAACCCCTTGAATGAAAGGTAAGCTGGCTCCCCTTGAGGAAGGACCCTGTTACATTTCCGGCATTTTATTCTGATAATCTTTTTCCCAGCCTTCCCCAAAGAAACTTAGGGCCATTTACCAGGGAAAGCCATGGAAGAAAAGGAAATAATTAGGCTTTTTGGAGATTCCAGGACACTGGCTCTATGCTAACACCAGTTCTAAGAGACCCAAAATATCTTTGTGGTCTACCAGCCAAATTGGGGCTTCATAGAGGTCAGGGGATCACTAGAGTTTGAGCTCAGGTCTGTTTCACTGTGGGTCTAGAGGGTCCCTGAACTTATCCTATAGTTATTCCCCCAGTTCCAGAATGCAGAATTGAGCTGAGAGCAGTGGTTCATGCTTGTAGTCTCAACAATCTAGGAGGCCAACGTGAGAGGATCACTTGAGCCAAGCAGTTTGAGACCAGCCTGGGAAATATAGTGAGACCCCATCTTTTAAAAAGACAAAGAAAAATAAAGAAAATTGACATGGAAAAATAATATAAAATCTGAATAATCTCACATCTATTAAAGAAATTGAATCTGTAATTAGAACTCCTCCCACAGAGAACTATAAGCCCAATGCCCCCATCAGTAGGAGAAACAGAAAGAAACAATCTTCTTAACAGAAAGCATAATTGGAATAGAGATACTCAACATCAGGGAAGAATCCCCACATTGATTCTCTGATCCACAGAGTGAGGGCCAAGTGGAAGCCTTTGGAACTGCCTCTACCTGCCAAGATACTAAACAAAACAACACTGCATGTCTGGAGGAATTGCAGTAAGAACTTGAAAGATGAAGGATGATGATGTCCACCTCTCTCCATTCAGCTCACCTATTTGGTTTGTGCAGAAGACAAATAGGTGTTGGAAAATGACAGTGGACCAGTGTAAACTTAATCAGGCAGCGCTCCAGCTGCAGCTGCAAGATCAGGTGTTGTTTCATTTTTGCAGCTAATCAACCCTTCTCCTGGCACCTGGTGTGCAGATGGCAATTTTTCTTTTCTATTATCTGTTAGTAAAGACTATCGGATGCTGTTTATTTTTAGTTGGCAAGGTCAGCAATACACTCCAAGGGGAGAGCAGTCTGTCTCAGATCTCACCGATGCCTGGGGATAGGGAGGGAGTGGCCCCCTCACCGTCTCCATCCAAGGCCTAGTCCTCTGCTCCTGTTACGGGCAGCAAATCCATGCAGGTCTGCAACAACCTCAATTTTTGCCTCCTCAGAAGAAAGAATTCAATTGAGGGACGTAAGACAGAAGGAGAGACTGAGGTAAGTTTTAGCACAGGAGTCAAAGTTTATTTAAAAGCTTTAGAATAGGAACAAAAGGAAGGAAAGTACACTTGGAAGAGGGCCAAGTGGACGACTTAAAAGGCAAGTGCATGGTTTGACCTTTTGACTTGGGGTTTTATACGTCAGCATGCTTCCGGGGTCTTGCGTTATTTCTCTGCTGGTTCTTCCCTTGGGGTGGGCTGTCCCATGTGCATGCCTGAGCCCACTGGCTCAACTCCTGAGATCTTATAGGGAAACTACTGCTCACCAGTTTCGAGTGTTTCTGTCTATTAGGAGCCGGCTTTTCCCTGCTGCCGGGTGTGACCAACTATCGCTTTAGAAAAACAGTCAACAACTGCCAGACCATCACCTGATGGTCACCTGACACTCCTGGTGTGTGTGTGTGGGATGGGGAGCCCTCTCCTGCCATGCTCTTCCTCACTAGCTACCCACTATAACACTCCCAGAGGGACCTGCACATTTTGTGCTCTTTGCAAGACAGTGCCTGCCCAGCACCTGTAGGCCTGCTCACGCCTTCAGGGTCATGATTTTTGCTTTTTACCACAGGTACCCATAAGCAAAACATGGCGTTGTTCACCATGCTTTTACATTATTCGCATAATTTTAAGTTATTTACATAACAATGTAAAAGCATGGTGAACAATGCCACATTTTGCTTATGGGTACCTGTGGTAAAAATCCTGCTACTAGCTCATTTTGCAGTGTCTATAATGACAGGTAATGCTCCATTCACTCCTTTATGACACTTGCAAAAACTGAGAACATAACGCCTCCCAGTTAAGCAGGCATCTGGACAATGTGAGGAGAACAGAAACAGACCACGCTGCATTTATCTCTCTTGATGACAGGCACTGAGATTTCCACTTTTTCTGGTGTTTTATTACGTCTCTACTGGGCATTCTTACATACATCTTGCACACCATGGAAAGTTTCTCTAGGGCAGTGGTTCACAAACTTTTTGGATACAGGATACTTTTATGTGCTTGAAAACTGAGGACCCCATACAGCTTTAGTTCATGTGGGTGTCAGGTTCTAGCCCAAACTGAAGTCCGAAGGGAGTTGGTGGGTGGGTGAGGGGTAGCTGAAAAAACACCCAAGGAATCATAGGCAGTTTGAACATGGCCTTATCCTCTCTCTGGGCATGAGCCACATGTCCAGCGTCAGCAGGGTAATTATACCTTTTACAGACAATAGAGGCTCTCAAGCAATCACGAGCTCATGTGAGTGGTCACCCAATGCACCTCAAGTGGCATGGTTCATAATGTGCGGAGTCGTGTGCCTGCACTCCAAACCCACTGAGTCATGGTGCACCAAAAAGTGGCCTCAGCCTACCCCTGACTAAAGCACAGCCATCTTCCTTACACTCCACACCTAGGCCAAGGGCATATTCCAGGTAAGGACATGTGCCCTTAGAGTAGAGCCCTGAATCCATAATCCACAGCAACAATACAGAGAGTAACAGCTCACTACTAGGATCCTAGCTATGCTACTTATGACTATTAGGGCCCAGCGTAGGCCAGAGCCTAGGGATGCCTACCATCTCTGCAGGGGGTCGTCAGTAAGGCTCTTGACTACCTTAATCTCCTGTGAGACCCCTTGCAGGGCTGCTGTTATGTTCTGCCAATTGTCAGGGATAAAGGTAGAACATTGTGTTCCTAAAAGGGCACAGGTGCCTCCTTGGGCAGCAGTTACTATGTCTAAGACCATTCGGTTTTGCAACACCACCTTTCTGATCTGATCAACCTCATCCATTAATGGGAAGAGGGCCACTCAGGTGTAATTCAGAGCCTGAGCAGCATGCTCTGCAAGAGCAGTAACTTGTGCTTCTACAATTATGACACACACTCCAGGGATAGTGACTGTCAAGGGGTAAAACCACCAGGGTACTCATCACACTTGCAAAAACCGAGAGTGTAGCACCTCCCAGTTATGCGGGCATCTGGGCAATGTGAAAACAGTGGCAGGTACATGAGGCCACCCTCAGGTATAATGTCCAGTCCAGTTTGCTTATAGGCAAGGCCACCCTGTGTCCCCACAGACCCATAAACTCCCAGGGGGGCACACAATCCATCGAGGCCCCTTGGTGGGGCCGCTTCTTCCTCCATACCTTTGGTGTGGTGACATGTATTATGTTTACACAGGCTGTGACGGGTACCCATCCCACAGTGCTGTTGCCCCAGTGTTGCTCTATGCACCACGGTGCCTGGGCCGGGGGTACTGCACGTTACCCCACTAGCCAGCCCCACCCATCATAAACGCTATGGGCCAGCCAGGGAATGGCTGTGCTGTGGGTCTTGTGGCATCCTTTGTCCAAAGCTTGCCACATTGCATTCCAGGCATCGGCCATGGGACCCCAAGTCTCCAGCCATGTCCGGTTCTCTACAGATGCTGAATGTATGTGCCAAGGCAAGCCATCTGCAGCTGCTAGAAGGGCGGTGCAGATCCAACAGCTGGAAACATTGGTCACTTCAGCATAGGGGTGGGCCCAGTCCACAATGCAGTTGGAGCATGTTAACCTACGGTTAGAATGACAGAGTAGGCATACGTACTAACAGAGGAAAATCAAGTCCCTCAGGCAAAATACAGGCTAACCTTTCATCCCTGGATAACAATGCAGCCCCCAAGGGCTTCTGCCCTGGGCAATAGTACCACACCTTTTCAGCTTCCCGTGGTTCCTTTGGGTCCTGTATTCAAGCCAAAGTCACAGGAGAGCTTGTAGTAGGCCACACAGTACATATGACCCCTGCAGGAAGGTTTCTTCCCTGGCCTTTTTCCTACAAACAGTTAACTTTGGGGACCATGCATTGAACACCCAAAGAGTGACATACAAGTCATACTGTAGGCCCTCCCCACAGGGAGCTACGATGGACAACCACCAGCAGCCGGGGGCTTGGAGGGGCTATGGCCACAGCCAGGTTTTCTGTTCCCCTGCCTTCAGGGGCACTGGGGCAGGCAACAACAGCTTACTGTTCTTCCCCATACCTGGTCAGAGGAGGTTACCCTTGGTGTGTATCTGCAACTGAATGGGGCGGCTGCCCGTGTAGCAAAGCCTCCACCTGGGCTGGGCTGCTTTTCCGTGGCCATTCATTCAAGGTTTGGAGCATCAGGTCCAGCCTGGAACTTCAGCCCTGCAAAGACAGGGGTGTGACATGCAAGTACAACCCATTCTTCAAGAGCTCGTTATATCGCTCAATCACACCCACAGCTTGCAAGTTGTGTGGTACATGGAATCCCTACTTTATGTCCATTGTTGTGCCTGTTGTCCAGTAAAATGTGTCCCCCATCACTCTCAATGACCAAAGGGCAACCACATAGAGCACGTAAGTGTTGCAGGGCCTGGATGGTGTGCTGTTGGTTGGCCACCCTACAAGGATAGGCAAACAACAGGCCTGTGGCTATGCCCACAGCTGTTAGCACATGCGTATACCCTTGTGACTTCGGCAGTGGCCCAATGTAGTCTACTTGCCACCTGGTTAAGCGCACTTGCCCTGTTGTTACTTGTGTAGCACTGGGCAGCTGCCTCCATTTAGGGTATGCCTGAGCAAATGACAGACATTTCGGACAAGCCTCCCAAATGTCTTGCATGGGCAGGGACAGACCCCAACATTTATTGACCTGTTGCATCAGTTTACCCCCTGCATGTCCCAGTTTCCAGTGTAGCTACAAGGCCACATCTCATGTAGATGCCAACTCGCACCATCAGACCTTGGCCAAGGCTTCTGCCTCATCATTGTTGGGTGTGGCCAGAGGCATATGGCCTGACAAATGATAAATAGTTACATCTTTGTGATGACCCATTTCCAAGAGGTCTTGCCACATGGGTTGGTGGCCCCAAATAGGTTGATGGCCAACCAGCCAATTCTGTATTTTCCAAGTAGTTAACCACAAGGTTAGGCCTCCATAGACTGCCCAGCTATCGGTACAGAGTACCATATGTGTCTCCGCCTTGGTGATCACCATCCATACTGCTCTAAATTTAGCCCATTGACTACTTTGTCCACACCTGGTTTCAAACCATATGGTTTCGGTACTAAGTTGGACTGCAACGCTGGTCCAAGCAGGAGTAGCACCTCGACTAGACCCATCTGTGTGCCATGCCCCATCAGGAATAGAGGGATGCCCTTCCTTAAATGGCAGTGGCTCGGGGTCAAAGGGTGCCTCAGGCCCCATGGCCTTCTCTTGCATTAGGACTGCAGGTCCCAAGACCTCTTGCAACTCTGCTGCTAATGGGCTTGTACTCAGCATACTCTGTTGCTCCAAGTAAGTGCCTCACTTTGCCAAAGTGGATGTCTGTGCCATCCCAGTCCGGGGGGTCATTACACATGAATGCACCCATCCCACTGTCAGGTAAGTCATCCACACTATGACTGTAGCCCATCCTATCACTTCTCGCATGCCTGAAGGTCAGCATATACAGCTGCTAGCTATTTCTCTATCAAGGAATACCAGAGCTCAGCTCCTTTCCATAGTTGGGACCAAAAGCCTCCTGGCATTCTCAAGCACTCTGTGTGCTGCCACAGGCCCCAACTAAAACCATCTGTGGTCACATGCATATCCAGTTCAAATGGGCACCACTTGTCAACTACCCATAGGGCTCATGCCTGCTGAATAGCCCACTTGGCTGCCAGGAAGGCAGTCTCAGCCACATCAGCCCAATCCCAGATTGCTCCCTTCTTTGTTAACTGATACAGTGGTTTTATCATTTGAGCTAAATGAGGCAGGAATGTCCACCAATATCCCAGGAGGCCCACAAAAGTTTGCAGCTGCCTCACCGTGGTGGGCCAGGGATATGCCTAAATTTTGTCAATGATAGCCTCTTGTATGGCCTTCATCTTACCCGACCAGATAACTCCCAAGAATTTAGCAGGTAATCCAGGCCCTCGGACCTTGGATTTGTTGATGGCTCAACTGCATGCTGCCAAATGTTGCCACAAGAGGGGTGCCACTGCTTCTAAGTCTGCAAGAGAATCAGAGGTTAACGTAATATCATCAACCTAATGGAACAAGTGGACTCCCTTTGGACATTTTCAGGCGGTTAAATCCATGGCAACAAGACCATGACATATGGTGGAGCTATGCACATAGCCCTGCAGCAACACTGTGAAAGTCCATTGTCATCAAGGCAAACTGTTCCTGGCTCTCTAGAGCAAGGTCAACTGAGAAGAATGCATTGGCCAAGTCCACCACATAGTGGTACTCTCCCAATTCCATTGTCGAGTGGTTCATCAAATCCATAATAGATGGCACATCTTCCAAGCCATGTAAAATATCCACCTCCAGAATGTATTCAGGTATGGGAGAGACACACACAGTGTATAAGCAAGGAGCCAAGTGGCCAATGCCAAGGTACAGAGATACAGGTTTCACTTTCACTGACTGGCCTCCATAACCGTCAACGTATGCAGATTTGCCCAAAAACTTAACTGGGCTCCCATAAACAAGGCTACAATCTATGCCAGTATCTACCAGCATCAGCACCCACTGTACATTGGTGAGGGACCAGTGGATTGCCAATTCCACATGTGGCCTCTGGTCGTCTGGTGTCCCCCCAAGACAGACACTTTTGGCCAGTTCCCTAGTTGAACAGAAAAGGCTCTACATTTCCACCTGGCTACAGCAAGTAGTCTCTGAGCTGGGTGGGACCAGGTCATGCAGCAATGCCTTTCTCCCCTTTGGGCATTTTCCGGAATTGCTGCCCTGCATACAACTGTCTCCACAAAGTTAGGAGTATTTCATGAGCTGCTTATAGATTTTCTCTCAGTCAACCCCAGCCAAAATCAAATCTATCCACATCTGTGAGCGTGTCACTCGTTGGGGCCCCCTTTTTTATGGGGGAGCCCCTTGTGGGTGGGGTACCTTCCCATTCTTTATGGTGTGGACCCTTCAATCCCCCTGACGGCCTTCTGCTTCCCCAAGAGCCGCCATGGCAGTGGTTACTTCATGTATGTGGTGCCCTACGTATGGGGTGAAGACAGCAGCCAGGGAGCCAAAGGGGCTCAGGAGCACAGAACCCAACACGAGATCCCTCATGTGGGAGGTGAAACATCATCTGGCCCTCAGGTATTCAGGTATTCAGGTCAAATATAGCCAGCCGCATACCCATCTCCCGAATGACTTACACCAAATTGGCATACAACTGCCATTTACTCACAGTTTTGGGCATTTCACCAGCATTATTCCACACAGTTCATATGGCTGCCTGTAGCCACTCAGTCAGGGTGTGGTCTCCTTGCCCTGCCACTAACCACCTGCTCACTTGCAGCCGCTGACAGAGAGAGGGGTGAGTCATGATGGAGGCCAGCTTTTCCATCTCAGAGGTGGAACGGGAGATACTCTCTGCTCCCTCGTTCCACAGACAAAGCATCCAGGCAGGCAGGGGTTCCCCTGGACACTGGCAGCACTGCTTGCCTAATTCCTGCAACTCAGTTGGGGTATAGGCAATATATGAAATGTGTTGCATTATAGTGGGGAGTCCCTGAGTCCACCCTTGGGGCCCCAGTGGCTATTCATGATCTACTTTCTGTCGGACCACTGGGTGAGCCCGCAACAGGGGTTCTTCCTCCTTGGTATGAAACTGAGTGGGGATCTCCAGACAAGATGATGGACCCAGGCCTGCATTCACGGTAGCCTCTAATTCCTTTTCCAAGCTCTGAAGCCACACCTCCAGATGCCCTGCCTGCATTCATGGCAGCCTCTAATTATTTTCCAGACCAGTGTAGCCAGGCCTCCAGTCTGCATCCCTCAGGGACTAGGTGTGTACTTTTCTTAGCACAGTTAAAAATGCCCATCCAACTCTGCCAGCGAAGGCTCTCTCCTTCTTGGTGCTCTGCGCTTCCAGCTGCTTCAGTGCCTTCTCCATGCTCATGGGGCACCCATCCACTGCCATCCAGGTTTCCACTCAGGCCCACCCTCGCAGCACGGCTACCATCGGGTACCACAACCCATGTTGTGGTCACATGGCCAACCTGGAATTAGCAGGGACCAAAGGCTCACTTACCTTAGGATCCTGTTCGTGATGCCAATTGTCAGGTTCTAGCCCAAACTGAAGTCCAAGGGGAGTTGGTGGGTGGGTGGCAGGTAACTGGAAAAACACTCGAGTAGGCGGTTTCGACATGGCTTTATTCTCTCTCTGGGCGCAAGCCATATTTACAGTGTCAGGAGGGTAATTTTACCTTTTACAGACAATAGTGGCTCGGAGCCAAGCAAGTGCTCATGTGAGTGGTCACCTAATGCACCTCATGTGGCATGATTACATAATGTGTGGAGTTGTGTGCCTGCACTCCAAACCCACTGAGTCATGCCGCACCAGAAGGCTGCCTCGGCCTACTCCTCACTAAAACACAACCATCTCCCTTACAGTGGGCTAAATCTATTGCTATTTATGCTATTAGAAATTTTAACACAGAAGTTTTAATATTTACATTATTAATTGATTTTGAAATAATAAGCCCATTACAGGTTAACATAAATAACATACTTTTATTTAAAATATCTGTATTTTTTAAAAGAAAAAAATTAGCAACAACAGTGATCCTTGGAATCATCCCACCTCAGCCTCCCAAGTAGCTGGGACCGCAGGCACACACCACCATGCGAGCTAATTTCTGTATTTTTTGGTAGAGATGGGATCTTGCCATGCTGGCCAGGGTGGTCTCGAGCTCCTAAGCTCAAGTGATCCTCCTGCCTAGGTCTCCAAAAGTGCTGGATTACAGGTGTGAGCCACCACGTCTGGCCAGAAGCTGGATACTCTGTCTTGTTCTCCATCCAATCTGTTAGACTGTCAAATGCCAAATAACCTTTGGAAAATTCTACTCGTAAAATGAGAGAGATAAATAACTTCTGAGTATCATCATTAAAATAGTTTGACATCATGGACCCACTGGGTCCCACGTGGAGAATAGCTCTAAGCTAAAGAGTAGAATGGCTAGGGGGGACATAAACATTCAGCCCATAGCTGCTGACCACAATAACACATTTTAAGTCTCTTCCTCTCCTGCTCCTTGTGATTGCAGACGGACTCAATCTGTAGGAGAGCTGTAGAGAGAACAAGCTCAAGCCCCTGATTTTACCTACAAAGAAAGCTGAGCCCAGAGAAGTTAAGGGACTTACCCAGGGTCACAAAGCCACACAGCAGAGCTGGGGCTGAGCTCCAGGTGTCCTGCTACAGAGGCCACTTCTTTCTCCAACTAGGGAATGGCCTGTGATTACTTCAGAAAACAATGGTCAGCTAACTGATTCTGAATGCCCTTTGCTGGTAAAAGCTAATCTCCTGAGGAAAAATGTACACATTGGCTGGGTGCAGTGGCTCAAGCCTGTAATTCCGGCATTTTGGGAGGCGGAGACAGGCACTTGAGGTCAGGAGTTTAAGACCAGCCTGGCCATCATGGTGAAACCCCGTCTCTACTAAAACTACAAATATTAAGCTGGGCATGGTGGTAGGCACCTGTAATCCCAGCTACTGGGGAAGCTGAGGCAGGATAATCGTTTGAACCCAGGAGGTGGAGGTTGCAGTGAGCCGAGGTGGCACCACTACACTCCATCCTGGGCAACAGAGTGAGACTCAAAAAAAAAATAATAATAAAATAATAATAATAATAAATAAAAATAAATAAATAAGTATGCATCACCTCAGGTGGTCAGTCCGCCTTCCCAAGACCCAAGAGCACACAATGTTCCTTCTGTGAGTGATAGGGGGTTCACAGCACCACAGAGTCCATGACTTTTCCCTCAGAAGTGAATGCGTGGCTAATTATTTTGTATTTTTTGTAGACATGGAGTTTTGCCATGTTGCCCAGGCTGCTCTCAAACTCCTGGACTCAAGTAATCCCCCCACCTCAGCTTCCCAAGGTGCTGGGATTACAGGCATGAGCCACCGCGTGGCCTGCACCTATAGTCCCAGCTACTCAGGAGGCTGAGGTGGGAGGATCACCTGAACCGGGAAAGTTGAGGCTGCAGTGAGCTGTGATTGCTCCGGTGCACTCCAGCCTGGGCAACAGAGTGAGGTCCTGTCTCAAAAAAAAAAAAAAAGTGAACACACATGCTGGGGAAGAGGCCTGCAGGCGCCCCTGCCAGTTCTGCACCAGAGCACACTGTAGCAGCCCTGCTGTGACACAGGAAGCAGCTCCAGGTCCTGCAGTCTGAAGCGTGGAGCCTGAAGCCTGGAGCCCCCCATCCAATGCTGCGCCATGCTCACCAGTAACCCCCAGCATCAGCACCGAGGTAGCTGCAGATAAATTTCTCACCTCAAATGTCGAGAGATGTTGCTAAACTGTCCTTCTAAGGCTGTGTATAATAATATGGTCCTGCCAATACTGCATAAGACTATCTGCTTCATTACATCCTCACAATACTGAATATCATTAGCAACTTGAATTTTAAATTGTGCTAATCAATGAAAAATGATTACCTAATTACTAGTGAGTTGAGGTTATTTAACATTAATACTCCTTCTGGGGACATCACACTCTGGGGACTGTTGTGGGGTGGGGGGGGGGGGAGGGACAGCATTAGGAGATATACCTAATGCTAAATGATGAGTTAATGGGTGCAGCAAAACAACATGGCACATGGATACATATGTAACAAACCTGCACATTGTGCACATGTACCCTAAAACCTAAAGTATAATAATAAAAAATAAAATAAATAAAATACTCCTGATGGAATATTTTGTATTTATCACATTTTATATAAATTATCTCTATATAATTAGCACTAGAATGTCCGACTTGGTTTTCATTGTTCCTCACCTGTTTGGAAACACATTAAGAATGAGGGAGAGAATGGATGGGAACTCACCTAGGGATGCATGGAGCTGGTCTGCAGCCACTCTGAGGCCCTCTTAATACTTCCCCACCACACACTCAATTTCCCCTGGTTTGTCCATAGATACCTCCAACAATTTTTATGTAAATAAGAAAGAAAGACTCAGCTTTCAATGGAAAATGGTAGGTTGGATTTTATGACTGAAGTGGCAAAAAGAAATAAGGGATTTTATTATGGGGGAGGTCCAAACCCTGATGAAAAACAAAACTCATTGAAATTGTTTGAAAATTCAAGGATTAAATCAGATTATTTTGGATTCAGTAGGAATTAGATTACTCTAAAGCCCCAGGATACTTTATTTTGTAGAATGCACGGAAAGTATAGAAAAGAGAAACGAAGAGGGAAAGTCACGGCTAATAACCTGGAAGGGGTATATAGGGAGCCAAAGGCCTGTGGGACGTAACCAACTCTGCATTCCACTGGAGGCTTTATGATCAAACAGCAAACTATTTATCATGAATGCAGGATGTGGGCAAACTCAACAACTGCTCCCACTTTCAGAAGGTTTGCTGAGGGCAATCGCTTCCTGGCGTTGAACTCCTTGAGGTTATCCACTGGGACATCTAGAGAATGCAGTCTTGCAAGCCTACTCTGGACTGAGCAGCTGACCCCTTCTTCCATGCCCCCCTTCTCACTATCTCTTTTGCCTAATAAATATGGAGGGCTGTGTAAAGCTCAGGGCCCTTGTCCACTAGAGGCAAAATGCCCCCTGACCCCTTCTCCCAAATATACTCTTTTGTCTCTTGTCTTTTATTCCCGCTTTCACCCCACTTTGTTCAGTCCCCCTAGGTCCGTGCGGGTTACATAGTGGCACCCTGAACACCAGCAGAATCGGGTGCTCTACAAGTGGCGCCCTAACACAGGGACTATGCGGATGTGAATGAAGAAGGTCTGCTGGAGCAGAGGAGCTGAAATTGACAAGGTGAACGGGGACCCCGGGACGAGTCTGCCAACACTCTTCAGTGCCCTAAAGAGGTACTGGGAGCAGTACTTTAAAGTGGTACTGGGAATGGGAAGTTTTCTGAATCAGGGTAACATGGGGCAGAATTTGTCTGTTGAAGAAAAACATTATGTGCAGTTGCTTAAAGTTTTGTTGAAACAAACTGTGCTCAGGTTAGTTCTCACATTAAGATGCTATGGGAGGTTATTATGCATAACCCATGGTTTCCACAGGCAGGTACTCTTGATGTGGAAAACTGGGACAGAACAGGAGAAGGATTAAAACAGGCTCATCAAAAGGGTCTTAAAGTTGATTCTTCAGTTTTCTCCACTTGGAATTTAGTTCGTACTGTACTTCTGCCATTATCTCATTATTCTGTGGGACAGCAGGCTAAATCTAAAAATCTGAAAGAATCTGTTGTCCCACCCACAGTTCCAGTTGAAAATAAGTAATAGGAGAGGAAGGATAAAAATTGGCCTATACCGCCCCCTCCGGTTGCAGAAACATCTGTACCACCTCCTTCGGTGGCAGAAACAGAGATCCCAATACAAAGAATTTTTAGCTCTGCAGCCACAGCTGGAGAGCCCTTAGGACCTTGCGCTTTTCCTATTTCCATAAGGCCTGATCCAAATAATCCACAGCAGCTTAATCATGAACACACTCCACTGGAGTTAAGTTGTTAAAGGAATTAAAAGTGAGCGTGGTAAATAATGGCGTACAGAGCCCATTCACTTTAGGATCGCTAGAATCTATGTTTGGTGCTATGTGTCTTTTACCCTTTGATGTGAAACACTTGGCAAGAACTTGCTTGTCTGCTAGCACATATCTGACATTGAATTTAAACTGGCAAGAACTGGGTGCAGACCAGGCTAGACAGAACCGTGCTGCTGGAAATGGAGACATTACAGAGGATAGGCTATTGGGTAATGGCCCTTATTCTGACCTGGTACATCAAATAGCATTCACAAATGCTGCTTATCAGCAGTGCACACAGGCTGCTAAATGTGCCTGGGCCACAATTCCTGAAGAGGAAGTCCCAGTACAATCCTTTTTACATATCATGCAAGGGTCACAGGAACCCTATGCACAATTTCTTGCAAGATTACCAGAGGCAGTGAGGCATCAGATTCCTCATACCGCGGCTGCAGAAATGCTAACCTTTACTCTAGCTTTTGAGAATGCAAACGCGGATTGTAAATGTGCACTGGCACCAGTGAGGTGTACAAAAAACTTGGGAAATTTTCTCAGAGCTTGTCAAGATGTAGGAACTGAGCTTCATCGATCTGCAATGTTAGCTGAAGCAATGGCTAATTTAGCTGTTGACAAATCTAAAAAGAGCCAAGGGTCAAACCCTAAGATGGGAAAATGTTATAATTGTGGAAAAACTGGACATTTTAAAAAGGAAAGCCACCAGATCTCAGGACAGAAAGGATCTTACAATGCAGTTCCCCCTCGTCCCCAGCAGAAAGAACACCAGGACTTTGTCCTCGCTATAACAAAGGAAATAACTCGGCTAATCAGTGCTGCTCAAAATTTCATCAGAATGGCACCCCCCTGTTGAGAAATGAGACGGGGACCTGGACCCAGGCCTCACAAACAATGAGGGCATTCCCAGCCCAGACCTCGACCCTGTTTCAGGCATGGGCTCCCAGAGGCACATTGATTCCCTCACCTGAGGAACTCCAGGAAGTGCAGGATTAGATCTCCCAGCCAGAGAAAGGGTTATGTTAGCTGGGGAAGACAAACCCACCAAGATTCCCACTGGCATTTGGGGACCTTTACCAGCAGGATATATGGGACTAATTTTAGGCAAAAGCTGCCTTAACTTGCAAGGCATTACTGTAGTGCCAGGAGTTGTTGACTCTGATTATGAAGGGGAAATTCAAGTAGTTTTAATGTCACAAGATCTTCGAGTTTTTGACCTGAGAGAATACATAGTGCAATTATTACTTATTCCCTGCAAATTACACCCTTCTCCACGAAAGGAGAAACAAGGAAATAAAGGGTTTGAGAGCACAACTACACGGGAAATCTATCTATCCCAACCCATAGCCTCTAATAGACCCACCTGTGTAGTACAAATTAAAGGAAAGAAATTTTATGGGTTTATGGATACAGGAGTTGATGTGTCAGTGCTACCGGCAGGTCTCTGTTCTTAGAGCTCCCAAGATGGCGGCAAGGCTTTTGTTCTCTGACCTGGGGTTCTTGGCCTCACAGATTCCAAGGAATGGAACCTTGGGCCATGCAATGAGTGTTATAGCTCTATCAGAAGCTCTTCCAAAAGTTGTGCTGCTATCTATGGACCAAAACATACTCAAACAATAACGACCTCTGGGATTTCAGCTCAGAGCTAATTGCAGTCATTCAGGTTTTACAGCTCACAGTTTCAGATCCTATCAACATTGTCTGTGATTCAGCTTATGTTGTAAATGTAGCCAGTCACAGAAACTGCTACGATTAAAAGTACACTAGACCCAGAACTGCTTAATTTATTTTTAAGACTTCAACAAGTTATTTGTTCTAATGCAGCTTCTTTTCATATTTTTCATATTCCTTCTCACACACAACTTCCTGGGCCACTGTCTCTAAGTAATGAGAAAACAGACAAAGTGATTGCTTCTGTGTTTCAGCAAGCTCAACCATCTCATGCGCTTCTGCACCAAAATACTTCCGCCCTTACTAGCATGTTCCATTTAGCTCACAGCCAAGCTAGGGCTATAATACAAGCCTGTCCTACAGGCTTGTCTTATATTATACAGCATGTCCGTGGAGCCACACCTATAGAAGGATGTAATCCACGAGGTTTGGCTCCACATGAAATCTGGCAAATGGATGTTACACACATAGCAACCTTTGGTAAGCTTAGCTATGTTCATGTGACTATAGACACTTATTCTCATATGCTGCATGCTATGTGCCAAATAGGTGAGACAGCTGGTCATGTACAGTGACATTGTCATCATTTGCTCATATGGGGATACCTAAACAATTAAAAACTGACAATGGACCCGCTTATACTAGTCATGCTTTTAAAAATTTTTTGCAGCTTTGGGCTATAACCCATAAAACAGGAAATCCTTATAATCCTAGAGGACAAGGCATTATAGAGCGGGCACAACAAACATTACAACGCATGTTGAAAAGACAAAAAGGGGGAATAGGAGGCCAACTACCACCTCAATCAAAACTACATTTAGCCTTATTTACTTTAAATTTTTTGACTCCTGGCATGGATGGTAAGACTCCAGCAGAAAGACATTGGCAAGTGTTAGAGGAAAACAAAGTTTATCCAAAAGTGTTATGGAAATCCCTGGAAGAAGGACAATGGAAAGGTCTGCTGGATTGACTGACGTGGGGAAGAGGATATGCTTGTGCTTTTACAGGAGATGGACAAGCCATGTGGGTGCCCTCAAGGTGTGTGCAACCATGGAATGGGAGACTGGAGGAACCCAGGGTGGCCAACCATGGACACAGTCCCTCCTGTACATGAGCCAGCTGAGCCTGAGTGCAAAGATGGAGAGAAGGGCAACTGGAGTCACAACACAGTTCTAATGTTACATTTGTAAAGAATATCACCACTCAATTTATAGTTTGTGTTTATATATATATGTATATATATAAAGTATATATATACATATATATAAAATATATATACATATATAAAGTATATATACATATATAAAATATATATACATATATAAAGTATATATACATATATAAAGTATATATACACATATATAAAGTATATATATACACTATATATAAAGTGTATATATATACTTTATATATGTGTATATATACTATATATAAAGTGTATATATATACTTTATATATATGTGTATATATATACTTTATATATAGTATATATACTTTATAAATATAGTGTATATATATACTGTATATACATACTTTATATATAGTATATATACTATATATATACTTTATATATAGTATATATACTATATATATACTTTATATATAGTATATATATACTTTATATATATACTTTATATATATACTTTATATACATACTTTATATATAGTATATATATACTTTATATATATACTTTATATATAGTATATATATACTTTATATATATACTTTATATATATAGTATATATACTTTATATATAGTATATATATACTTTATATATATACTTTATATATATAGTATATATACTTTATATATACTTTATATATAGTATATATACTTTATATATAAAGTATATATATACTTTATATATAAAGTATATATATACTTTATATATAGTATATATATACTTTATATATAAAGTATATATATACTTTATATATAGTATATATATACTTTATATATACTTTATATATATACTATATATACTTTATATATAGTATATATATACTTTATATATATACTATATATACTTTATATATAGTATATATATACTTTATATATATACTATATATAGTATATATATACTTTATATATAGTATATATATACTTTATATATATACTATATATAGTATATATATACTTTATATATAGTATATATATACTTTATATATATACTATATATAGTATATATATACTTTATATATATACTATATATAGTATATATATACTTTATATATATACTATATATAGTATATATATACTTTATATATATACTTTATATATAGCATATATATACTTTATATATATACTTTATATATAGCATATATATACTTTATATATATACTTTATATATAGTATATATATATACTTTATATATATACTTTATATATATACTTTATATATATACTTTATATATATACTTTATATATAGTATATACATACTTTATATATATACTTTATATATAGTATATACTTTATATATACTTTATATAGTATATATACTATATATAGTATATATACTATATATAAAGTATATATACTATATATAGTATATATATACTATATATATAGTATATATACTATATATAAAGTATATATATACTATATATAGTATATATACATATATAAAGTATATATAAAGTATATACTATATATGTAGTATATATACTATATATAGTATATATAAAGTATATATAGTATATATACAATGTATATATAAAGTATATATAGTATATATACATATATAAAGTATATATATAGTATATATACTATATATAGTATATATACATATATAAAGTATATATATAGTATATATACTATATATAGTATATATATACTTTATATATAGATATATACTATATATAAAGTATATATATACTATATATAGTATATATACTATATATAAAGTATATATATACTATATATAGTATATATACTATATATAAAGTATATATAGATATATAAAGTATATATACATATATAAAGTATATATACACATATATAAAGTATATATATACATATATAAAGTATATATACACATATATAAAGTATATATATACATATATATACTTTAAGTTCTAGGGTACATGTGCACAACGTGCAGGTTTGTTACATAGGTATACATGTGCCATGTTGGTTTTTTGCACCCATCAACTCGTCATTTACATTAGGTATTTCTCCTAATACTCTCCCTCCGCCAGCACCACCCCCCAACAGGCCCTGGTATGTGATGTTCCCCAACCTGTGTCCAAGTGTTCTCATTGTTCAATTTCCACCTATGAATGAGAACATGCCATGTTTGACTTTCTGTTCCTGTATTAGTTTGCTGAGAATGATGGTTTCCAGCTTCATCCTTGTCCCTGCAAAGGACATGAACTCATCCTTTTTTATGGCTGCATAGTATTCCATGGCATACCCTTATGTCTTTGTGACAGCTAAGAAGGACCAGCTCCAGATAAACAATACCCAATTGACCTGTAAATCTTACCAGTTATATCACTGCGTTAATCATAGCACATTGCAAACACATAATATCTCTACTTTGATGATTTTAGGTCGCATCCCTGGGCTATGGATTCCTGTTAATCTGTCCAAGCCTTGGGCTGCCACACCTGCTTTGCATTTTGTGAAACTTCTTCTAACTCAGCTTACTCATCATGTCTGTAGAGCCTTAGACATAATAATTTTTGCTATTGTTTCCTTGGTCGCACTAATAACTTCTGTTGTGATGTCCTCTGTAGCTTTGCATAATTCTATTCAAACAGCTCAGTACATGAAGAACTGGACACACATGGCCGACCAAGCATGGCTACTTCAGAGTAAAATTAACACTGAGTTACAAACTGAAGTGGTGTTATGGGAAGTCAGGGACCCCAAACGAAGGCACCAGCTGGAGCCGCAGCAGAGGAACATAAATTGTGAAGATTTCATCTTAATATGGACATTTATCAGTTCTCAAGTAATACTTCTATAATTTCTTATGCCTGTCTTTAATCTCTTAATCCTGTTATCTCCATAAGCTGAGGATGTATGTCACCTCAGGACCACTGTTACAATTGTGTTAACTGTACAAATTGATTGTAAAACATGTGTGTTTGAACAATATAAAATCAGTGCACCTTGAAAAAGAACAGAATAATGGCGATTTTTATGGAACAAGGGAAGACAACCATAAGGTCTGACTGCCTGCAAGGTCAGGCAAAAAGAACCATATTTTTCTTCTTGCAGAGAGCCTATAAATGGATGTGCAAGTAGGAAACATATCACTAAATTCTTTTCCTAGCAAGGAATATCAATATTAATACCCTGGGAAAAGAATGCATTCCTGAGGGGAGGTCTATAAATGGCCACTCTGGGAATGTCTGTCTTGTGCAGTTGAGATAAGGACTGAGATATGCCCTGGTCTCCTGCAGAACCCTCAGGCTTACTAGAGTGGAGAAAAACTCCGCCATAGTAAATTTTTGGTCAGACCACTTCTCTGCTCTCGAACCCTGTTTTCTGTTAAGATGTTTATCAAGACAATACGTGCACTGCTGAACATAAACCCTTATCAGGAGTTTATGATTTTGCTCCTGTCCTGTTTCCTCAGAAGCATGTGATCTTTGTTCTCCTTTTTGCCCTTTGAAGCATGTGATCTTTGTGACCTACTCCCTGTTCTTACACCCCCTCCCCTTTTGAAATCCTTAATAAAAACTTGCTGGTTTTGTGGCTCAGGTGGGCATCATGGTCCTACCAATATGTGATGTCACCCCCAGAGGCCCAGCTGTAAAATTCTTCTCTTTGTACTCTTTCTCTTTATTTCTCAGCCAGCCGACACTTATGGAAAATAGAAAGAACCTATGTTGAAATATTGGGGGTGGGTTCCCCCGATATGTGATGTCATCCCTGGTGGCCCAGCTGTAAAATTCCTCTCTTTGTACTGTCTCTCTTTATTTCTCAGCCAGCCAACACTTATGGAAAATAGAAGGAACCTACATTGAAATACTGAGGGTGGGTTCTCCCAATAAAGTGGCAATGTTGAAATCCACGGTTCTATGGTTAGGGGAACAAGTACAAAGCTTGCAATTGCAGCAGCAATTGCGTTGTCATTTTAATCACACTCATATTTGTGTAACCAACTTAGAATATAACCAAAGTGAGTATCTGTGGGACGTTGTGAAAGCCCATTTGCAGGGAGCTTTCATATCCAACATCACCTTTGATATTGGTGAATTACAAAACAAAATTCTTGATTTACATAGGCAAACTCAAGAGTTTCAGCTTCTTTAGAAGACTGGACCGAATTCCAGCAAGGCCTGGAGAGCCCCAACCCTTGGACCTATCTAAGGCACCACATTAACATCTTATATGTAGTTCTTGGAATAATATTGTTTTGTCTCTGTCGTCTGTTCATAGCCTGTAAAATCAGATGGACCACCAATCAGAAAATGAGAGCTGCCCACCCTGGCCTTACATTCTTTCAATTAGTTCATAAACAGAAAGGGGGATATTTAGGGAGCCTAAGTCATGTGGGATGTGACCAACTCAGCATTCCACTGGAGGCTATATGATCAAACAGCAAACTATTTATCATGAATGCAGGATGTGGGCAAACTCACGACTGCTCTCACCGCCAGAGGGTTTGCTGAGGGCAATTGCTTCCTGGCCTCGAGCTCCTTGAGGTTACCTACTGGGACATCTGGAGAATGCAGTCTTGCAAGCCTAATCTGGACCAAGCAGCTGACCCCTTCTTCCACACCCCCCTTCTCACCATCTCTTTTGTCTAATCAATACGGAGGGTTGTGTAAAGCTCAGGGCCCTTGTCCACTAGAGGCAAAGTGCCCCCTGACCCCTTCTTCTAAATATACTCTTTTGTCTCATCTTTTATTCCCGCGTTTGCCACCTTTGTTCAGTTTCCCTAGGTCCACGCATGTTACATAGTGGCTCCCTGAACAGCGACAGAATCGGGTGCTCTACAGAAATAAGTTAAAGTTGAAATCTTTCCTTTTTAAGGAAAGATTTGGGACTTAGAGACCCCAGGAGACATACACAAAAATGATAAGAGGATGTGCCCAAACCAGTCTTAAAGTTGTGGCACAGGGTAAGGCAGATGAAGCTGTTACTGAGCCTCAGAGAGTGACTGGTGTTACAGCAAAAGTTAGCAGTGGCCTGAATGGAGGGTTTCTGAACTCAAACATGAATGATTCCCCCTCAGGGAACCCAACCTTGGGAAACTACTGCATGTTTCTCTGTATGGGGAAATATCATTAATGCAGGATAAATTGCGAAATATCACAGAAAGCATCCCGCATCTAGTCAATCTTCTGTTTCCGGGGTGGCCTGTGCAGCTGGGCAGGCAGAGGCCTGACCATCCTGGTGACTGAGATCCAGCCACACCCACCAGGCCATGCTCTGGGAAGGGGGTGGGACCTGGGCAAAGGACACTTCTCTAGGACTGCACAGAAGGCTTTGTGGGCTGGTGGGACATTCCTGTGATGGCCTTCTGGCTGGGCACTCTGAAATGCTCTGAAGATTTTTCCTTGCACTGTTGCACTAACCCCAGTCCCCTATCACTGCCCCTTCCTCCTGGGTGACTTCATTGATGTTGTGGCCATGTGAATTCTCTTGCCAATGAAATGATGAAGGTGATATGGCCTCTGCCAAGCAGACACTGTGAGTATTATTGTATGATGCTTTTGTCGCTCTCTTTTTTTAAGTTAAAGCAGTTTATTAAAAAAATAAAGGCATAAAAGAATGGCACTCCATAGGCAGCGCAGCTGCCTCTGTCTCTTTTATTTTCCCCTCTGCTTCAAGCCCAACATGCCCAAAATTGGGGCTGCTGATTCAGCCTGGGTCTCAGAATAAAGACATGAGCCACAGAGCCATTGCTGACTCATGATGGAGATGGACACAAGACAGAAACACATTTTTGTCATGTCAGCCACTAAGATTTTGATTTGGAGGCCATTTGCTACAGCAATATAACCTAGAGTGAACAGAGAGACAAAATGATGTTCCATTTCTTTTCAACCTGGAACAGGAGAATTTCACAGGTGGGCCTTAATTTCACTTTAGTATCTTATTTAGACAAGAAAGTTCGTACTGTTCAAATGTCATGTTTTACAGTGCTGGCATTATCACTGCTGTGGTTACCCCATCAGATGTCGCTCACTGACTAATCTTCTCATGTTGGTGAGGATGGACAACATACCAGGCCATATTCAAAGTAGCAAATAGGAAAAGAGCTTCATCCTAGCATTATGGGACCTTAATTAATGTCCTTTCCTGACAGGTTTCAGAGGTTTTGCAGGCAGCAGCAGAGCTATTCATCTCACTGACAGTGGGGAACATGGCCAAATGATTGCCCCCAGAATGGAGGCAGAGTTTCAGGACACTCGTCTGATCTCTGCCCTTGTAGGGACAGTCTCACCCTGATTGACACTTTTGTCCAAAGTGTTATGTCCAAAGAACCAATGGAAAAGCAGGAAAATTATTCCTTCTTCATTTCTCTCTTCGTTATTTAAAATAATTATGTCTTCACTTCTCTTTCCTCCTTTTCTCTGCTTCCTACTTAGCCTTTTAGAAATGCAATTATAATCTTTTATCTCCCCTTCACCAGACACTCCCAACATGGCAAGTTCATCTAACTATGTGACCTTAGTTAGAAGCTACAGAGCAGAACTGTCTCCCACCAAGAGACTACCTTGAGACTTAACAGTCAATTTACAAGCCAAAATATGCCCGCTATGAAACTCTCCCACCTGGAAATTTTTTGGCTGCTTTTACAACCTGGTTTTGCCCACAAAGGCACCAGCAGTAACCAGCTCAACTGCCTGGTAGACAAGGCACCAAAGCCAGTACCCAGACCCTCTACCTGCTCACTTCCTGCCCTGCATGCCACACCCCCCATTTAAAAGCCTCTGCTTTCTGCTCCAAAGGTGAAGCAGTTACCCTTAAGGAAAGAATCCTGTACTGCTTCCCCTAAGGTAGCTTTGGAATAAAAGTCACTTTCTTTATACCAAACGTAGCTCTTGTTAATTAGACTCCGCAAGTGATGAGCAACTGAACCTACATTTCAGTTATAATTCCTATGCCTGCTCTTCCTGCCCTGCCTTGGGGACACACGCACACTCCCAGGCACATACCTGCACATGCACTGAGATAGCTATGTGAATAACCAACCAGATCCCCTTGGGAAAACCGGTGCTTGGCCTGGCCTTAAATTCCAGACCCTTGGGCATCATACCCAAGACTGCAAGAAAGAGGAGGGGCTGGACCTGAAAAACTTGGAAGGGAAGGTCCAACTGTACAGGTATTTTGTCAGGCATGTGATTTCAGTATAAAATTCTAGAAAAGATGAGTGACACTTTATAAGGAGAGAATATCAACAAAATTTCTCATTTTACTTCTTGCTAAGATGACAGCAGGGAATCGTAAGCAGATGGATGGGCAATCCCCACCTTCAGTGGGGGAGGCCAAGGCCCCAACACACCCGGGGAGAAGAGCTGGGGGCAGTGAATGGCTGAGGCTTTCTTGGGGAGCTGGGCCGTCTTCTTGGGTTTTACTTCCTGAGGAATGCACAGGCTTCCAGGAGGGCTGTGGGGCACAACAGAGCAAGAGATTCAGAAACTGATTTCTTCCAATAAACTAGTTATTTAAACCAATAAATCAAAGAGGATACTAAGAGTTTTCTCTGCCCTTCTCCCATCACTGTGAGTCAGTGCAGGCCACACTCATATTCCCACTCCCCTACTCCTAGCAACTACGGTGTTCAAGGGAGCCAGAGTCTAGCCCTCACCAGCCAGGGTGTTTCCCTGCCCTGGCCTGAGAGACACAACCGCCCTGCACTTGTCTCTAATTGAATTGACTGTCACATTCTCAAGTTCACAAGACATTGGTGGTCCTCTAGCTTCTCCTGGAATGTGAACCTGTTTGCAATCATGTTCATCTGCAGATTCACTCATTATTCACAGATCCTTACTGAGCACCTGCTTTGTGTGAGTGGCTGTGCTAAGTGCTGGGGACACAGCATGGATAGACTGGCCTGCCCTCAAGAAGCATGTGATCTACGCAGTCCTGAGCTGGCTGCTCACAAGAAGAGCCCTGTAGCCATATTTCTCAGAGGGTGGTCCTGACCTGCATCACAGTGACCTGAGTTGTTTGTCAATACAGAAAAGGGTTTCTCAACCTTGACACTATTGACATTTGGGGCCTGATAATAACTCTTTACTGCAGGGGGCTGGCTGTGCTTTGTTTAGTAGCATCCCTGGCCTCTACCTATTTGGTACCAGCGGCACCCTCTATGTTGTAAGAATCAAAAAATGCTTCTCACATTGCCAAATATCCCCTCAGGGGGGAAATTGTCTCTCATTGAAAACCACCGATAAAGACATTTCCGGCCCTGCCCCCATCCCCGGACCAACAGCATCCCTAATGCCCTCGACTCTGGGTGAGGGACCAGGAATAGGAATCTGAATGATTGCACTGCACAGGGAGCTGTGCACACTGAAATATCCCAGTTATCACCGGGAGCCTTACAATACTCTGTGATGTCTTCTAAATATTTTTAAGGGATTAAATTAATATCAATATATTTCCCTGGTTAAGATATGTTTTCCTACACTTGAATTTTTTTGAGATTTTGTTTTCTCTATAGTTGGCATCTATGGTAACTGTCTAGCATCAGACTTTTTTTTTTTTTTTTTTGAGGAAGGGTCTCTTGGTGTCACCTAAGCTGTAGTGCAGTGGTACAATCATAGCTCATTGCAGCTTCAACCTTCTGGGATCAAGCAATCCTCGTATTTCAGCCTCTCAAGCAGCTGGGACTACAGGTGCTTGACACCACACCAGGCTAATTTTTAAAATTATTTTTGTAGAACAAGGTCTCTCTGTGTTGGCCACGCTGCTCTCAAACTCCTGGGCTCAAGCCATCCTCCCACCTCTGCTTCCCAAGGTAGTGGGATGACAGGTGTGAGCCATCACACCTGGCCAGTTTTGCCATTTCTCAATGCATATGTATATATGCACTTTTCATTTTACTGAATAAAATAGATTATCAGTTTCCAAAGATTTCATGACAGTGCAGTAACTATCAGTACTATAAAATTTATAAAAATTTATTACATACTGCTCTATTTTATTCTCTAATTCTTTTATCAATGAGATTATAATTTCCTGAACTGTAAAGAGATATTATCTTTCCTTAACATTTTTACACCTGTGTTCATTCCTAGAATGCTGTTTGGCCCTCAAACCTTGACCTTCACCTGTGGTAGTTTCTCGGGGATGCTAGCTAGGGTCTACTTACGGGAGGTTGAGCACGTTTTCAGATTAGTAACGGCTGCGACATACTGTGGTCCCAAATATTTTTCATATGTTGTTTTGCCATGGAGTCTGGCCAGACACTCAGTGTTGTCATTGAATAGAAGGTTTTTGGTTTCAGACTGGAATAAGCAAAACTTGCCCGGGCAGTCAGATCCATTTCTCCCAAATTTAGCCTGTGACAAAAGGGCAGACAGTGAGTAGCTAAGGAAAAGAGGAATTCATGGGTTAAAGGAGGCAAAGGGGTATTTCTTCCACCCAAGAACAGCCCTGAGAAGACCATGGGGCAGAAGGAGCTGAGTTCTGGAGTCATTCCACCTCCTTAGTGGAGTCTTCCACCCCACACTCCTGGTGGCAGGCCCGCCCTGGGCAGCATCCAGGCCTCACACCACTTCTGGACCTACCTCCTACCATCTGCCATCTTTCCTTCCTTCTTAACCTGTGACCTTTTCCTATACAACTTCTCATGGGTGACAAGGTGACAATGGAGGGGTTTTGAGATCTGCCCTCACAAACCAATTGCTTAGGACATTCTAATACGCAGCTCTTCTAGAGAGGCAGGCTGCTAGGAAAACCCAGGCTCGGCCACTAACCAGCTCAGTGTGCAGGTCGGTCACCCTGCCTCCCTCACACAGTTCCTGCTCTGTCCCAGGCTCCCAAGTGGGGAGACTGAGACCCAAACCCCTCAGTCACAGCAGCTCTCTCACCAGCACCAGTGTGTGCACAGTAAGGGCTCCATAAAGGCCAGTTATGGTGGCCAGTCTTATTATTCCTGAGTTGTTTTCTTTAAAAGCACACATAGAGACATGATGTTATATGATAAAAATAGAAGTTCTAATAAAATCCCAGATTTTAAGAAAATTTTGGGATTTCCTTCAAATCACATTTAGAGAGCCCTAAATCTATAGGGCACCTTCTGAGTTTGCTGTTTTAGAGGCCTGGCCTACAGCATTGCTCAGTCGGCCCAGGTTCAGGAAATGTCACCTGAGTAGAAAGCACTATACCAGTGCATGCGGGAGGAAGGCTCAGTGGCTTCCTCATTTGCCGGAAGAACAACAGGAGGGAAAAAGACAGCCTCTGAGCCAGGCAGTGAGGGCAACAAGGCCAGGGTACAGAGACTCAGCAGAAATGGAGTGAGTCCCAGAAAGCCCAGAGTCAAAAGCCCCTGTTGTTCTTGTTGACACTCCAGGCAACTCCACAGCATGAAGCCAATACTGTCACCACGAGCTTCAAGCGGAGGGACTAGAGAGGATCGAGTGGGCTGGTGCACCTAGCTCTGTGATCTCCTCACCTAACAGGAGCCGACACAGCTAAGAAAGCACTAGAAGCCCTGTGGTCCATACCTGTTGGTGGAACAGCACCTGTTTCAGGTGTTCCACCTTATCCGTCCGAGACACCACAGCATGATTCGGGGCCGTGGCGAGGTGGCAGCTTCTAGCCTCAGTCACAGGCTTCCGTTTGCCATCAAGGCACAGCAGCTCAAAGTCCTCCGTCTTCAAATCCTTAGCCCATGCCTCAGTGTTCTTTCCTGGGGAGAAAAAGAAGGTGGCATCATTCACAGCTCCCCTGCTTAGCCAAGAAGTCTACTCTGGGTGGGTGTGGCCATCCCACTGGCCTCTCAAATGCACACACTGGGGTTGTGGTGATGTGAGGAAGAGAGAAGGAGCTTCATCCTACACAAGCTGTACAAACTTCAAATACACCAAATGTTAGTGCTGTGTCCATGCAATGGAATGTTATTCAGCAATAAAAGGGAGTGAAGTTCTGGTACATGCTGCATCAGGCACGAACCTCGAAAACGATGCTAAGTGAAAGAAGCCAGTGACAAAAGACCACACAATAGGCTGAGCGTGGTGGCTCACGACTGTAATCCCAGCCCTTTGGAGGCCAAGGTGGGAGAATCACTTCAAGCTAGGAGTTCATGACCAGCTTGGGCAACATAACAAGACCTCATCTCAAAAAAAAACCCACCACATATTATATGACTCCATTTATATGAAATGTCCAGAATAGGCCAACCTATGGAGACAGAAAGTGGTTTGATGGTTGCCAGTGCTGAAGAAGGATGGGGCAATGACTGATAATAGGTGCAGGGGTTTCTTTATGGGAGGATGCAAGTGTTTTAGAGTTGGATTGTGTTGGTGGCTGCACAACTCTGTGAATGTGCTGGAGATCACTGAATTGTGCACTTTGCATGGGTGGATTTTTTAGTATATGAATTTTGCCTCAATAAAGCTGTTATGAGTTCTTATTTTTTTTAAAGAAGAAAACCCTCCACCTATGCCATATTTTTCAGTGAGTTCCAGAAAAAGAATAGATGGTTTACATTCAAGGAGAAATTGGTTTCTCCTCCCTTTCATATTCAAATGCTATTAGTGTAACCAGAGAAAGGAAAGGAACTTTTATAGGTTTATCAAATATATATAGTCAATTCTAACAAAATACAGTTGTAAAGTACCGGAGAAAGTTAAAATTAAATTTGACATCAATCTGATCCCTGGAGATTACTTCAGTGAATGGCTTGTAAATTCTAAATGTAATTGTACCCACGTCTGTTTGTGCAGATACAGGCTCATTGTTCAGGCTCCTGTTTGTCTCTCTGCTCTCTCCCTTTGAGAAAGCACTTTATTCATTCTCTTGGATTCCTCTATTTGATACTGAAATAATTTCAAATTTACATGTCTGGTTTTAATCTCTGTCCCAAGAGACACTAGAAGGAGCAGAAGCAGAAGGGAAAAGTGGCTATGACTTCAGTGATTACTGAAGGAGGGAGGCCAAAAGTGGAGACAGTTTTTTCTCAGGAAACAAAATAGCAAGTCACATGCTGAGACTGGGGGGTGAGAATGCTGAAGTGGGGCTAAGGAGACAGATGCAGATTGGAAGGTAGCAAATGGCTGAGGACCAGAAGAGAGAGTGATTGTTCAAACACTGGCTGGATGATTATCTTCCATCATCTGCAACCACCTGTAATTTTGTTCCCACTAACTCCCCAGGAGTCTCCAGACCAAGGCTCACATGGGGATGAATGAAGGCCTCTACTTCCTTTTTCATAAAGGGAGGCTTCATTTGCATATGTTCACCCAGTTTTGTAGCATCATTCACAGTTTCCAGTAGGCATGCATGATCTCATGCGGGCAGACAGTGTGTTTCTGTGGTTGACTAGATGAAGCCAGGGAGACATGTGCTACTGAGCATGACTAGTATCTGTGTGTGTGTGAGTGTGTGTGTGTGTGTGTGTGAGAGAGAGAGAGAGTGTGTATAAATTTGGTTTCACAATCCATATGACACCTATAGATGTTACAATGTTGACTATTGAGATAAAGAATTTTGGAGTTCTTTTAATAAAAAATCTGGAAAATGTTATAAAACCTTCCCAAAGGCAAATCTGAACACTAAGATGTGTTGTGATGCCAAAGACTCTGCTTTGAAGGAGGAAAGGAAACACCTTCACCTACCATCAGTGTTCTGCAAGACAGTGACATCTTTCACAAATGCAACGTCTCCAGCATTCTCAGCCAGGCACCTAAAATGTTCCAGAAAATATACACATAATTACAGAAGAGAAACTAGTGGGGCTTTCATAAATATTTGTAATACGCATTCCAAAAACTGAAATATGGAAGTAAACATCTAAAAGACAACTATTTCTAGGAATTTACTGTTTACAATGGCAGATTGAACACAGGTGTACCTGTCCTCCTTTTAAAACCCTATATAAAAGACATTACAAAACCAAGAAATCTAAACATATGCGATCCAGGAAACAGGCAATCTAACATGAAGTAAGACAAAGGAAAGCACCAGAATAATGGTCAACGGGACCCCCAGGACCACAGATGTGCAGGCGGCCTACAGAGCAACCAATCCAAACTGCAGCAGGAAGATGGATGCCTTCCAGAGCAGCACTTCCAAGTAAATGATGAAACTGCGATAGCACCCAGAGTGTGTGTGTGTGTGTGGGTGTGTGTGTGGGTGTGTGTGTGGGTGTGTGTGTGTGTGCGTGTATGTGTGTGTGTGTGTGCATGTTGTTAGGAGATTTACATTACTGGCAGAGAGTTTGGGGATGAGGTAGTGTTGTGTTTTTTTAAGTGCAGAAAATTAAGTAAATAAGAAAAGACATTTATGAACTCCAGAGTAAACAAAAAGTTTGTACAATAAGGGAAATATAATATGAGAATAATGCTTACACACTCATAAGTACTGAATATGATATTAGCGTGTTAGGTGCTGAAGAGAGTTGAAGTTTGTGGTTGTGGGGTGGAAGAGGTGCCGGGGGCAGTGTGAGAGGCTAGATCTTCTTCTATAGTACAGAGTCAGCAGAAAGTTAAAAATTAAGAACCTGCATTATAAGGATGATAGAAATAAAGGCGTATGACACTGGTTTCAGCTTTTTATTATTTTGCTATAAATTTCCCCAATCTAGATTCTAGATATAATTTAAACAAAAGACAAGGGATTTTATTCCAGTATAAATAGGAATATTAAAATGTGGGTGCTTCCAGTGAACTAATACCTTGCTGCAAGTCTGAAAAAAAAAAAGAGGAGCACATGATTCTTTCGGGCTCTTTTGAGACGTGTGTTCAGCATTTCTGAGTAGAATCACGTTTCCATTTGCAAGTCCTTAGTCCCTTAAAGATGTTTTTATACATTCACAAAACATTTTTTGTGTTTTGGTTCTTTTTTATGAGCCACTCAGAGTATAGCAAAACCCACTTTTATGTCATTCCATTACTGGAACAAGGCTGTTGAATTTATACTAAAAAGTTCAAAGACACCATCAGACACATGACGCCATCTGGTGGTGAAATGTACTCTTGGCAAATGGAGGAAAAGGAACAGGGGAAGATCCTCTCTGCATCCTTCACACCAGTAAACAGTGCCCCTGAGAAGCAACACCCGTATGAATGGCGCTGTAAAACGTGGGGTGTGGTTACAAGTCACCAAGTGGTTATAACTTGTGAATTCTGAAAACTTGTTTTTTGGCTTATTTTTCACTTCGTTACTGGAGAATAACACTGTAATTCTGCCATCTCTTTGCCATTTCTAAGGCAAAGTCAGAAAAAAACGGGAAACCTAAGACATAGTCGTGACCTAGGTGAGAAGAGAGGGGGTGCCGATGGGAAAGAGAATCCTTCCCCATAAATGGAATTGTAGAAGGCATTTAGGATACCACACTCTACCCATTTGATTTTCAGGACGAGGCTCTTGAGGCCTATTGCTGTTGATCTTGGCTCAAAGCCACAGGGAGAAGCACCGCGGAGCTGAGGTCAGACAGCCCTGGTGACAGCCTCCACTCTCTGGGGCGGTGGGTGTGGTGGGGACAGCCCTCACTGGGGCCACCCATGAGCCGACCCACAGGATGACCCCCACTGTGCTGTGACAGGTCACATCTGGCCCCTTAGAACTGCAATGCTGACACCCTGAGGGATGAGGTGAGGCGCCATCCTGATGGAGCTCAGTCACAGACTCACCGGAAAGCCCCATTGTAGTCGTAGTATCTCTCATTTTTGTTGGGCACGCACTTATTCTCACCCCGCTCGTTGCCAATACACAGAGCACAGAGATTAGATCTTGGGTCAGACCCAGGGGCACAACTTTGACTGAAGTATTCATCTGGAGAGAAAGAACATGGGGAGTCAGCTCTTCCGATCTGAGTCCACACAAGCGACCTTTACCTAACAGTCGACGCAGGTTGGTTTCAGTTCATTAGACTTCCCAGGACAGCAATCTAGATAGAACACACTCACCATCACAAAGCAACATGTTGTCACCAACATAGGACCCACCAGAAAAGCTTCATTCAGACTGTAGGCACAGATGGACACCCAACTAAGGCTGGGGATGAGAGCTGTGGCTGCCTGGAGGGTCCCGTCATCACAGCCTTGAGCTGGGGACTCAGCTCATGACCGTGATGGCTGTGTGCAGCAGAGCCTGCGAGTTGCCTAGTCCAGGATCTGATTTTGTTTTTATCAGTAATGGAAACCCTGCTTTGTATCTGGGTGTCTGGCCCTTTGGTATAAAGACTAGACTTATCAGACTCCCTGGGGCTCATATGGCCATATGGGTAGCTATAGGCCAGTGAAATATCAGCAGGAGTGTTGGGTGCCAGCTTCTCAGAAACATCTTTGAAAGACAATTGGTACATGCCTTTTGCCCTCTCTTCTCCTTCTCTTTCTTCGTCCTGCACATGGAATGCAGAAGCAGGGACTGGACTTACAGATGCAATGTGGGCCATGAGATGACCTTGAGCACGGAAGCCACACAAATGGCAGAGTAGCCAAATGATTAAAGCCCAGGTTCCAGACACCATATTGTCTTCATACCAGCCCTAGGCAAACCACCTCTGGACTACATGACACAGAAATTAACTTCCGTCTTGTTTAAGCCTCTACTATTTCAGGAGTTTTCTGTTCCTTGCAGCTGAACCTGATCTGAATTCATTCATTGTATGATTTAACCCGAGAAAGAATAAACAAAGGTGACAAGAAAGCTCTGCCCCACTGAGCAAATGTCACCCATTATCAGACTCCCACTGCTGCTGGAAGAGCCACACTATGTGTCAACCTCAGGAAAAGCTGGGAGTTCCCATTCCATCCTGCCAGTTTCCCTACAGCTCAGAGGCTACCATGGAGCTGGTGAGGAGCAGAGCCACATGAAAGCCGCCTGCCCCAGCCAGGATCAAAAACCCATGCAGTGGAGCCCCTGCTCTAGGAGATGCCCATGCACCAGGTGAGTCACACTGCGATGTGCTACACACCATGCCGCGGGGCTCACAGCAGACAGGGTGTGGCTTATGCCGATTAAGATGAGTGTGGGGTGTGGTGCGGAGAGAAAACTGCAGAAGCAGGTGGAGGCAGACTCTTGAGGTCTTATTCAGGCTCCTTTGCAGTGTAGAGTAAGCATCAGTTTTGCTTAGTAACAGGAGTCACCTTTCATGAGGCAGGCAGACATCTTTCCCCAAGCTGGGAAGCCAGAGTTTAAGAGGAATTTAGGTCTGGAGCTCCAAGAGGTAAAAAGCATTTGCACATCTTGGAACTTGCATTTATTCTTAGGGTGCAGCGAAATAGGCAGATATTCCAATCTTTAATCTTGGGGTGGGGTGAATGGGGTATGGGAAGTGCTGTGCAGGGAAACCCCCAGTGCACCCACGCCTCCAGGGGGCAGCCACAGGGAGAATTTCCTCATTCTGGAAGAGGCCTGCAGGCCACTATCAGCCTGCAAATCCCCTCCCCTCCCTTCCCTAAGGTTCCACAGCACAATGTGCCTGCCCCCCAGGGTGGCCCACCCACCGCACCTTTGGAACTCCTTACCAAATTTGCAGGAGCCCGTCTGGTTGAAGAGCAGGCCCATGGGGATATTCCAGCCCGCAGTCCTGTCCACGGCGGTGTGGCAGGACTTCTTGCCTTTCAGAGAGTTCCAGGTAAGGCTAGTATCTGATCTCCTAACCACCGCCACAGCAAGATACCCTGGCATAACAGATGACAGAAAAACAAGTCTCAACCTCCAGGAGGCCCGGCACATGGATTCCAGTGGAGCTGTCTGCAGCCCAGGCCAAAACAGGCCAAGAAGCATCACCGGGCAATGATTCCCGCAAAGAACTGGCCTTTTTAGGTAGACCAAGAAAGCATAAGCTGCTGCCTTATGTTAAGGTGAGATTGATGAAATAAAACAGTAAGAAAAGCTGATTCTTTTAGTGATTACAGGGGACTGTCTTCAACCAGCCACACAATGTCCCTGAGTTACAAACCAGCAATGCATCTCTCAGTGTAAGCTTCTACAGCAACAAACACTATAAACAACAAGAGAGACCCCAACAGTGCATAAATCACCAACCACAGTGTGCCTCAGGCAAGAGCACCAACATCCCGCCGGCTAACTGCTGTGTGGGTGCAGGGGCACATGTCCCCAGGGACTGCCCTGAGCTGAGTCTGAACCAGCCCTGCGCTGGTTGAAGTCAACATGGTTGCCATTGTCCTCCTGAGAGAATGCATCTGACAGATACCCACTAAGGGCAAGTCTCTTCTGAAACTGAGCAAACACCAGCTCTGGTGCGCACAGGGAGTGGTGCACAGAGCACTGGATTTGACACGAGGGACCCTGGGTCAAGACCAGGATCTACCACAGTATTACCTACGGCTGTGAGTGAGATCCTGGGCACTTGGGGACTCTCGGTGCCACTGTTTCCTCATCCCCATGAGGTGGGGAAGTAGCACCCCCCATTCCATGACAAAATGAGGGACCATATGGATGTTCTTTGCCAAGTGTGAAGGTCAATATAAACATTAATTAGAACTATTCCTCTGTGAATTATTTGCACCCTTAAAATTATTGCTCCTAGAAGCCCTATAGCTTCTAGGGCTGCAATTCTTTCTGTTTTTTTACAGTTCCTGCCACTTCCTCTTCCAGCAACAAGAACTTATCCTTGATCCTGAAAGTGGCTCATGCCAACTCACCTTCCACAGGTCTATCCACACATTTAGGACCAGGGTCACTGCTTTGTTGGGATTCTGAAAGAATAAAGACAAGCCAGACATCATTATCCATTCAGATGTAGTGAGAAGCCACAAACTCTTAAATCTCAATGATGCAGAATCAAATCCAAAGAGACCGTCCCAGCAGTTCCACGCAGGAGAAATGCATCTATATGTTCACCAAAACACGTGGCACAGAGATTCACAGCAGCATTATTCACAACAGTCACCAACTGAAAACTACTCAAATGCCCATCCACACTCAAATGACTGAATAATCACAGTAGACTCACACAGCGACGAGACTGAACAGTCTACAACTACACACTTAGGTGGATGAAAAGCATAACGATGAGCAAGAGAAACCAGACATAAAAAAAACACATGCTGTGCCACTCCTTTAACATGAAGTTTAAAACATAGGCAAACTTAGATCTGCGCCCTTAGAAGTCAGGAGAGAGGCTTCCCTTGCAGGAGTAAGGGGGCGGGGGACAGGAGGACACAAGGGGCTTCTGAAACTTGCAGTGTTTGATCTGGGCCTGAGTGCATGGACTGTACAGTGTGTGAAGTGTCATGAGTTGTACATATATGTGCACTTTTCTGTTTGTATGTTATAATTCACTAAGATCTTCTGAAAAATTAAGAAGATAAAACCAATCTGTCCCTTGTTCGTTCTTAACACAATAGGCTTTGTGGGTAACACAGCACCTTTAGTTTCTTCTTTCCCTGATTCTCCCTTTTGAATGTATCTGTCCATCATAATGTTTCACCTGCATTCACCAAATGGGATTACTCATTGCCCCACTCCCATGACCCAGAGGGAATATACCAGAGGATGCTAACTCCACTTACTATAGTTCTCTGCCAGGACAGGCACCAAACCACATTTGCCTGCAGTGTACACATATCCTCCATCCAAAGTCATGGCATCAGCTTCTCCTTTCTGCAAAGACAGAGCACATCTCCAGCACCACAGTGAGGCTGCATCCTGTCCTGCCTGTCTATATAGCTCTCTGAGAGAATGGTTTTCTGTCAGGTGACGAGTGAAACAGCAGAAAGAGATGGACTGTTCAAACTGAGCACCCAGAGGAAACACCATGTGCACCACTAATTCTCTCCCAGCCCTGCCTGCTTTCTGGGCTGTCAATTCAACTGGAAAGACCAGGCACAGGTTGCAGTAATCCTCTGTCCTCTGAGCAAAACATTTTCTGTGCCCCTGGCACTTTGGGGACACCTTCCTGGAGCAGTCTCACTGACTGAGGACACAGATGGGAAGAGCTGGCCTCATCTAATCTGAACTCATTAGCACTCCACTCCAAGCGCTACACAGAAGTTGTCCGACACATAAGCTGAAGTCGTCATATTGGCCCACCACCAGAATGAACAAGTCCAGACTACAACACAGGATCATGGACTCATCAGGAGTACGAAACTTCCTCTTTGGCCCAGCTACTTGGGAGGCTGAGATGGGAGGATCACTTGAGCCCAAGAGTTCCAGGCTGCAGTGAGCTGTGGTTGCACCACTGCACTCCAGCCTGGGTGAGAGATCAAGAATCTCTTAAAAAAAAAATTTATGTTTTCCAAGAGTAAATATTCATGTGGAAGAATGCCTGTTATACGCTGTTTAGTGAAAAGGGCTTAAAAACGACATAACTGAAACACTTCATTATTGTTGCATGCATATGTGTAGATGTGCAGAGAAATACTGGAATGGAGAATTAGCCAGACTTTAACCATGTCTGTCCCTCTGTGTGAGATCACAGGTGGTTTGGGGGGTTTGTTGTTGTTTTGTTTTAACATAATACCTTTCCATATTTTCCAAATTGCTTACAATAATCCTGAGTTGTTCTTATAACCAGAGGAGTGGTAAACCCATAGTAAACTGCTTTTTGAACTTAAAACAGTTCCTGGCCCTGAGCACACCTCTCCAGGCATCCCTGCCTCACCCGGGCCCCCGTGGCCTCTTTGACTGCTGACTTCACTTTAAGCAGATGCCCAGGCCCTAGGTCTTCCACGGGGCCTGCCGCCCGCCCCTGTGATGGAGCCCCCTACCAGCACCAGGGCGATACAGTCCTCTGTGGTGGAGGCCGAGGAGCAGGTCACGTTGCCTTCGCTCAAGCCGCTCCACTGGTTACACTTGCGCAGCTCCTGCTCGCCCACTGCACACCACACGACCTGTGCACGCCGGGCAGCCACTTCCTTCTCACCTGCCAGAGGGAAGACCGCAGGTGGCCGGGCAAACTGAGCCTTGCCAGGTTGTCCAACCACCCCAGAGCCAGGATCCTGCCCAGACCCTCCCTGGAACAGGAGCTACAGTACATGTGTGGACATGAACCCATGCCCTCTCCTCGTCCACTTCTCAGCTCCAAGCCCATTCTTCAGGCCCACAGAGCTCCCTGTGTTTCTGATTTCTGTTCCTTTGGAGAAGTTCCCTGGCTTCTAATCTATCCATTAATCTTTAGAGTCAGGAGGCGCCTATTGTCTCTGTCTCTGAGGATAAAAGCTCCATGACCCAGAGACCAGTGACAGTCCCAAGAGATGGCCTAGGGGACCTTGAGCCCAGCCCTGACTTCCCCTAATGCCTACAATCACCACCAATATCTACGGTGCAGCCTCTGTGTTCCCCCAGACTCCCACCCCCAGCCCCTCAGTAGAGAAGGATCCATAGCTGAGTTCCCCCACCATGGTGTCCCCAGCTAAGTTCAAGGCCTGGGCCTGGGAAGTGTGGGTAAATCCAGGCCTCCGGATTCATCCAGGAGGGGTCCTGGCTCTCTTTGTTCACGTTCATGTTTCTCACTTAATAGGAGGCAAATTGATTTTTCTGGCAGGCCTGGGGAGCCTGATGTGCACTGATCAGGTGGCCAGACTATTCTTTTAGAGACACCTGACCTAATCCACAGAAGACACTCACACCTGCACCAAACCTCCACGATGACCCCACAGTGTCTAGGAAAAGGAGTGACCGCCACAAAGTAGGGCCACCTGCTGGGAGGTAGAAGACCACACCAGGCGGACCTCAGGACCCTCCTGGGCTCACTCACTTTTCCTCAAGTTCTGGATGGCAGTGAAGTAGCCGGAGCCAAGGTACAGCCCAGAATCTATCCTCGGGGGGACCCTCGAAAACCCGATGGCAGAGTCCTTGAACAGCAGATCCTTCTGCCCACTAGGGGAGCCAAAGAGCTGGAATTTCGGTGACTTGTCCTTTCCAAACTTTTCCTAATTAAGAAAAAATAGAATTATGGTGTCAATGGTAAATAGGGAGGAAACAAAAAAATGATGTTAAAAAAGAGTATCTGGAGCTTTGGGATCATAATAACTGAGAGCAGGAGCCTCGGTTGAGACCCTCCTGCAGAGGGACTTGTGCCATCTCAGAGACCCAAGCTCAGCTACGGCTCATTCTTTGAAGAGTTGCTGAGGTCCAAGCACCTTAGGGCCCTGAAAAGATTGCATTGACCACCCCCTGCTTCCGCTCCCATCATAAGACGCTGTCAGCCCGTGTGGCAGAAGAGTTTCATTGCTTCTGCTGTCCAGAGTACAGCCTGGGCAAGCAGCCCAATGCATTAGTGTGCTATCCTGCAGCAAGGCTACAGGACTTCTAGAGTGGCAGAAGTCAGGGAAGTAAGAAACCTTGCTCCCTGCCCCCCAAATCCAAGCAAGTGGGGAGGACTGTGGGTGAAGATACCTGCGCCTGACGAAGAAGCTCCCAGATGGCGTCCTCCTTGCCATTCACACTTCGTGCCACAACAGCATGAGAAGGGACCCGGGCCAGATGGCAGTCTTTGAACTTGTCCACTGGCTTCCGAGTGTTGTCTGGGCAGAGTAGCTCATAGTTGTCCCTTTCAGCCTCGTCTGACAGGTCCTCTGCAGGGAAGGGGAGGTGGGAGGGAGCCTAGATGAGCCGACTCCAGCAGTAACCACCGCAAGCTATAGTTCCCCTTCTCCCCATAGAATTTTGAGCTTGGGGAGATAGCTGACAAAACTGAGGGTCAGAAAGGCAGGGGTTTGCTCCAGAACACTCAGAAAGGTAAAGGTAGTGCCCCAAAAGCCTCAGGGGGCAGCCGAGGTGTGATCTTCATCCTAAATCACTTAGACCACCCTGGGGTTCCCATGCAGCTGCTGCCTGGCAGGCCAGAGAGGCCAAACCAGACCCGTCTGTTTCTGCGGCATCTCTGCCTGGAAAAGTCACTTTGTAGAGACAAACCCAGGGGGCCACCAAGGGTTGCTCCCTTACTCACATCTCTGGGAAGAATAAAAATGACAAAAATGTTAATAAGGCAGGAAATAAGGCAGGAAGGTGAGTCACTTTCCAACACTGAGTATATCAAAAGAAGGGGAAGAGTGGTTTTATGAATGAGTTCGGGCAAATGTGGAATATCATATAAAAGTTGCTTCAGAATGTGTAAAGTGAAAAAAAACTTGCCCGAGTCATTTTATGAGATTAGTACAACCTTGATGTCAAAATCAGAGAAAGTATAGGAGGGAAGAATTAAAGGTTTATTTTACTTACGAACATAAATGCAAAAATTGTAAATAACATATTAGCTAACTCAATCTCACAGAGTATTTAAAAAACTAATAGATTGGAATGAAGGCTTACCAGTCTATTCCATTAACAAAAGAATGACTGAACATCAAAAAAGCTAAGGTAATCTGCATTTAATGGAAGAAAACCATGAGATCGTCTTCATCTTAATAGATGCAGAACAATTGTTTATGTGTTCAACATCTATTTGTGTATGGTTTTTTTTTCTGCCTTAGAAAAATAGTAATAGATGGAACTGGTAAAGTTTTTTTGTTTGTTTGTTTTGAGACGGAGTCTCGCTCTGTTGCCCAGCCTGGAATGCAGTGGTGCGATCTCAGCTCACTGCAGCCTCCATCTCCTGGAGTCAAGAGATTTTCTTGCCTCAGCCTCCCAAGTAGCTGGGACCACAAGCGCACGCCACCATGCCCAGCTAATTTTTGTATTTTTAATAGAGATGGGGTTTCACCATGTTGGCCAGGCTGGTCTCGAACTCCTGACCTCATGTGATCCACCCGCCTCAGTCTCCCCAAGTGCTGGGATTACAGGGGTGAGACACCATGCCTGGCCATAAGTTATTGGCTTGATAAATGCCATTAATCTACAGCAAAAATCTTACTAAAAGAAGAAAACTTAGACATTCACCGCAAAATCAGGAACAAGGCAAGGATGCCCACTGTTACAATGCCAACACAATTCTAGATATCCAGATCACACAATTTACAAAAGAAATGGGAGATATAAACACTGGAAGGAAAAAGACACACTCTTATTTAACAAGATGATATGGTCATCTACAAAAAACCAACAAAACCAACAGAAACTAATAAAACTACTCAGAGGAGTAACAAGTTATAAGAGCAACCTACAAAAATCAGATGTTATCCTTATTAACAATAACCAAATAGAAACCAATATGGACTATAAGATGTTACAATAGCAACTGAAACCATTAAGTAGCTAATAATTAGCCTCCCACAAAGATACATCAGACCCACAAAGGAAAAATTTTAGTTCTATCAAAGAAACTAAAAAGAGTTGTGATCAAATGGGGGAGATTTAGCATCACCATGGACTGGACAACTTAATGTTATAAATATGCTGATTTTTCATGGAACAATTTAAATTCAATACAATTCCAATCAAAATTAAAGTATGATTTTTTTCCAGAAAGTCAACAAAATAATTCTGAAGTTTTAGCTGAGTATATTTGAAAAGGAATAATAAAGTGAGAGGGGAGAAGGAGCTCTCTCTCATTCTCTCTCTCTTCCTCTCACTGGCTCTCTCTCTCTCTCTCCCTTTCTCTCCACCAGATAGTAAGACCCATTGGTAAGCCACAGTAACAAAAGCAGAAAAAATGCAAATACATCAATGAAACAAAATAGCTCAGAAACTGGTCCACTTGGATATATACAAACTTGGTGTAGAATTGGCTTCACGTATGGCAGAAAAAATATACTCTTTTTATTGTAAGGAAAATTGCCTCACTGTAAAGGGGATAAAATACTAAAGCTAAATGTATATCTGATTTTCTAGGTAGAGCACACATAAATAGATGAGGAAGGGGATCTTCAAATCTTAGTAATTATGATTTGGGTGTGAAGAAGGGCATCTTTGAAAGACCTCAAAACTACAAACCAACAAGGTGAGGCTTGTGGATTTGACCTTAGCAATATCAAGGATTTTTGATCCACAAAGACTACCATTGTCAGATTTTTGACTGAGAAAAGGTTTTACTAAAGTTTAAAATCAGCAATAGTTTGATACCTAGATAGAAGGAACTTCTGTCCTTGAATCAAAAGCATGCAGAAACAAGGTGTGAAACTCAATTTAAAAAGTAGTCAAATGTCACAAAATAAGAAAGGGAAGCCCAAACTGCTAGCAAATATGTTGAGATGATCAAACTCACCAGCCGTCAGAGAAATGAAAATTAAAATCAACAACGAACTATCTATTGCACTGCAACCGTCATTAGGACAAAAAGTATGAAAGTCAAAAATACTTCTGACTGAAGTTGTGGGGAAATTAGAACTCTTGCAGAGTGTCTTTCCAGACAGCAGCTTGGTGATCCTGGGTGCATGTGGGGTCTGTCTCTGGTGGCCCTGGGTGCATGTGGAGGCCTGTTTCTGGTGGCCTCTGATGAATGCGGGGTCTGTCTCTGAAGGTCCTGGGTGAATGTGGGTGTTGTCTCTTACTCTGGTGGTCCTGGGTGGATGTGAGGTGTGTCTCTGATGGTCCTGAGTGAATGTGGGTGTGTGTCACTTTCTCTAGTGGCCCTGGGTGGAATATGGTAGCCCTGTCTCTATTGGTCTTGCATGGAATGTAGTGAGCTTATGTCCACTGGTCCTGGGTGCAGTGTGTTTAGCTTCTACATACTCATCAATTGTGCTTTAGTATAAGTCCAGGAGGGACACTGTCCAGCAGGTAAGAAGGGAACATAGGTGAAGGCATCAGTCATGTGGCTGCACGTGGTAGGGGAAAAGAGAGCACAAACTCTGTCCATCACAATGGTGACAGAGAAGTAAAATGTGGGCGTATTCCACGGAACATTCCTCAACTGTTAGGACCCCTGAGCTAGACATGTGTACAACAATACCGATAAACCTCTAAAACAAAATGCTGAGCAGAAAACCCAAGCAGCAGGGTTTCTAATGCTCAGTGAAACCTCTATGAACTCAGAAACCAGAAACACAAACCAGCACGATCTGTTCTGCATGAGCACATACGTCTTGGAGGACGCATTGCCAAGCACCTAGGCGTGGGTGTCTACGAGGGGAAGAGAAAGGCAGTAGGCGCAGGAGGTTTCAAGAAAACTGATCATTTAAAATATGAAAGATCACAAAATCAGAGCTGTGCCCCGTAGGAATCTTGAAAATGGTCTGCCATGAACTTAGGAATCTAATTAGCTCAAAGGTCAGAGTCATGGTCAAGTAAGATAAAAGGGGTCAGTACCCACGGCTCATTACCCTGCTCTTACCAAACACTGTGCTCTCTCTGATAAAAGCCACGTCTCCAGCCCCCTCTCTCAGACACCTGTGAAAAGAGAAAGCATCAGAGGTAAGCACAGGCAGCCCCTCCCCAGCCCCTCCCTGTGGAACAGCAGCCCTGGCACTCAGCATCTATCTATGGGTTTCTACTCCCTGCAGGGCAGGGCTGTGAAGCTTTGGGGCATCCCAGCTGGGAAGATAGGGGCCCCCTCCAGGTAGATTCTGAAGAATGACTCAGGTGCTGGCCAGAGGCCCCCATCTTCTGCTTTGAGGGCTAAGAGGACAAAACTTTTTTTCTATATAAAAGAGAGTTTTGAAGCCTCTACCCAAGAGCGTAAAGGCTTAGCATCCCTGTTCATGTGGCTCTTTCCCTCAGGACTGAGTGTGCAGGTGTGCCCTGGCCAGTGGGGAAGCACGGAGGCCTCCCTCTGCAAAAATACCCTAGCGCCAGCAGACAGAATGGGAAAAGGGGGAGCTCAGCCTCCGCATGGGGGCAGAGAGGATGGGGGCGAATCAGGCATTGCTCACTGTCCTTCAGCCATGGGGAGAGGCCCAGGTGGGCAGAAGGACATCAGCCTGGACACTGCAGCGGTCTTGTCCAACCAGAAGCCAGGACTGGGTGTCTCATGACAAGATGCCTTCAGTCCTGCTGTGGTTAGGGAGGCGGCAGAAATTAGTATGAGGAACCCAGGACAACAGGGGAGCCAAGTTGGATTCAGGGCTCTCTGAGGTGACAGGAGGGCCCACAGCCACAGTGACTGCCCGTGAGGCTGGTGAGAAGTGGGGGGCACAGGTGGGCCCGGAAGGCTGGAGGGGAACACACACCGGGCAGGCCTGCACTCTCTTTGGACACACAGCAGCAGGAGAACCAGACCTCCTCTCTGGTCCCCGAGAGCAGGCTGGGCTCTATGTGGGGCCAGAGAAAAGGCCTCCCAGCCTGAGGCCACGGGACACTTGGCCACTGAAGAGAAGGGGACAGGGTCACTCACTTGAAGGCACCAGAGTAGCTGAAGTACGGTTCCTGGGAGGAGAAGGCACATTTGTTTTCCCCTGTCCCCACACACAGGCGACACAAGTTGGGGAACTATCCTTTATCTGCACCAGGAACGCAGCTGGCTGAGAAGAACCTGGCCACAGCTGTTAAACACAGAGAAGTGGACCACAGAGTGTGAGCCAGCCCTGGTCACAGCGGGTTATACCTCCCATCCTGAGGTCCCCATGGGCAGGGCCCCTTCCTCCACCCCTGTAGGAGAGCCTCTGTCATGGGGCTGGGAGCTCAAGACATGCACCTCTGCCGAGAGCAGACTCAGCTGTGCCTCCCAAGGGCTGCTGGGGTAATGGATCCTGCCGGCAGGATGTTATAAGCTGGCCAGCTTCACCCCAACATTGATTGATCCCACACTTTCACCTGCATGATCTGTGTGGCCTGTGCTTACAACTGGAGTACAGCCCCCTGCCTGAGGTCACTCACTATCCCCTAACTGTCTTACCTGCCTCAATGGGCTCAGGTGGACCCGTCCAGTTCAAGAATGGACGAAGCGTCCCTATAGGGACATTCCACCCAGCGGTCCTGCGAAGGCCTGTGTGGCAGGACTTCAGACCTTGCAGTTCGTTCAGCTGAAAGCGGCTGCCCTTCTTCACCACAGCCACGGCATAATAGTGGGTTCGTGGCTCTGCAAAGGGGCAGACAGAATTGAAAGCTCTTAGCCTGGACAAGAGGAACAAAAACAACCCATCTTGAAAAGTCTCCGGTGGAAGGGGAAACGCTATGCTGCAGTTTCCTCGCAGCTCACGTGTGTCCTCCTCTCATGGGTCAGCGTCAGGAGGAACGGCCTTCATCCGGCCCAGAGCCCAGCGACTCCATTCCCTACATGTGTGATGTGACCGAGAGTCCACCTCCACATGTTCCCCCACTCCCAATCCACAGAGCTCAGGGAACAGGCTGGGGCCACCGTGGCATCTGGGTCCCCAGGCAGAACTCACGTCCTTCGGTCCCGTAGACTTCCGCCGCTACAGGTCGCAGTTTGTAGGGGGCCAGGCCTGCCTCGTATATCAAACCGCCATCAAGGGTCACAGCATCGGCCCTGTTTGTCTGAAAGTAAAGACGCCAGACTGGCTTCAGCAGAAAACACAGCCAAACCCAGCAAGTGGGACTTCAGGACCTCAGAAAGTCTCCGTGGCTGGAAGGGTCGTCAAAGGGGTCCGCTTTCCATCACGTCCCCTCACTTCCTATGAGAGATGGTGAGAGCCAAGGACCCCTGTTTTGGGACAGTGAGCACCAGCCCTCTAATTCCTGAGACTGGCGCCTGCCCTCTTTCTCCTCTGCCTGCCTGTGTCACTCTCCTGATCACACCCTTCACAGTCATCTATATGTGAAGTCGTTTGTTCTAGATACTTTCTATTTTTGCTCTATATTCATTTCTTTCAAGTTCTGTTTTATTGGATAGAAAATATAGTTATTAAGATATCCTAAAATTATCATAAGAAACCATGTTCCTCTGCTTCAGCACATTGCTTCCCACATGATTACATATTTGTTTGGTTTGCAATGTGGGATAGTTCAGTGTTCCCCAACTTTTTTGCCACCAAGGACCAGTTTCAGAGAACGTAATTTTTCCACAGATGGGGAATGGTTTTGGGATGAAACTGTTCCACCTTTCATCATCAGGCATTGGATTCTCATAGGGAGTGCAACCTAGATCCCTCGCATGCACAGTTCACGCTAGGGTTCACACTCCTATGAGAATCTAATGCCGCCGCTGATCTGACAGGAGGTGGAGCTCAGGCGGTCATGCTCACTGGCCTGCCGCTCACCTCCTGCTCTGAGGCCTAGTTCCCAACAGGCCATCGACCGGTATCAATCCGCGGCCAGGTGGTGGGGACCCTGGGATACATCATATTTGGTGGACTGCTTATTCGTCTAAAACTGGATACATTTTCTAACTTCTGCAGAGCCTTTACTGATTTTGTAGACAGCATAATGTTTTCTCATAATGTGGGTGTTCTATAGTGTATTGAATAATTTCCCCCAGTGTTCAGCACTTGAGTTTATTTATTTCTAACTGTTGCCTGTGAAGACTGTATTTTCATGAATATCTTTGTCGTTAGTGTTTTTCCTTGTGACCACTTGTGTCCTTGGGTAGGCACCTGAGGGTGGAATCCCCCAGATGAGGAGCATGTTTCTCCCTGTGACCCTGGCTGCTGTTGCCATTCTGCTTCCAGAAGACTTATAATACCAATTCAGAATGGCACTGACCGTGAGGACCAGCTTCACTGTTGAATCACCAGCAGGGCAGGCTATCATTCTATTAGCTGTTATTACTATAGAAAATTTGAGTACTAACAAATTGCTCAGGTCTGATTAGTAAGGGGAACATCTCACAAGTATTTCCTATTAATTATGAATTCCCTCTTACTGGTAACCCTGTTCATATCATTTTTCTTCTATGATTCTACATTTTTTCCAATTTGAGTTATTCTTTTATTTATTTATTTTTTCGAGACACAGTCGCCCAGGCTGGAGTGCAGTGGTGTCATCTCAGCTCACTGCAACCTCCACCTCCTGAGATAAAGCGATTGTCTTGCCTCAGCCTCCTGAGTAGCTGGGACTACAGGCATGTGCCACCATGCTTGGCTAATTTTTTTTTTTTTTTTGTATGTTTAGTAGAGATGGGGTTTCACCATCTTAGCCGGGATGGTCTTGATCTCCTGACCTCATGATCCGCCTGCCTTGGCCTCCCAAAGTGCTGGGATTACAGGCGTGAGCCACCACGCCCGGCCTTGAGTTATTCTTTTATAGAGTGTAAATAGTAATCATGTGTCAGAGCTGGTGCATATTCATTCATTCCAGTGCTTTCTAAATTTTTTGTTTAAATATTTTCTATGGGCTGTGAATTACATTTTCTGTATTTTAGAATATCTATTTGTTTCATGATTTAGTTCATCGTTTAAGAGATTTCTATTTCCTCTACAGTTCTGCTAGTTAACGTGCCCCCTAGTTTTTCAATAATACAAGTTTTATTTTTAACCATTTAATCTATCTCAACTTTATTTGAATGAATGGTATGTAGTACTGATTTCAAACAGGGATCTTATTTTCCGAGATCAGACGAGATCAGACGCGTTCAGGGTGGTATGGCCTTAGACAGGATCTTATTTTAAAAGGCAGATTTTGTGGCTTCTTTCACATATATTCAGATTGAGTAGGTTAGAATAGAGCCTAGGAATCTGCATTTTAAACAAGCAAGAGATGCTGGTGCTGGTTTTTTGTTTTTGTTTTTTGTTTTTTGAGATGGAGTCTCGCTCTTGTCGCCTTGGAGTGCAATGGCATGATCTTGGCTCGCTCCAACCTCCCCCTCCCGGGTTCAAGTGATTCTCCTGCCTCAGCCTTGTAAGTAGCTGGGATTACAGGCATGTGCCACCACACCCAGCTAATTTTTGTATTTTTAGTAGAGACAGGGTTTCGCCATGTTGGCCATCCTGGTTTTGAACTACATAGACCTCAGGTGATCCTCCCACCTCGGCCTCCCAAAGTGCTGAAATTACAAGTGTGAGCCACCGTGCCCAGCCACTGGTACTATTTGTATGCAGGTAATAGCTGTAAAATAATAGCCTAAAACATTGATTAAACTAGATTTTTCCCTAAGTACTATTCTAACAACTCCATTGTATTTGTAAGATAATCGTATGAAGTTGCCTTGGGAACTTTTACACAAATTATTCACTCTGCTGGAGTTGAGTACACATGATTATGGCACATGGCAGGTACACAGAATATATTTGTTGAATGAATGAGTAAAAATCATTTCAGTAGATCTTACATCTCAAAAAATAAAAGGAATCAAAAATCATATACAAGTCATGATACCCTTTTCTCTGTCTCTGAAAGTGTCTTGGACAAAAGTCTTTCTGACGCCCAGCACCCTGGCAGGCCCTGCCCCAGCCATGTGATGTGGCAACGGTGACCAGGACAAGCTTCTTTCTCACAGGGTTTAGAGGTCGTGACTCTTGGAGGATTTCTCTCTCTGAGTAACCTTGCTTTTTGCCGATCCTATGTATTCATCAAATACAACTGCTTATATTTCATTTTGGAACAGTTGTCATTAACAGTTTATGTGGAGGCCCCGGGTTCCTCACACATGGTCTCTTGACTTAAGCTCCTTCCTTTCTGCTCTGAAAATAGCACAGTTCCCTGTGAGAGAGGATGGCTCCCCACTTCGTTGCCCAACAGGTGAAGCAGAGGAAGTAAGGAGAGTTCATGTTCTATCTTTTTCCATTTCTCTCTCCCTTCCATTCAGCTTGGTCCCAACCAGCACCCGGCACTGACTCACCGCAATGGCCTGGACACACTGGATGGGGGAGGCTGTCTTTATGCAGCTGACAGGAGGGCCACGCACTCTTCTCATATTCCTTTGCCATTGGAAGCATTTTGTGGCCTCAGGTTGGGATATGGTGCACCATCGAACACTCCTTCTCCTAGGGGCAGCCAGACACAGTCCTGGGAGAGAGGGGCCAAGGAGTAAGGATTCAACCACTGACTGAGGGAGGGACCACCGCACCCTCTGATGGAGTTTTCCAGACTCCTCCCTCTCTCTCGGCTGCCCTCCTTCCCTCTCCATTTCATGGCTACGTCCAGCCATTCTCCACAAGTGGAGGCATCTTGCTGGACTAATAGGATCTCTGCATTGGCTAGAGGTCTGTGGTTCTCAATAAATTAAAGGAGAAAGTCCCTCTAGATTATTTGTATTCCTATGACTTTGACATGTTTCCTACACCTTAAAAAATGATGGTGATCCCTCAGATCAGTTATGGAATTCTTCTACCAGCTTTGGCCACTTTGAACCTGGAAGGTAGGCAGGAAAGGAGTCATTGCTCCTGTTTTACTGATGTGGAAATTGGCTCCTAAGGAGGCTGAGTGACTCACCATTCAGCAGTGCAGAGCCCAGCTGAGAATCCAGGTCTCTCTAGATTGTTTTGTCCATAAATATCTTCCCAGGGAATGCCAAGGGAACAAGGAAAAATATACCTGACACGGTTGGTAGCTGAGATAAATGGTAAGCCAATGTCAATGGGGACAAATCAGTTGGTTGGTGTGCCTGAGCCACCACCATTCACTCTGTACAGAAAGACTGGTGCTCCTGTTGAGCCTGCTTTTGTTGCTCAAATCCATGTAATTAGGGAGGAAGATGCATTGAATTTACTCACCTGGTTGCCTGATAAAAGGCATCCACAAAAAACCTGCAATGAACATTATACTAAAATGGTGAAAGACTGACTGCTTTCCACCTAAGATCAGGAATGATGAGAGTGTCCACTCTCACCTCTTCTATTCAACAGTACTAGAGATTCTAGTCACAGCAATAAGGCAAGAAAAGAAATGAGACACCCATATTGGAAAGAAAGAAGTAAAACTGACTTTATTTTCAGATAACATGATCTTCTATATAGAAAATACTGAAGAATCTACAAAGTACTATTAGAATTAATAAACAAGTACAGCCAGGCCACAGGATACAAGATCAGTATACAAAAATTGATCATATTTTTGCATACAGCATAGAACAATCCAAAAATGAAATTAAGAACATAATGCTAGATAGTATAACACCAGAAAGGATTTAATACGTGATGAGTAAATGATAAGAACAGACATTTTACCAAAGAAGATATATGAATGGACAATAAGCACATGAAAACTGCTCAATATCATTAGTCAAAAAATGCAAATTGAAAATGCAACGAAACATCATTTCACACCCACTGAGCAGGTTATAATAGCTAAAACAGACGATGACACATATCGGTGAGGATGTGGAGAAGTGGAAACCCTCATACATTGCTGAGAATGTAAAGTGACCAGCCACTTTGTAAAACAGGTTGGCAGCTTCTCAAAATGTGAAGCACACAGTTCCAATAGGACCCAGCAATTGCACTTCTAGGCATATAGCCAAAAGAAATATTATAAAAACCTATCATACATAAAGGCTTGTGCATGAATATTCATAGCAGTGTTATTCAGAATAGTAGAAAACTGGAAACAACCTAAATGTCCAATAACTGGTGAATGTACATCCATTCAATGGAATATTACTCAGCAGTGAAAAGAGCTACCGGCATGCCCCACAACATGAACGAGCCTCACTTATGCTCAGTGAAAGCAGCCAGACACAAGAGACCACATACTGTATGATTCCATTGGTATGAAATGTCCAGAAAAGGCAAATTTATAAAGACAAGAAAATAGATTAGTGGTTGTCTGATGCTGGGGTAGAAATGAGGATTAACTATAAACAGGCATGAGGGACCTCTACTGGGGGGCGTAAAAGTGTTCTAAAACAGACTTACGGTGATGGTTGCACCACTCGGTAAGGTTACTAAAACTCATTGAATTGTATGCAAATATGCGATTTTTTATGATATATAAAATGTACCTCAGTAAAGCTGTTACCAAGAACTAAAACAAAAAACAAACAAACAAAAAAACAAAACAAACACATAGTTGTAAAAGCCCTCTGCCCTTTGGATGTGCTATGGGGTAGAATATTCAGCCTCTGCTGTCTCCTATTTCTGAGCCATCCCCTTATGGTGAGAGCCACCCATGGCCCTTGGGTGGGCAAGAGGCCTGTAGCTCCCTGGCTGAGTCTGCAGGGTTTTGGGGACACCTAGCTGCCATACTCCCCCTTCACCCACCCTCATCCCGGGGAAATCCCCGGGGATATAATCTTGCCTTGGAAGCCCTTATGGAACTATCCCACACTGAGAATTAACCCAATCAGATGCAACCATTTGTGACCCAGTGAGCATTAACTGTATGCCCGCTGTATACACAGCACTGTGTGTCATGCAAGGAATGTGTAAGTGGACAGGACCAGATTTCACTTCTCACTGGAGAGGCAAAAATCCAAAAGGAGGAAGCTAAGAATGGTTGATGTGTTAAAAGAGAACAAATACCAAACAAATACCAACTAATGGAGACATACGTGTCTCCACTAGTTGCCCCACCTTCTCTGTATTGTGAGTTCTGCCAACATCTCCATTCTCCAGGGGAGGGAGCTATGGCTTTAACTAGTTATGTGGCTTGTGGAAGTTCCCATAGCTAATAAGTAAGTGTTGGATCTAGGACTCGAACCTAAGCAGTCAGGCACTAAACTCCCCTACTCTTACCACTGGGCTAGCCTGCCTATTTAGGTTGGCAAAGTTAGAGACAGGTTGGAGATGGGGCTAGAAAAGGGTCTGGGTCAGATCATGGAAAGTCTCCAATGCTGATCCAGGGAGGTCTTATTCAGGATGCAGTGAAGCTGTGACTCACGAGAGAGGCTGGAGACTAGAGCTCTCCCTAGGGCAGGGGCAGAGTAAACTGAGACCTGGGACCTGGGAACAGGCAGAGAAGCTGTGGCCAAGGAAGGCACCAGGGAAGGGCTAGTCTGAGTGGACAGCGGGGACAGCACTGAGAACAGAGAAGGGGCAGGGAGCTGGTATCAGAAATCAGCTTGGTAATGGGTGGGTTCTGGAGGGTGAAGGGAGAGAGTAAAATGGAAGACCATGCCTCAAGCCGGAGGTGGGGGCTGAGCAATGACGGGAACCTGTGGGCAGAGTTCATTTCTTCCCCTAAGAGGAGCTGAACCAGAGGGACTAAAGGACCACTGAGCTCCCTTCCAGGATTCCCAATCCCCAGCCCCCCAAACACCAGGTGAAGTCTCCATGCTCTTACCTCCCAGCTCTGGAGCTGTGTGACCCACAAGCTCTTACCTCCCAGCTCTGGAGCTATGTGACCGCCTGAAGCAGGTCTAGGTCTGGCCCCTCCAAAATCCTCAACCCAGCACTTGTGTTCAGTGTCAGGCACTCAGATGCTGCCCACTGGACCTGGCTGGACACTGGCTAAAGCATACATTCTGGGCAGACATGCAGTGCCCTGTCCTCAAAGGCAGGGGTCAGGACAGGAGTTACTCTCCCCACCTACCCACACAGCTCATGATAGGGCCCAGGCAGACTGCTCAGACTGATGGGAAACCTCACGAGTGCCTCCCAGCCCATGGCTCCAGGGGCTAAGCAGACAGACTCCTCCACCCACTGCTCACATGGCTTAGATCCAGCTGGCCCCACCCACCCAACTTCTGTCAGCCTGGACACCCACGGGGAGCAGGGCAGGAATTCCACAGGGCAAATGTCACCCTTTCCTCAGGAAGGACAAGGGTTTCAATAGCACTTTGGGTTACAGGCCACCATCCCAACTGACTGCAGGGTTCAAACTTCAGACCTCAGTAGGCGCCAAAACAACCAAAGATCTAAGTGAATATAAAACCCAGTGGTGCAACTCTGAGCCAGAACCCTGGACCACAGCCCATGACCACTTCCAGGAAGGCAAGGCTTCCTTCCTCTCCTGCCCCTCCCAGGTGGCCCTAACCCTGTGCAACAGGCCACTTTCCAGGGAGCTTGAGGGGAAGAAAACAGTCGGGTCCTGGCCAGTCCCAATCTATCTTAGAGAAGAGAAGGATGACCAACACCCATGGGAAGGAATTTGGAGCAGGAGACCAGAAGGGCAGGGACAAGGATGGGTTTGGGCTCCCACTGCTGCTCTCTATCCACCGCCACCACTTCCATCCAGGAAGCCCCCAGCCTTAGGTAGATGCCATAAGACAGGTGGAGGCTGCACTGGGCTGGGGAGGTGTGACACCTGGGCTTTCACTGTGCCCCCTCCCACTGCCAAGGTCCTGATGCCCATCACAGCCCTTTCTGCTGCGGCCTGGGACCTTCCCCTCCTGGCGCTGCAGGGAGCTCCGCACTCGTACATTTAGGTCACTAATGTGCTGCACTGGGGAGTGCCCTCTGAGCACCCGAGAAATTACTTTGGTTATGGAACTAACAATTGTTTCCTTCCTTTTACTCCTTCCTTCTGTTCGGCTCACATTTCCCTCTCAAACCCTCTGACACAGGGTTCCATCAGGAGCACTGCACCCCTCCACACCCCTCTGCCACGGAAGGTGTGCAAATGCCCCATCTCCTCCTCACAACCCTGTGGACCCATGGTTAGGCCGTTTCTTTTAAGTGAAGAAACTAAGTCTCATAAAGGCTCGGTCTCGCTGGGGTCTCACAGTCCTCGCAGGAGCTAGGATCTGGACTAGGGTCCTTGAGCTAGTCGCTCACCCTCTCTGAGCCTCACTTTCCTCCCAGGTAAAACGCGTGTCACAATACAATGGGGACCAAATCCATAGGCGGGACACAAGGGGACAGGGGCCTGGGAGGCCTTTTGAGAAGCTCTGCGCAGAGCTAGGCATGCCCCGATCCGGCTTGAGGAGCCCAGCTCCTGTTCCTCCCCAGGTGGGAAAGAGACTGGCCCCGCGTCCGGGCCGCCTCCCGTCTGCAGGCGCTGGGACCGCGGGGCGCAGAGACCCCGCGCCCAGCCAACAGGACACAGGGACCAAAGCGCCTAGCAGACAGGGCGCAGGAGATGCCCATCAGGCGGCGCGCGCCCCCATACACCTACACTCACCGAGGGCCCCGAGAAACAGCAGGGCGGGGAAGACAAGCTTCATGTCTGCGGTCTGGAGGCGACTTGGCAAAAGAAGGCTCTGCCACTTGCGCCTGCCCTGCGCCCCTTTATTCAGGGCTTTGCCCCGCCCTGTTGCCCAATAGACACCCCTTCCCTCCCCACTCCCCGCGGCCAAGTCTACTTGTTCTTTGAGGATCCAGGCTCCGAAAAGCCCTGAGGCGGGGCAGGACTCCACACCGCGAGAGGAAAGCCAGCCTGCACCTCACCTGTCCTGGTTCTGCCTGGCTGCTGCGATGTTCTTTCTCTCCCACTAGTCTGCAAGCCGCTAGGAGTCGCAGCCCCCGAGCCCTGTCCCAGCTCTGGTCTCAGTGCCTTCTAGAGGGCAGGACACAGAGCAGAGGGTCTTTACTTGAAGATCGCCTTGACCTGTGAGACTGCTATCTTCTTCAGCAGATGACCTTGAAGGTGCCTAGGAGCCAGTTAGGGCAGGTGGGTTTGCTTTCACCTTGGCTCAGCAGTGAGCTGAGAGTTGAAAAGATGACCCAACAGCCTCCAGCAGCAGCCTAGGGACAGCTGACAGAGAAAAGAGAGGCTGCCCAGAGTCTCAGGCAAGCTGCCCATGGGGTATCTCCCTGCCCTGCTGAGACCCACAATACAGCTCCCAGAAAACAGACAGGGGCCTCAGAGGGGAATGGCCACCACCCAAGGCTGGTTCCATATTCTTATTTGCCAATGAGAAAGATGCCCTATGGCTAAGATGCCCTACCACTTTTTTTTTTGTCTTTTTTTTCCTCCACCTCCTCCTTCTTCTTTTTTGGTGTTGGTAGTATTCAGTAGGAAATGGTAACCTCATTTTAACAATTGCCATAAATGTCAGATTTTAAAATTCAAAAGCTAGAATACTGCTTCTAAGAATACATTCCCATGACACACAGCAGCCCAGGTACAAATGTCTCCAGGGCACCACTGCATGCCATTAATCAGTTGGAAGCAAACTAAACATCCATCTCTGGGGGAGTGTCACATACAGCATGGTGCCTGTGGGACACATTGGGAGCCTCAGAAAGAATATCCTGTGTGTATGGATGTGAACTTAGCCCAAGAGTAACTAGGCAGGGCACAGTGGCTCATGCCTGTAATTGCAGCACTTTGGGAGGCCAAGATGGGAGGATCGCTTGAGCCCAGGAGTTCAAGACTAGCCTGGGCAACACAGGGAAACCCCCATCTCTACAAAAAATACAAAAATTAGCCTGGCATGGTGATGTGTGCCTGTGGTCCCAGCTACTTGAGAGGCTAAAGTGGGAGGACCATTTGAGCCTGGGAGATGAAGGTGGCAGTGAGCCATGATCGTGTCACTGCACTCCAGCCTGGGCAATAGAGTAACTATTGTTACTTATTGTTACAGACTCTGTAACCCCCACCAAAAAAAAAAAAAAAAGGTAACTAAGTGAAGAAAAAAGGTACTAACAGTGAGGGAAATAATAGGTCACCTGAACACCTTTCTTGTCAGGTGAGTCTGGCCAATATGTGACTCTGAAATCTGCTTATTCTGAAAAGCTGATCTTGACCCTGCTTAGACTACTTGGTACTAAAAAGCATTTCCTGGAGCAGATGGGCAATGCCCCAGGGAGCCAGCTCTGCCAAGAGTGAGCATGCAGTGGGCACCTAGCCATGGAGAAGCAGGCTTAGCCCAAGGTGGAGAGGCCATTAAGGAGGCTGGGGAGCCCCTCCATCTCTGGGCATGATCCTGCCAAGGCACAGGGTGGAGGCTAGTCAGGGATCATGCTTGCCTGCCATGAGACTGGGGTCTGAGATTTGGTGCTAGAATCACCAGCTGGGTTTTGGGGTGACAGATCCAAGGTCTCTCATTGTTTGGAAACATGATATTGCACCATTTAAAGTTGTCGTCATCAATAATTGCAATAAGTTCTTTCAAAAATACTGAAGAAATACAAAATTGACTAATTCCCAGGAGTGCTGAAGCATCTTTGTACCGAAATTGGCAACAAGACTTTTCCTTTTCATCATTATAAAAGAATTAAGAAACATCATAACCCGTGTCTCTTTTTCTGAGTCCAAATTTAAAAAAAAAGGATGACTGGGAGGTCAGAGGACCCTGGACCCTCTTAAGTATGTTACAGTGTTGGCAAGAACACAGAGAACCCGGGGGCACTACCAAGAGGCTCAGCTTAAGGAGTGCCCTGAAGGCAGGATGGGTAGGCAACAGGGCAGACTGTTTTCCTGCTGTGCCTGTGGGAACAGCCCAGCCCCAGGGCAGGGATGTGTGCATCTGGACACACGCAGAGCAGCCCCCCAAGACCATTTGCAGAGGAGGCTGATGTAGGGGATGAGTCTGCCCCCAAAAACAATGAAGTTTAGCTGATCTATTAACAGCATTCATTCATTCATTCATTCATGCCAGAACTGGTAGATGCCATGAGAGACAGAGAAGAGGGGTCTGTCCTTGCCCTCAGGAGCTCACAGGACCGTGGGGGAGGGACAGGCACAGGAATGCACTTCTATCACAGAGGCTCCCTAAGAAGAGGCCAAGCAGCATAAAGCAAGTGAGTGTGAGGGTCCAGAGGAGGAATGACCAGCACCCATCATGAGGGCTCCAGAAGAACTCCAGGAAGATTTGGCCTGGGTACCTGAAGGAAGGGTGGGATTTCTACAAGTAGAGCATTCTGTAAAGTAAACAATCAAACAGGCCGGGCGCGGTGGCTCACGCTTGTAATCCCAGCACTTTGGGAGGCCAAGGCGGGCAGATCACGAGGTCAGGAGATCGAGACCATGGTGAAACCCTGTCTCTACTAAAAATACAAAAAAATTAGCCGGGCGTGGTGGCGGGCGCCTGTAGTCCCAGCTACTCAGAGAGGCTGAGGCAGGAGAATGGCGTGAACCTGGGAGGCGGAGCTTGCAGTGAGCCCAGATTGCGCCACTGCACTCCAGCCTGGGCGACAGAGCGAGACTCCGTCTCCAAAAAAAAAAAAACAAAAAAAAAACAATCAAACAAATAAAGGCTTGGGAGCATGAACCCAGTGACCAATTACCTGAGCACCAGGGGCAACAAAAGTTCCCTCTAGCTTTCTGGCCAGGAATTCTTTTTTTCTTTTTTCCTTTTTTTTTTTACAGACAGGGTCTCCCTCTGTCACCTAGGCTGGTGTGCAGTGGTGGTGCAATCACAGCTCACTGCAGCCTTGACCTCCTGGGCTCAAGCGATCCTCCCACCTTGGCCTCCCAAACTGCTGGGATTACAGGCATAAACCATTGCACCCAGCCATGGCTTGGAACCCTTGTTGGAAGAAGGATTAACAAAATCCTCCTCCTCTATCCTGAGCTCCACATCATGTGTTCATCTGCCTCTGGAAAGCTACTCTTGCAGGTCCTGAAGGCACCTAAATTTAATGCATCAAAAATGCAACTCACGTAGTCCCTCCAACCCTGCACCTTCTCTCATATTGCCTACCACTTTCCACCAAACCCACCAAAGAGCCACAGGGGCACCCTCAAATCCTTTGGCCAGTTAGCTCTGTGCGTGTTATAGGCACTTGATGATCAATATCGGTTGAAGGAATGAATAAATGAGGAGCAGGAACAGGCTAAGAAAGGGACAAAGGATCCTGTTTGTAATGTGTTGGGTCTGAAGGATAGTGAGGGTCAGGGCTGGCTAAGCCAGGCCATGCCAAAGCCTGTGTACATGGACTCATTAACTTATCCATTCATTCAACACTGGTCTATGGGACATCTCCAACGTGCCAGGAGTTGGGTCAGATCTCAAAGAGCCTGCAGGGAAGCAGAATGCAAGTTTCTAAATGCTGAGAGAGTAACATGAGTTTAAGGAGCACAAAGAAGGTAGCTGCTGCGGAAACTGCCATGCAGTGGCAAGAGCTAGTGGTCAACAGGCAGGTGTGGGAGACTGACTCCCTTCCCCCTAACCCTGCTCTACCTCCACCCTCAAAACTCCTCCAGGGAGCCTTTACAGAATGGCAGGCCCAAGCCCCATCAGCAGGCAACAGTCTCTAGCCAACCTAAGTCCTCCCTGCAAGCCAGTAAATCTCACACCCTGCCCTCTATGAGCCTCTAGCTTCAAACCCCAAGAAGAGTGTTGGGAAGGAAGTGTGAGATCTGGGTAGAGCTGGCTTCAGGTGGGATAAGGCAGAAAAGGCCTTCCTGAGACATCGACTCACGCTTGGACAATAGCTTGGCAGATGGAAGACCTTGGGCCCTATTTCTTTTGCCTGCCAGTGGTGAGAGATTGCTGACTTGAGAGCCACTTGTTAAATATTTAGGGATTTGGGGTGGGTTAACTGATAGCAGCTTGATATCAGGCATAGTCGATGTATTTATGCCATGGAATTAGCAAATGCTCTAAATCAGGGCTTCCTCCCTCCACACCCCCAGAGGGCCAGTTGACCAGCACACAGCTGCCTACGTTCATCACCGTTTGGTGGCATGCAGTGTCCACATTAGTGTGGGTGTGTTTGTGTGTGGGTGGCTGTGCCATCCCTAGCAGAGAAATAGGATAATAATCTTTAATATTTGGATGACATTTTAAAATCCAAATAGTGCTGTCAGTGACTTTGTCTCACATGGCTTTAACAACAACTCTGTGAGTTAAGACAGTCACTCTTTCCATTCTAAAAACAGGTACTCTGAGTGTCGCCTGAGGTCACACAGTGAATGAGATACAACTGCTATCCCTGAGTCTCCCATTAGGCCCACAGCCAGGGGCTTTCTCCCCCATGAGCCAAGAACCCTCTGAGAGCTCAGGGTGCAGGGACTGAGGCCCAGGGATCTCAGCACAAAGGGAACCTGGCAAGAATTGAACCTTCCGTGAAGCAGGCCCTGCCTGGCCCCTTCCACACATCAGCTGGCTTCTGATGCTCTGGAAATACCATAAGGTGCTTGCTATACCTGTTTCCAGCTGAGTGGACTTGGGCAATGCACCCTGTTCATGGTCTCACAGCCAGTGGACAGTAGAGCTAGAAATCCACCCGGGACCCCATCCAGTGACTTCTTAGGGCCTGGTGCCTTCGTATTGATCATTTATTTGCTGATCACCCTGAAGAGAGGGGCAGAGAATGGGCGAGAAGGAGAAAGAGAGGGATGGGGAGCTGCCTGTGTCTCTACCCACCCAAGTCCCCACAAGATCCCAACACAGACAATAACCTTGAGAGAAAGGCCCCACGTTTGGCCCCACATTGGCCCTTTTGAAGACAACCAAAGGCCCTGAGAGTCTGGGAATGTTTCTGGGCTCCTGGGAGCTTCCAGCAGGAGGGAAGATCTGCTGAAGGGCAGCAGGCAGGAAAACAGTGGCTTCATTAGCCAGCATGTATTGCTGCCAAATGTTGCCCAATTTACAAAGGCCCCACAGAGACAAGGAGCTTCTGTCTGCTTGGATCAGCCCTCTTCTTCCTCTTCCTCTTCCCTCCCCTCACCTAACCCTCCTCCTCTGCAGGACCCTCTGCCCTCTGGCCCTCTCCTCACAGGGACAGCCCTCCTGGGGCTGGCTTCTCCAAAGACCTGCTGAGCTTGCTCCCCAGTGGGCAAGGGGCAGTGTAAAGAGCTCATGCTTCCAGTCCCACCCCACTTCTGAGCTTTCAATTCTCCTGGCCAGGATAGCACCCCAAGTTCCTGGCAGAATCTGAACTGAGCACCTAATCACCACATCCATTGAGACTGTACAGCAGGTCAGGCCCTGGGGGAGAGCCTTCTGGGAAGGTGCTGGCCTGGAGGGAGCCTGTGTGTGGCCAAAGGCCAGCCATGCAAATTTCTTCCCAGAAGGAATGAGGCCCTGGCCCAGGGAAAGTTGCAGGCAGAAAGTACCTGAGTTGCTGACCCATGGTGCTGCCCTCCTACAAGGCTGCATTCTGGAGGGGACTGCTCCACAGGCTTCACTGTGCTGGAGGCCTCTGTGTCTGCTGTCTGTGTCCTGCAAGGACAAGATCAGCTGGATCCTTCACTCAGTAGGAGCCTGAGATGGGCGAGCGGAGGAGTGAGGAAGCATGATTTTCCTCCATTTCTCTGGGTGAGGCTGCTCATCCCCAGCTCTTCCAGGCTAGAGATGCCCAGCTCCTCTGACCAGTCCTCAAGCCTCACTACTGCTCTGGTAGTGGACTTCCTCATCCCACCATTCCTTTATTCACCTGACAGCTGGGCAGACGGGAAGGCATGGGGAGAGATGTGGTTAGAAGCTCAGAGATGGGATTGGCTGGCTAAGTTTGAACCGGTTCCACCCTAAACAGCTCCCTGGACCTAGGTCAGTCTCTCAACCTATCTAAGCCTCAGTCTCTCCATATGTAAAAAAAAAAGACACAAATAATATCCACCATATGAGGTGGGTAGAATGAAAACCCGATGTTGAGATGCTTGTGCAGTGCTCAGTACAGGCAAGCTGACATTGATAATTGCAGACACTCACGAGCCCCCACTGTGTGCAAAAACCTCAGCTGGGCACAGAGGTTCAGGGTTGAGCAGGAAGGAGCCCAGCCTCCAGTGGTGCCTGGTCAGTGAGAGGGGCTGCATGGACCCAGGGAGTTGCCATCCTACTTGCAGACAGTGTTGACAGATGCTGCGGGGAGCTTTGAGAGTGGAGGAGAGAGTGGCAGAGTCTGTTCTCCAAAATGGCGCTCCTAGGAGGGCACACACTGCCCCCAGCTGCCAGCCTTTTCTAGAGTGTTCACAGTCTGGCTGGCCTACTCTCCATCTGTGTCTCTGTCCTAATCCCTGCCTCCTCTCTTTCTCTGTCTGTTTCTCTCTCCTTGGCCTACCTTCTCCCTCTCCATCTCCCTGTCTCTATTTCCCTCTCTGCCTTAAACACCTATGTCTATATGGGTTATGGATGCCTGCCATAGGGAGGGGCTCTGACCCTGACTGAGCTTCCTCTAGCATAGTACTTGTAACCACCGACACCTGTCCCTGCACCCATGCCATCACTCTGAGTTCTAAGAGGGAAAGGACTACGGTTGACTAGCTCTGCATCCCCAGGGCCCACCTCCAGGCTTGGCCCAGTGGAGAGCCTTCCTCAGGGCTGTTGACCAGGTGAGTGTGGGGAGCAGAGGAGGACAAGCCCCGCATAAAGGTACACGGAGAAAGGAGCAGGGAGCGGGCCACCCGATGGCCCCTGCCTCGCCCTGTGTAGCACCCACCTGTGTGTGTCTTAAGGATGGAGAGGCTGAAGAGGAGATTTCTCCATCACCCCCAGCACCCAGCACCTGCCTGCAGAGAAGCTGGGACCTACTTCTCCTACTGAAAGGCCTCCTCTCCTACAGCCCCATCAGCTTCCAAGGGTAAGCAGCAAGGGCACCGGGAGAGTATCGGGGCAGTGCCAATGATAAGCAAAAAGAAATATAGGGGCTGGGGGCCATGGGGACGATTCCCCCAAATTTTAACACACACCACTTTAAGGCCAAGATGCTGTCGTGTTAGCCAATTTTGTTTGCAGTCAGAGGCTTGTTGGATCCTCCAGAGGGTCCTTGGCAGCCCAGGGCCTCCCTGTGTCGCTCCTTCTGGGCATGAGTCTTTTCCAGCAACACTCCTCCCTTCTCACCCTTCCCTCCCCTCCCCCTCCCAACTCCAGATTCTACCCTCCCCATTCCTTCCTCTACTCTTATTCAGCTAAAACCAGAAGTAAAGCTAGCACAAACTCATATGACTTTAGGAGGTGCCTGCCATGAGCCGTGGTATTTATAGTGTGTGTTTTTACTGAAATTACACCCTCCCAAGGCCATGTGGCAGGCAAGCTACAGAGAGTTCTCATCCAGGGTCCTCTCCGGGGCATCCTGTCCACTCATCCGTAGCCTCCTGCGTGCTCCTGTTGAAAGACAGAGAAGGAGCAGAGACAGGGAGAAAGATGCCCCTTTTTCGTGATCAACCTAGCAAAACTTCATCCTGAGCAAAGTCTTCCTCCAGAGGGTATTAATTTCCAGAAAATCAATTTTGGAAAAGACTCGTGTGTGTGTGCGTGTGTGTGTGTGTGAGAGAGAGAGAGAGAGAGAGAAGTTCTTGCTCTGTTGCCCAGGCTGGAGTGCAGTGGCACAGTATAGCTCACGGCAGCGCTGGAGTGCAGTGGCACAGTATAGCTCACGGCAGCGCTGGAGTGCAGTGGCACAGTATAGCTCACGGCAGCCTCGAACTCCCAGGCTCAAGAGATCCTCTTGAAGTTCAGCCACCTGGTCAGCCCTTTTGAGTAAAGCTGACCTCTCCAGAACATGTGTTGTTGGAGGAATTAGGGGGAAGCTGTGGGTATGGGGCTGGCTGGGGTCCAGGACAGCAATGCCTCTGAACCAATAATGTTGTTGCCAAATGTTGCCCCATTTGTAAAGGAAACTCAGCAATCAAAGAATTTGTCTCTGCTTGAACCAATCCTTCCTGCTTCTTCCCCTCGTCTTCTTCATCCCTCTCTGGAATCCGTCCAGGTGGCCTTCTCCTCACTGCATCTGGCAAGGTGGGGGCCAGACTCTCCATGTCTCTAGGTCAATACGTGTGTGTTCTTACTGATTCCCCTTTCTCTTTCAGTCACTACATGTCATCTGGGCCCAGAGGCACTCAATTCTTCCTCCATCCTGCCTCTTGCGCCTGCCTGTTCCTTTCCATTCCATGGTCTGGAGATGACCTTGGACTCCTGCCTCAGCTTCTGACCGCTCTCCTGACCCTCATCTCCCGAAGTGCACCCATCCCTGAGGGAAGCTTTCAGAACCACAGAGCTAACCATGGTTCCAAGGAATCTTTTCTTGCCCTTCCTCTCTTCTCCCATAATCTACTCCTGAAGAACCTCATTCTCCTTCCTCCTTTGGATTAATACCTTCTCTGTGCTGAAAACTACTTTATTCTACTCTACTCTGGCAATGTGTACTCAACTGTGAACAGAACAGCTCAGCCTAGAAGTTCCACCAGCGCCTCAAAACAGCATGTCCAACTTCCAGTTCTGGATCAAGATGGAGTTGGCATATCTCTCTCTACTCCTCTCACTAAGTACAGATTAAAATGCTAAAGATTATAGATGCAGTGGCTTAAAACAGCACAAATGTATTATCTTACAATGCTGAAGATCGGAGTTTCAAAATCAGCAGTGAACTAAAGAATGCAGGGCTGTTTTCCCTCTGGAGGCTCCAGGGGGAATCCATTTCCTCATTTTTTTTCAGCATCTAGAAGCTGACTCCATTCCTTGGACCTGGGCTGTACATCATTCTCACCTCTGTGGCTCTCATTACATCTCCATCTCACACTCTGACCTTCCTGCCTCCCTCCTGTAAGAACTGTCATGATTACACTGTGGCCATCCAGAGAATGTCCCCATCTCAAGATCTTAATAACATCTGCAAAGTCCCTTTTGCCATTTAAGCTAACATATTTACAGATTCCAGGAATTAGGACATGGACATCTTTGGGGTCCATTATTCAACATACCACTCCAGTAGACTGTGATAAATCATGTGTGTACTAAGTAATACCTACGGTAACCACTAAGTAACCTATACAAAGATATATACTCAAAGTTACTATAGGTACATCAAAACGGAATTCTAAAAAATGTTTAAGTAACCCACAGGACAGTGAGAAAAAGAAAACAGTAAAATCTAAAAACAGAGAGAAAAAAATAAAATAAAATAAAATGGTAAGCTTAACCCTAACATATCAATAATTACATAAGTAGATAGTCTAAATACTCCAATTAAAAGAATGGGATTGGAAGAGTGGATTAAAAAGCATAACCCAGCTCTAAGCTTCCCACAAGAAACTCATTAGAAAAAATAACAATGTTGGTAGCGTGAACGTAAAATGATAGAAAAACATAAACCATGCAAACATTAATAAAAAGAAAGCAGGAAGAGCTACATTGATATTAGATAAAGTTGAATTCAGGGCAAAGAAAATTATTAGGGACAGAAAGAAACATTATGTAATAATAAAAGAGTCAATAAACCTAGAAGTCATAACAATCCTAAATGTACCCATCAAAAAGCAGAGCTGCAAAATACATGAAGAAAAATCTGATACAACTAGAAAGAGAAATAGACTCCACAATTATAGTTGAAGACTTCAAAGCCCTCTACCAACAACTGATAGAACAAACAGAGACCAAATTAGCAAGAGTGTAGAAGAATTCAACAACACCATCAACCAGCAGAATTGAATCAACATGTATACAGCCATTTACCCAACAATAGCAGAATATGCATTCTTTTAAAGTTCCTACAGAATACTTACCAAGATAGATCATTTCCTGGGACATAAAACAAACCTCAACAATTTTTAAAAAATTGAAATCATAAAAATTTATTCTTTGATCATAATAAAATCAAACTAGAAATCACTAGCAAAAAGATAGCAGAGAAATCTCCAAACAGTTAGAAACTAAATATCACACTCCTAAATCATCAGTGGGTCAAAGAGGAAACCTCAAGTAAAAATTTTTTTAAATACACTGAACTTAATGAGAATGAAAATACAACATATCAAAATGTGTGGGATGCTGCTAAAGCAGTACTCAGAGGGAAATTTGTAGCACCAAATGATTACATTAGAGGAGGAAAAGCCTCATATCAGTAATCCAAACTGCCACCTCAAGGAACCAGAAAAGGGAGAGCAAAACAAACCTAAAGCAAGCAAAAGAAAGAAAACAGAAGCTATCACGACAGATCCTAAAGACAATGGAAAGATAACTCAAGGACTACTAAAAGGTCTCTACACACATACATTTGACAACTGATATGAAACTGACCAATTTCTCCAAAAAAACAAACTATTGCAACTCACAATATGAAACAGATCATCTGAATTAAGAAACAGAGTTCATGATTTTAAAACTCTCAAAAAAGAAATCTTCAGACTCAAATGGTTTCACTGTGGAATTCTACTAAACGTTTAAATAATTATCACCAATTCCACACAACCTCTTCTAAAACCGAGAAGAGGAAATACTCTCCAATACATTTCATGAGGCCCGTTTGTTACCAAGAGAGAAAAAGGAGAGGGTCATCTCCGTTATTCTTGGGGGGAACTCCCTATGAGATGTCAGTCACTTTCATCTGCTCTCCCCCTACACACACACACACACACACACACACACACACACACACACCCTCTCTTCATCTACTCTCCAACTCTATGGCCCTGCAAGGCATTACCATGGGAACCACGTGGCTCCTTTGATCCAGCTGCAGCCAATTGACCATTAGAGACCACCCAACTCAAGCTGGCCAAGTAATCCTTTTTAACTTAAAAAAACTCTCATATAGAGAAATACAAAACATAAATGTACAATTGAGCAAATTGCCCCAAAGAACACTCATGTAACCACCACCCAGGTCAAAGAAAACTGCCAACATTCAAAAACCGCTTATGCCTCTACTCAACCCCACACCCTCTCCCAACCCCTAAAGCTAGCTACTATTCTAATTTCTACACTACACCTTAGATCTGCCTACTTCTGAATTTTATATAAATGGAATCATATAATATGTATTCTTTTGTATTTTATTTCCTTCATTCAACATTCTGCTTGTGAGATCACCCTTTAATTCATTTTCTAATTTTTATTTCATTTGATAATAATTGCTAGTATTAGAAATACAATCTATTTTTGTATTTATCCTTCTGTTTGACAAGCTTGTTAAATTCACTTATAAAATCTAATTACTTGGGAGTTCCCACTAACATAATAATGAGAGCTTTATCCTTTCTTTCCAGTGATTTTGCACTGGATGGGACTTTCTGTACAATGTTGAACAGATATGGAGATAACAGCATCCGGGCCTTGTTCCTGATCTCAGAAGGCAAGCTTTCAACATTGTCCCCATTAATATGACATCTATTTGCTGTTGGCTTTTTTACAGATATGTAGATTCTATAGAAACTTTTGTAGATTAAGGAAGTCCCTTTAGATAGTTAGTTATAAACATGAATGGATGTTGAATTTCAGCATCAACTGAGATAATCATTTGATTTTTCTCTTTGGTGATGAATCGTACCAATTTATTTTCAAATACCAAGCCAAACTTACATTTCTCATGCAGTCTGTAAGTGGCAATATTTGTCTTTTAAAAATACACTTTTTATTAAAGTGTAGCATACATATGCATATATAACAGCAGATGCACAAATTATAAATGTAGACTTTGGTGAATTTTTAAAATTTGAACACCTTGCTATAAAACAGCTCTCAAATAAAGTAAGAGAAGATCACCAGCCCACAAAAACTCTATACATGCCTCTTTCCAATCACTACCCCAGAGGTAATCACTATCCTGACATCTAACACAATGTATTCATTATGACTGTGTGTGAAGTGTTTATAAATGGAATTGTATAGAAGGTGCCTGAGGTTTTTTGTTTAAAATTTTATTAGATTCTCCAATGTTGTTCCATAAAGAAATAGCTCTTACATGCTCACTTCTGTATAATCTTTATGTATGTGAGTGTACCACAGTTACCTGTCTATTCTACTGGTGATAGATATTTTGGCCATTTCTAACTTGGGGTTATTACAATGGTGCTGAAGCAAACATATGTGTTCTTTTCTGTTGGTCGTGTACTTAGGAATGGAGTTTTACAGCATATGCCTACATTCTGCTTTAGAAAATTCTGCCAGTTTTCCAAAGTTAATTGTAGCAATTCATATTCCCACCAATGTATATGAGAGTTCTAGCTGCTTCACATCCTTGCCAACACTTAGCATTGTCTGTCTTTTTCATTTCAGCCACTCTGTTTGGGAATGTCTTTTGTCCATTGTTTGATTGTTTGGTAAGGCTTTTTCTTATTGGCGGATAGTTCTTTCAATATTCTTCAGAGTCACCATTTCCCTCCACTTGCCTCTCTGAGGGAGCCCAGTGCTCCTCCTCCCTCAGCTCTTCTAAGCCCAGATGAAGCCTGGCCCTTCTGAGCACATCCCATGGCCACACCTGCATTCTAGGCGACTCCCTTGTCCCTTTGATTCACTGGGTAGTCTGGTGCCTGAAAGGCAGGGTCAGTGATGAGAGTGGTTAAACATCGCAGGCAGGGGAGTTTGAAACCAGCTCTACCTCTTCCCCACTCCCCAGATCTAGCCACATCATTCAGCCTGTCTCAGCTTCAGTGTCCCCATGTGAAAATAGGAATACTAAAAGCATCTCCCTCATAAAATTGTTAGAACTTAATGAGGTAACTTAAAGAGATGCTTAGAACAGTGCCCAGCACATGGGGGCTGCTCAATCTATATTTTTTGAATGAAGGAATGGGTGTGTGAATTAATAAATGAATGAATGTAAGATTTTCAGTACAAGGCCAAACCATACAGTGAAAACTCAGTCAATATTAACTATTATTGTTATTGTTCCCAGGCATTTCTGGGCCCCGCTGTGAGCCAGACCCTATGCAGAGTCCTGGGGATCTGCAAAGAGGTCCCTTGCCCCAGGCTCCAGATGAGTCACAATCCAACAGAAAGTGTTAGCAAAGGCAAGTTCACTCACAGGGAGGACAGAGGCCCGAGCGGGAACCACTTTCCCCAGTCTTCCTCCTGAAGCTGAACCCAGCAGCAGGCCCCAGCCCTTTTCCAGACATCTGTCTTTGTGATTCCTTGGGCTCCTCTCCACACCCACACTCCTTATGCCCACATTCTGTCCTGTTATCTGTAACCCTTTGTAGCTCTTTCACTCCTCTCTCTTTTATGACGTCCACCTCTCTCTCCAGTTCTCTGTCTCTCTCACCATCACGCCCTCTTCCCGCCCCACTGCCCTGAGACTTTTCCTAATGGCCCATCTCAGCAGCCTGGGCGGCATCCTTGGATTTCTGCTCACCAGTCACCCAGCTGCGTCCCGACTGTCAGTCCTGGCTTTGCTCCACACATCTTCTCTCTCCCCCTCCAAGGGTCTCTGGGCTACAAGGGAAGCTTTCCCAGAACCCGTGTGGCCACTCAGTCACTTCCCCAGAAGTTGAAGGTCGCTATGTTGGTGACAAAGGGCAGGTGACACACTTTGCTCTCCACAGTGCTATCAGCAGGCATGGGCAGGGGCCCTAGAGAGTGCCAGGGACCAAGGGGTGAGGCCAGGTCCACCCCGCTCTTAACCATCACTCCCCATCTTCCTGGACAGTGCAGCTGGATGAGGAAGCAGCCGCAGGATGCAACGTGGATGCTACAGGGCCAAGGGGAGGACGTAGGGCAGAAGATGACTGGCAGAATGAGGAACTAGTGGGTGGGCCTGGGGACCTGGTAGATGAAGCAGAACCTGATGGCTATTTGGAAATGGAAGAAAGAGTCACGAAAGTGAGCAATTTCCAGGATATTTGGAAATATTCTGGCTTGAGGTTACTACCATGAAATAATTTGACCAAGAAAATCAGACACTCTCAGAAAATAATATTTTTTATGCCATTTTATAAATGAGGTCTCTAAGCCCAGAGAGGGCGTGTGGCCTGCTCAGACCTGACATGGTGTGGCCAGGTAGAATCCAGCTTCCTGACTCCTTGCACTTAGAGGGGTTCCCTCAACTAAAGCCATCCTCACAGAGCATTTACCCTGGACCAGGTCCTTGTTAGGTACTGGGTCACCAAACTGAGTTAGACTCAGTTCTGCCCACAAGGGCAACAGACAAGGGAATAGGCAGTTACCACCGTAGGAGATGAGAATGTCCATGGACCATGGTAACAGAAGAAGCGTGGAGAACCACGCCTGTGCCCAAGGCCCTGTGCTTGGTAGGGAATCTGCCTCCCACCTGTGGCAGCTCTGGAGGAGGGGCAGCCTGACCTGTGACAGGCAGGGAAAACCCCATAGCCCCCTCTCTCCCACGCTGGCATCTTCCAGCAACCTCCACAAAGTGGGTTTGGCCGGAACCAAGTGATTGAGGGGGAGATTACAGGGCCCGGGAATTGTGGGGCCCTATGGGCACCTAGAAGACCATCTGCTTTTACTCTGGGGATGTAGGAGCCAAGGCAGAAGGCTGAGAATGGACTGAGAGGGGGAACAAGTGGGGAGCAGCGAGATGATTGGGGAGGCTCCAGCAGTGACCTGGGAGAGAGATGAAGTGGCTTTTCTGCTGGTTTGTTTGTGACAGAGTCTCGCTCTGTCACCCAGTCTGAAGTGCAGTGGCACGATCTCAACTCACCCGAACCTCTGCCTCCAGGGTTCAAGCGATTCTCCTGCCTCAGCCTCCCAAGTAGCGGGGATTACAGGCATGTGCCACCATCCCTGGCTAATTTTTGTATTTTTAGTAGAGACAGGGTTTCACCATGACTGGTTTCTAGGCTGGTCTCGAACTCCTGACTTCAAGTGATCTACCCGCCTCGGCCTCCCAAAGTGCTGGGATTACAGGTGTGTGCCACTGCGCCCAGCCAGAAGTGGCTTTGATTAGGATGTGGCAGTGGAGAAATAGTGAGATGGCTGGATTCTTGACATATTTTAAAGGAGGAGGTCATGGGATTTGCTTACATTACAAGGGGATGTGGGGTGTGAGGGAGAGAGGTGGATGACGGCACCAAGGTGTTTGGCCTGAGAAACTAAAAGGAGGGAGTTGCATTAACTGAGATGGGGAAGACTGGGAATAAAGCAGATTGAGGAGGAGGTGGATCAGAAGCTCCATTCTAATCATGGTAAGACTGGCAGACCCCGGACACCCAGGTGGATCGTGGAAGAGCGAGCTCCCTGACTCGCTGCCATTCAGAATGGCATTGCTGCTATAGAAGCCAAAGGTAGAGGCCTTGAACTTTATTTAAAACTAATTTTCGGACCATGGGCTCATTTTCTCCCAAGGACAATGCCTATTCACACGAATTGCTGTGTCCAGCTCCTGGGGCTTGTAGAATGCTGTGTATCATGTCCCTGGATTGTTCTCACATTTCCAGAGTTTGGACTCCGCAACCTTCCTAACCACCCTTGAAACCCCACTCTGATGTTTCCGCACCATGCCCATTGTGCCTGTGGCGATGGATTGTCATGCCTTTGGCTGCAGGGACCTGCCACTCTCCTGCCTTATTTCATGCACGTTGGTTCCTTCCTTACTCGTGGACCAAGAGAGGCACTAAAGCTTTTCTCTGCATAGTCCCTGTCTGGTGCTGGGCCTGGCTCTGGGAATTTCAAATTAAAACCTGTTTGTGGTCGACTGTTGACAGCATCATGGCCTTTCCGTGAGAGTAAGAGCAGGAAATGTGTGTCCCAGCTACGAAGAGGACAATGGCACATTCACGGGTCTCAAAAGGGTTTGTGTGCAGCTTTGGACAATGTTGATTTGTTATTTTACGGGTCACTCTGCATTGCCCACCATTGTCAGTGCACAAAAGAACGTATTGAGACTAGATCTGAGCAGTGAAATACAAGACGTGAGAATCAAACCTAGGAGAGAAGTCTCCAGAAGGAAGCAGAGTTTCCTCAAACTAGGCATCTGCCCCAGGGACAGCCATGCAGCTTCCCCTCCAGGTGGGCCATGGGGGCCGACACATAAAAGACAGCAGCCCTGGACAGCAGGGACACAACTGCCAGTGGAAGTGCCCCAGCCTCCACCCTCCTCCACTGCTGATAGGCATCATGGCCCAGCCACACTCCTTGCCCACAGCACTCACAGGCTGTCCCTGCCCTGGTGCATGATGTCTCTCCTTGGCCACTCCAACTCTCAGGGCCATTTGAGTGCAGCCCCCCTCCAGGAAGCTCAGTACCTGCACCTTTGTGACCTCTTCCTTCCTGCAACTCACCACCCTGCCTGGATCACCCCTGAGCAAGTGGTCCTGTAGAAGTTAGCAATTGCTTATGGAATCCTTTCCTAGGATAACTATCAACTAGGCTGTGCCAGCGTGTTCCCTTAGCCATAGCTTTAGTGTCCAGGAAACTGCTGGTCCCAAGATAGGAGGACAAAGTATAAATGAACTTTGCTTTAAAACCCACCAACAGGGCCAGGTGTGGTGGTTCACGCTTGTAATCCCTGCACTTTGGGTACCTAGATGTTCCCCAAAGTCTGCCAAACAACTTTGTTCTTTCTTTTCTCCCTAGTTTTTACCCTTTACTCTCCAGAGCCTAGGCCCCAGCTCAAACATCTATGCCACTAAGACTTGGGTAATTGTGACTATTGTCATGACTGGCCAACATGGCGAAACCCCTTCTCTACTAAAGATATAAAAATTAGCTGGGCGTGGTGGCAGGCGCCTGTAATCATAGCTACTCGGGAGGCTGAAGCAGGAGAATCACTTGAACCTGGAAGGCGGAGTTTGCAGTGGGCCGAGATTGCACCATTGCACTCCAGCCTGGGAGACAGAGCAAGACTCCGTCAAAACAAAACAAAACAAAACAAAACAAAACAAAAAAACCACCAACAGATGTAGAAATTGGTGCAATCACTTTGGAAAACCATTTGGCAGCATCAGTTAAAGCAGGATGTGCCTAATGACTAATGTGGACTGGCAAGTGCTTAATAACCATCTCTGAAAATAGAGTTCCAACAAGAATATTGGAAAAATATTGAATTCCTGAAAAAATAAAAACTATTGAGATGTTTGTGTTAAAGAGTAAGAAGAAAGAGAAAAACACTGCACATGTCTCAGAACGTCACCCACTCATCAACGACATAAGCATTTTTTTTCGTGAATCAGCTAATAGTTTTTTGATACTGGAGAAATATTTTCTCAATTTTTATGCGACTCACAATGTCACAGCTATAGAGATGACACACACCTAAGCTTAGTCCGCATTATTAACATTTTCTCAGGCTGGGCACAGTGACTCATACCTGTAATCCCAACACTTTGGGAGGCCGAGGCAGGTGGATCGCCTGAGCCCAGGAGTTGGAGACCAGCCTGGACAACATGGAGAAACCCCATCTCTACCAAAAATAAATAAATAAATAAATAAATAGCCTGGCTTGGTGGTGAGCACCTGTAGTTCCAGTTACCTGGGAGGCTGAGGTGGGAGGATCACCTGAGTCTGGGAGGTCAAGGCTGTAGTGAGCTGTGATCACACCATTGCACTCCAGCCTGGACATTAAAGTGAGACCCTGTCAAAAAAGAAAGAAGAAGAAGGGAAGGGAAGGGAAGGGAAGGGAAGGGAAGGGAGAGATAGAGAGAGAGAGAGAAAAGAAAGAAAGAGAGAGAGAAAGAAAAAAGGAAAGAAAGAAAGAAAGAAAGAAAGAAAGAAAGAAAGAAAGAAAGAAAGAAAGAAAGAAAGAAAGAAAGAGACGGGAGGGAGGAAGGGAGGGAGGGACAAGAGACAGAGAGAAAGAAAGAGAGAGAAAGAAAACAAAGAAGAAAGAAAAAGAAAGAGAGAAAAACATTTTCTCTATCACTTCCTTAAGTCTAACTTTGGACAATCAACAAAACAATAAACCTATGAAGCCCTGATTTGTAGCATTTGCCAGTTTCTGTGGTGTAAAATCTCCTCCAATGACTGAGTTCAAGCTGCTGACATGGATGGTTGCCACTGAATTTGGAGTTGGGAGGAGATGAGTGATATTCCACTGTTGTATAACATTCCCACCATACAGATACAATAGGCTGAAATAACCTCAAGAGCCACAGGAATGCAAGGGAAAGGGAGATCAGAATGGGGGAAAATTTTGCAAATCCCTGACAACGTAACAGCCAGCTCCCAAGAGCCAGAATGAGCCAACTCCAGCACAGCACTGCCTGGAACCCAGGCTCTCCTCTCCTAGGTGTACGCCCAGCAGAAATGCATACATGTGTGCACCAAAAACACAAACAAGAATGTTGATAAGAGCATCGTCCATACATGTCCCAAATGTCTGTGAGTGGTAGATGGATAAATCAATTGTAATACTGTCAACTAAGCAGTGAGAATGAGCTAACTGCTACTGCCCACAACAATATGGTTGCATCTCACACGCATAGTATTGAGCATAAGAGGTTGGACACAAAAGAGCACCTACCACCTGCCTGCATTTATGTGAAGCTCACAAACAGTAAAAACCAGTGCCCATAAGGCCACAAGATAGGGGAGTGTTAACCTCGGGGAAGAGGGGCAGGAAAGTGATTAATAGGAGCAAGAGTGGGGCCTCGGGGTGGAAATGTTTCTATTCCTTGATTTGGGTGGTGATTACACAAAAGTGTTCATTTTGTGATAACTCATCTAGCTACACAAATATTAATTGTGCATGTTTCTGTATGTATGTTAGGTGTCAATATAAAGTTTATTTTATTTTATTTAGTTTAAAAAAAATGGAGACAGGGATCTTGCTATGTTGGCCTGGGTAGCCTCAAACTCCTAGCCTCAAGCAATCCTCCTGCCTGTGCCTCCCAAAGTGCTGGGATTATAGAGGTGAGCTGCTGCACCGTGGCCAAAAGTTTATTTTTAAAAGCCTCCAGCAGGAAGGCACACAAATGACTTTGGCCTCATGAATAACCTTGGCACTCCCCAAAGGTGCTGTCCTTGTTTGGGATGTACCAGAGATGCCCTTGGAAGGCCCCCTGGAGGCTGCAGAGCAAAGCTTTCTTGAAATATGGCCTCCTCCCTCAAATGTCAACCCTTGTCAATGGCTGAAGAGGGAAGGGAGGGGTCAGAGAAGACAAGAGCATGGAAATTTGTAAATGGACAATAGTCATGATTACCCAAGTCACAGTGGCATAGGTGCTTGAGCTGGGGCCTGGGCTCTGGAGAGTAAAGGGTAAAAACTAGGGAGGAAAGAAAGAACAAAGTTGTTTGGCAGACTTTGGGGAACATCTTCTGAACACTTACCCCCATAGGGTGCTGCTCTGAACACTGCTCGATCCTCAGCCACCTCCGTGAGGTAGGTCCTGTGACCACTATCCCCATGTCACAGATCAGGAGACTGAGGCTTGGGGCAAGATGAAACTGAGGTTCCCTCCAGGCAGCCTCAGGCCTTAGGGGCTGTGCTGTCCTCACAACACCCCTACCCTTGCTCCCCTAAAAACCTGCATGTCCCTGCTGGGAAGGCAGTGCCAAGAAGGGCCTGGAATGTTCTGCCAATATCCACCCTCCTCCCACGCTGGAACTGAGCCCTTATGATCTGGGGGCCCCAGTGTATTGTTATCAATCAAAATTAGCTAAACTTGATGAAGCAAGAACATTAAAAGTGCCCAGAGGAGGAACAAGGAAACAGATGAAAAATGAAGTCAAACATTCCCAGCAGGTGCTGATACCTGAAGGCGTACAGTCTGTCTCACCCCATGCCCCTACCCACCACCTCGGGGCAGAGAAGTCAGTTCTTTCACATCCTTGGGGGCTGCTGGGGAAGAAAGGAGGATGTACGGGCCTGGCCCTGGGATGATGCCTCCTCCCTGGCCAGCCCCACTGCTTCCAGACCCTCTCTGGGACCCGGCTGCTCTCAGAGCACAGCCAGCTCCTCTGGCTCTGGAAGCACCTGCCAGGGCCGGGGGAATGAGTCTTCTTCCGTTCCTTATGCTCATTAAATTCTGGATCAAGTCAGACCACAGCCCAGGGCCCCAGCTAGAGTTCCAGGGATCCGGGAAGCCAATAGCAGAAAGCTCAGGGTGCAGCCTGCCCAGCCTGAGGCAGGTGGCTGGCAGGTGATGATAAGGGCTGCTGGAGGGCCCCCACACTTTGTTCCCCTCAGTGCCCGCTGTGCTCACTCAGGCCAACTGTGAAGGCCACGTCACTGTCCACTGGAAAGTGAGGCGGAGCTCCCTGCCGGAGAGCCAGAATGGGCAGGAATGCAGGTACTGCCGGCACTCCCAGAGGGAGGGAAGGTGGGGAGCTCTCCTGAGGGGAAGTTTTCCAGAACTTCCTGGCCCCTCAGAAGAGCTCCCCACCTTCCCTCTCTCTGGGAGTGCCGGCAGCTCCTGCATGGGAAAGAGGAAGCCCTGTATGGCAGGTGTCCACTCACAGTTCGGTGACAGCTGCTGGTGGAATTGAGGACCATCTGCTTGCTTAGTGCAGTCACAGGAATGCTGAACTCACAGGCTAAGGCTGGGGGCAGGGGCAGAGGCCCCAACATGGTTCCTAGGGAGAATTGCAGGCTCTCCTCTGAGGAAGAGACTTCAGGAGGTGTCCAGCCCCAGGAGGCCCTCAACCCTAACTCTTGCCTGTGCCCAGTCACTCACTCTTAAAGCACTCATTCACATTGATTAGCTTTATTGCTTCCAGCAAATGTTGACATTCACACCTGTAAAGTCGTCTTCAAATTCTTGGGGTCAGGGTTCACCGCCATATGCAGCAGTTTGTGGCGCATTCATTGTTGCTGCCATTTTCTGGTTTTGGAGACCAAGGCCTAGACAGGTCTGAAGGAAATAATGTATACAGTGGTCCATTTCCAAGACAAAGTGCGTTGAATCAGCTTAGGTCAGCAAACTGCAGAAGAAACAGGATGTACTAGGCTCCTGCTTGGATAGCCGAGGCCTGCTTGTCGCCCTGCCCTTTCCTCCCCCTTCCCCCACCCTTAGTTGCCCTCACCTGAACCAAAGAAGTTTAGTCTAAGGTAAAAGTTTACTAGTCTGCAAAATAGCTTGCTTTGTCTGTTCTTATCAGCCTGCCCAGCTACTTAGGTCATAAGTCAAATACTTAAAGAGCCACTAAGCTAACCAGGATTGCAATGCATTGTGGGCTGCAACAAAATGCAGCAAGACAACCCTAAAAACAGACAAACAAACAAAACACCTGAAGCCCCTGACTAACAATCAATAGGCAACATCCAGGAAGACTGTAACCCCATAGTACTCAGCCTATTGGGAAGCGGGGGAGGCACCTGCGCACTAGGGTATAAATTGCTTGTTGAAACTTTGCTGGGTGTGCCTGCATGCCACACACCCGATCTTGCAAGACCATCATTAAAAGTCTCACTTTCACTATTCTCGGGGTCTCTGAGTCCATTCTTTGGGTTTGAATGGGCGAGTTTGTTTCTCAGAAGCCTATATTCCATCCATGAAGATGAGGTGGGCTCCAGGCTGCATTAGTGAACTCATATATTCCCAGAGGAGGTAACGAAAGCAGTAGAATGAATTGCAGCTGGGAAGACTTTGGTAAGATAGACACCAGAACTGCCACTCTCCACAGAGAGGGGTAAAGAAAGCTGTGGAGCCAAGAGAAGTCCAGCTCAGCCACATAGGTGGACCAAGATACCTCGTAAAGGTGCAAGTTTGGCCTCTTCACTATCCAGCCCCTGTACCTCAACATGCACGGTGCATCTGTTGACCACAAAGACATTTCTTCATCATGGCCTGGCAGGACCCGGAGAAGACTATTTACCTCATTTTACAAGTAAGAAAACTGGGTCTCACAAAGGAGAACTTACCTGCCCAATATATCCATGTTTTAAAGTAAACTTTTTATTTTGGTATAGTTTATAGTAAAGTTACAAAGACCGTTCAGAGATTTCCCATCCACCTCTCATCCAGTTTTCCCCATTGTTACCATCTTACGTTACTATGGTATATTTGTCAAAACTAAGAAGCCGACATTGGTACATTACTATTAACTAAATGCCAGACCTTATTTGCATTCCGTCAACTTTTCTATTAATGTCCTCTTTTTTGTTCCAGAATCCTATCCAGGACACCACATTGCATTTACTTGTCATTTGTCCCAGCCTCCTCTGATCTGCTGTGACAGTTTTTGAGTTTCTCCTTAATTTTAATGACCTCAACAGTTTTGAGGAGTACTGGTCAGGCATCCTGTAGAATGTCTCTCAGTCTAAGTCTGTCTCATGATTTTCTCACGATTAGACTGGGGTTACAGGTTTGGGGGAAGCACACTACAGAGGAGGAGCACCCTTCTTATCACATCCTATTAGAGGGTGCATTACATCCACACTGGTGATGCTCACCTTCATCACTGGGTTAAAGGTAGTATCTACCAGGTTTCTCTACTAATAACTGTTTTTCCCTTTCCATATTCTGTTCTTTGGAAGTGAGTCTAGCCTACCCAGAAAGAGGATGGTAGCAACTGAACTAAGCCTCATCCCCTGGAGGGAGGACTGTCTAACATGCTATTTGAAATTCTGTTAAAAAAAAAAAAAAAAGATTTGTCTTTGTACTCTATTCAATCATTTATATCAGAATAGCCTCACTTATATTTAATACTTTGGGTTATAATACAATACAATACTCTGTTAGTTATTTTGTTGCTCACATCGTTCCAGCGTTGGCCATTGGGAGCTCCTTCAGGTTGGTTCCTGTGTCCCTCTGATGTGTTCTCAACCTTTTTGTTTTTGAGTACTTCCTTTCTTTCTGGTACTACAACATGCTCCAGGCTCTTGTATTTTATCAGTCATTTCTCCAAGGAGACTTTGCTTCTTTTATTGGAGAAAGGTACTTAGAAACCAAGATGTGAGCACTGGGGTGTCATTGCCTCTAGGCCCTCTCAGTAGACTAAGCCAAGTAATATATGCATACATACTAAATTATTAGATATACACATATCCACATTGTTTCTGTATCTATCCATCCGCGTATATACTGAGTTTCGTACTGATGTCTCCAACTCTAATCCCATCTCCAGGATTCATTCCAGCCTTCCTTTCTTGTTAATCTGTAACTTTCCTCTCCCACAGTGAGAACAACCTGGCCCACCTTCTATCATGCATTTACTTATTTGCTCATCCCCAGTACACCCGTGAAGCTGTTTCAGAATCCTTAACCTGGGTACCCTTATGTAAAATACATTTATCGGCCGGGCACAGTGGCTCACGCCTGTAATCCCAGCACTTTGGGAGGCCGAGGTGGGCGGATCATGAAGTCAGGAGATTGAGACCATCCTGGCCAACATGGTGAAACCCCATCTCTACTAAAAGTACAAAAAGTAACTGGTCATGGTGGCATTGCCTGTAATCCAAGCTACTTGGGAGGCTGAGGCAGGAGAATCGCTTAAACCAGGGAGTCGGAGGTTGCAGTGAGCCGAGATTGCGCCATTGCACTGCAGCCTGGGAGACAGAGCGAGACTCTGTCTCAAAAATAAATTAATTAATTAATTAATTAATATTTATCAATTATAGTACATCATTCATAGTGCCTTTCATCTTTAGCCTAATAATTTCCAGGAAAAACATTATCTTCCAATGTTATTTAGGCCAGTCCCTTCTCTTCCCCAGCCCCCACTGGTGCGGTTATATAATGAATTTGTAATAAAGTTTGTATGCTTTGTATGCATTGTCTCCCGGCTCCGAATGCATCCTTCAATATAGCATATGCGCTGACGTGGACTTCTCCAAGCATCTCTCTCCTTCAGTGAGCTCGGCAAGCTTGCTCGGTAGGGGGAGCTGGAGGGACGTTGCAGGAGGAAGGGGCGCTCCTGCCATTTCCAGTGAGGGCCGCGGGAGGACGGTCCGGGTGTGAGGACTGCGGTCTGCTGCACCTGCAGCCTGGTTGTGGCAATGACCTTTTCTGCAGCCCTCTCAACACAGACCTCGGAGTCTCCGAGCGGCCTGTGTGCTCTGCAGGCCTGCTGTCCGTGCTGGCGCCCAGACTTCCTCTCCAAGCTCCCGCCTGCCCTGTGGTCCTGAAGGTTCCATGCTGAGCTGCAGCACTTCCTGCAAGCCTCCAGTGGCTCAAGCGCTCAGAAGGCCTCCTGTCCCCATTGTATGCCCATGTCACTGGTTCCCGATCCCCTGCTCCTTTGTCGGCTTACAAACAGTGGCCTGTTGCCTGCCCAGCAAACTCCTGGCCAGCGCCAGCCTGACCAAACCGGTGAGAGTCCTCCGCTAGCAGGTGTGCTGACTGCACCTCCAAGAAGTCTGAACCCTTCCAAGCTTGTCCTTCCCGGGGTGCACTCCCTCAGCACGAGGATACAATGCAGAGTTTCTTCATCAACTCCTCTCCTGTCCTAGGATCACTCCCTCTGGGAAAGAAGACCAGCCTTGGCCCCAGAGGAATGTGTCCTAATTTAAAGAGCAGCTCAATTACTGCAGCACCTTGGGGACAAAGGCCAGTGGGATGAGAAATGCAGGTTCTGGTTGGTGCCCTGTGCCCCTGGGCTGGTGGCAGGAGCAGCGGGGCTGGTTAGCATCCCACTGTCAAACCCCAGCCTTGAACGTTCACCTGGAGCTTGGCCTGGGAGCCACTGACCATGGGTCACCTGGTCCAGGGAAGTGAGACATACTCTCCACTGCCCCACAGGCAGAGTTACTCAGGCAGGGACCTGAGGCAGGCTGGTCTCAGGAACAGGTTGGCCACAGCTTCAACAGTAAGAGAGCAGGGATCACAAGAAAATCAGGCTTAAAGGAACCCAGAGTTACAAATTCACTTTCTCTCCTTTGAATCCGGTGTGTTCTCTGTTCCCTGTGCTGATCATGGCATCCTTTGCTCAGTGATACTCTTTGCAGCATTTAGAAGGGTAGGTAGCACTCGCTCTCTCAAGCCTGAACTGGAAATACTGCCATAGCCAGGGTAGCTCACAACCCCAGCACAGCCACAGGACCTCTCATCCACCCTCCTTTATGTTTATCAATTTCCTTATGTTCTTAACTACAAGTGCATGATTTCCTAAGTGATGGCGTTGTGGTTTTGTTCCTCATGTAAGAGGTATTTTGTTGTGTAGAAGCCCCAGCAGCTTGAATTCTTTACTCAATGCCATGATTGTGAGATAAGCCCATGTCGATATATGTAGCTCTAGTTTAGGGAATGGCAAACCTCTTTCTGTAAAGAGCCAGATAATAAATATTTTAGGCTTTGTGGACCAAGAGGCAAATCAAAGGTATTATTTTAGTCCTTATCTAGGTATAAGAAGGAAGACAAATTTTGACAAAACTTTGTTGATGAAATTCAAAATGTAATATTATAATAATAATAATAATCAAATCAATTTTTTTATAATACGGATCTAGAAAAATGAAATTCTTTTGGGGAAAATAGCATCAAAGTGACTATTTCTTATCTACTGCAAATATCCATCTTTATGAGTCATTCTTAGTTCTCGAGCCACACAGAAACTGGTGATGGGCCAGATTTGGTTGTGAGCCAAAGTTCACCAAACCCTACACTAGTTCATTCATTTTCACTGCCGCATAGAATTCCACTGGATGACTCTAACAAAAGTGTTTATCTGTTCACTGGGAGGAGAGAGGAGTGTTCCAGTTGTTTTTATTTTAAAATTGTATTTCTATAAGTATTCTAATACATATCAGTATACTATATGTGCAAATGTTTATCTGGATGGTAAACATACAAGTAGAATTGCTGAACGGGGCATGTGTATCTTTAATCCCAAACTGTTTCCCAAAGTGGCTGTACTAATTTCTAAGAGCAGCAGCTATATTTGTCCCTGTTGCTCCACATGCTTATAAACATTTGGTATTTGGTCAGCAGGCTCTTCCAACACCCCTTTTAAGGCACTTCACGTTTCCTGCCACAGGATTGGGAGGAACCTGTGTAGACCAAAACCACATAATAAAAATAATAATCATTTATATGTATGCCTTTTATGCCATTGACAACAGAATTATGAAAAAAAAAAATTTGAAACACACAAGTGACAAAAAAGTTCCAGAAGACAGAAGGACCAGGAGCAGCGAGGGCCACTGCCCACTTTGGAGGTTTTCCATTTTCGTGGCAAGAGCAGGCCCCAGGAGCTCTGCGAGTCAGGAACCTCTGCAGCCTGGGAGCGCACGTGGTTATCTGGTCTAGGTTCAGTAGGTGCCGCTGCCTGAGCTGCCCTGACTGCTGGGCAAGGAGGGATTTCCTGTGGCCATCCCCAGTCTTCCAAAGTCACATGGTCTCATATTGATTCTGGATGGTTCATTTACATAAGCCCTGGCTCAGGCTGTGAATTTTATCTCAGGGGAGTGGGAGCCAATGAACAGGTCATCAGAAATGAGAACTTCTAGAATATGGAGGGCAAGTCTTCTCATTGGGTTGCAGTTAAAAATTCTCAGTTGAATCATAAAACCAGTCGTTCAAAGGAAACTTTTAAAAGTCCCAGCCCTGGAAAATTCTGTTCTTAGGAATCACATCTCAGCTTCAAGGAGGAACTAAACTGGCTTGTAAAACTTTTGATCTTGCATTCAACACAGGGACAGTGTGAAAGGAAAGAAAAATAGTGGAAAGTGTTTTCGTTAAACTTGACCGAGAGAGCAATTTCTTTGGAGAATAAGATCACAGAGGGTAGGTTGGCCACATTTGAAAGGGAAAAGAGGCTCACCTTGACTCAAAGGCTCTTGGATAGTTGGGAAACTAAAAGAGGGAATTATTTAAGTGTCATTAGGTCTGAGATGATGACACACCAGCAAGTCCCAACAGAAAAAGAGGTAAGTTATCAGAGAGGAAATGGAGGATTCCCCAGAGAACGCATAGATCCAGAAAACTGTGGACAGTTGCCCTCATAAAAACTGTAATAGGCCGGGCACGGTGGCTCACGCTTGTAATCCCAGCACTTTGGGAGGCCGAGGCGGGTGGATCACGAGGTCAGGAGATCGAGACCACAGTGAAACCCCATCTCTACTAAAACTACAAAAAATTAGCCGGGCGTGGTGGCGGGCGCCTGTAGTCCCAGCTACTCGGAGAGGCTGAGGCAGGAGAATGGCGTGAACCCGGGAGGCGGAGCTTGCAGTGAGCCGAGATCGCGCCACTGCACTCCAGCCTGGGCGACAGAGCGAGACTCTGTCTCAAAAAAAAAAAAAAAACTGTAATAAGAGCAATTGCAAGACCATCCCCGTCCTACCCCTGGAACCCCAGACTGGGTTAGTTCTATACAGTTAACAGAATTTGGGACAGAATTCATTCAACATTCATTCAAATAATTACTGAATATCCAGGCACTGTTCAGATGAACAAAAATTCCCTCCTTTTCTATCTCAAGACTGGCAGTTTCCTAGAAACCAAGGCTATGTCAGGAGGTGATTAAAAAATAAACAAATGTGGAAAAACAGAATAATGAGAAGAAAAGAGAGTGTGGAAGGAGAGGGAGAGAGTTGCCACTTTATTGAGGGAATTTAAGGAAGGCCTCCCTAATAATTCGAGAGGAGGCCCAGAGGAACTGACAGAATGAGCCATGCTCCAGCTTATTCTGTGAAAGGAAGATCAAGAGGGCCAGCTTAGCCAGGGGGTGGCATTTGCATTTTTAAAAGGCTCTTTGGTGCTCTGTAAAGGATGATTCCTGAAAGACAATACTCGGGGATATAAAACAAAATTGTCCAGTCAAATAGTAAAGACCTGAACCCAAGGAAGTGGTGGCAGGTAGGAAAAGGAAGGTCCACACTAGCACAAGTATGGCTGAAGTTGCTTCCTGTTCTTGTACCTGTTGTAGAGAGCAGGCAGGTGGCTCCAACCCTCAGGACAGCTGGGAGGTCAAGGAGTATCACTGACGCCGGTATATCATTTCTTAAGGCTTCCATGCAAAATACCACAAGCTGGACACCTTAAAAACAATACAAATGAATTCTCTCATAATTCTGGAGGCTAGAAGACCAAAATCAAAGTGTGAGCAGGGCCATGCCTCCTATAAAGGCTGGTCTAGAGAGAATCCTTTCTTGCCTCTTCCAGCTTCTGTGGGCTTCAGGTGTTCCTTGGCTTGTGCCAGCTTAACTCTGGTCTCTGTCTTCACATGGCCTTCTCCTAGGTCTCTGTGTCTCAAATCTCACTCTGCCTCTCCCTTATAGAGATACCTGTCACTGGGTTTAGGGCCCAAATCCAGGACAGTCTTGTAATATAGCTTAGTTTTGTTTTCTAATGATGTTTGAGGCCCTGGCTAAAGAGGAGTCAGTCCACACTGCAACCACTTTTGTTATCTGGCCGTCACACTCCTGATCACTGTGCATCTGCCCTAGTAACCCCAAGGCCAGGAACAGTTACCTGGTGTAACGCCTCTGTGACATAGCTGAATTTCTACCCCATTCTACCTCTGCTTATCTTTAAGAAACAGGACACCTGTGATACAAATTTCCCTTTATAACCAGACCAGCTAAGACTGGTTAGAACCAAGATAGACAATAAAATGACTTCAGAAAGATCTGAGGCTTTGTTATAATGTCATTTCCATGCTAGATGACCCTCCCACAAGCACCATGACAGTTGACAATCGCCATGACCATGACCAAAAGAGGCCATAAAAGGACAAAAAGGAAAGCAGCACTCCAGTTCCAAGAAGTTCGCCACCCATCTCCAGAAAAGACATGAATATTCCTCCCCTCGTTTCTAATGTTCAACCCCTTCATTAGAGAAATCCTGCTTCCCTCACTAGTTGAGAAGTTGATTTGTGAGGCAAGCTCCCGCTTCTCAATTCCATGGCCATTGAATAAAACTTGTGCTGCTTAAGATTCACTTTTGGTTTTGCATATCGGCTTTGCAGCACTAAACAGGAAAAGATCCCATTTGTGGGGGAACCAGCTTTGTCTGTAATAGTACTAGACAACTAGGGGCAGTCCCTATGCCCTGGAGCACTCAGAATTATTTAAATGAGCCAATCCACAGGGAGCCCATGAAACGTAGCTAGACCCACGCAACTCCCCAACTTCCCACCCATAAACTGCCCCTCACAGCTCCAGCTGGCTGTTACCTTGTCCCCAGGCACCCTGTGTGGGCCTGCCTGGCAGCCTTCCCTTGTTTAGAGGTATAACTAACAAAAAGTTCTGCCTTTTATCTATCTTCATGTCATTGTGTTGTGTCCTGCCATCAAAAGAAACTTTAAATTTCATGAAACTGACCTCATCTCTAGATCCTTCACTTAACTACATCTGCAGAAACCCTTTTTCCAAATATGGTCACATTCAAAGGTGGACATCTCTTTCAGGGTGTAGCAACGACTTGAGCGTTGTATACAGATGAAGTCAGCAAAAGGAATGCTAAAGTCAAGGGTGTCTGCTCTCTGTCATGTGATGCTATACCAGAGTCAGGTTGGAAAGTAGCCCCATTATACCAGGTTAATAAAACTCCCTCTAATGAGATATTATGGTTTGTAGGGCATAACTTTAACCATGCGTGGCCTTAGGTCTTGTTTATAAATTGGTTATCTTATTACGACAAGCAGTCTATTTTGTCAGTCTTACAATCCCTGTTTTAACCTCGATGCTGGTCAGTTGTCCCTAAACTCAAAGGGAGGGAGTATGATAAGGTGTTTCCAACCTCCCCTCCTGTCATAGCTGGGAATTTAGTTTTTCAGGTTTCTCAGGGGTCCCCTTGGCCAAAAACGGGTCCATTCAGTTGGTTTGGGGGCTTAGGAACTTGTTTTTAGTTTGCAGTTTAAAATCAATACAGTATAACAACTATTTACATAGCATTTACATTGTATTAGGTATTATAAGTAATCTAGAGATCAATTAAAGTATATGGAAGGATGTGCATAGATTATATGCAAATACTATGTCATTTTATATAAGGGACCTGAGCACCGGAGGATTTTGGTATCCAGGGGGCCCTGGAACCAATCCCCCAGGAACTGAGGGACAGCTGTAATGCTGAGAAACAAAACTGGCTTGGAAAGAGGGGAGACTCAGGACTTGAGCCTGCCGAGGAGCTAAACCCAAGGGCAAGAGCTGCGGGCAGCTGGGCTGGAGAGGAGGAAGGAGGTGGCTTTGTTTCCAACTGCCCTGGAAGACCTCCTTGTCCCCCAGCATCCCCGGCCTCCTTTCCTTTTTCCTCCCTGCTCTGCTCCCTTCCTTCCTCTCCTCCTCTTGGGAGGTGGCCAGGGACATAGGTCAGTGCCTGGCTCTGAGGAAGACACATGCAGTTTGTGGACGGGTCTTGGGATGCGGACACCCAGAGTCTTGTGCACCTTCCTGGAGTGTTGCCCACTCCAGTACCCACTCCCTAATCTCCCCTCTTCCTGCTCCTCAATCCTCTCTTGCAGGAAGTAGAGGATGGGGAACGCCCTCAGGAAGGAGGGCAGTGACTCTGGGTTTGCCTAGGGCTAGTGGCCTCTCACCGACCTGTGCCCTTGTACCTGTCACTTGGGCAAACACTGATTGCATCAGCTTTGGTTTCTCATGGGTGGGCAGCCTCGGGTGTCTGCCGGAACATAAAAAGCATGGAGCAAGGACATGGGAATCCGAATCCCGTTGAGGTCCCAGGACCACTGCATCCTTCTTCCCTGTGCCTCTCCTCCCCAGCATGAGCACAGCAGCCTGATGGAGAAGGATTTTCCAGTGTTAGAACTGGAAAGGACACCTGCAGCCTGTCTCCACCGTTGACAGCGGTGCTGGAAGTGAAAAGATGTGTTCCAGGTCACAGGCAGGTAGACAGCAGAGCCAGACTAAAATTCACTCCTCCTGATTTGGAGTTTAGAGCTCTTCTTTGGCAACAATTTGATGAATAAAATCACAAGTTCTGTGTCTTTTGAAATTCCTTGTGGAGCCTATTGCCATCCTCTGAACTTGGAGCCAACTGACCTTTGTCCCTGGGGCAGAGACATGGTCCATGAGCCCAATCCAGGTCCTCAAAGGGAGGGCAGGTCTGAGTCCTCACCCTCTGAAGTGAGAAACCTCATCTCCCACTACAGACCTGCCAGGGCCCAGGAGAGCTTGACCCACCCAGGCACACCATAGCAGCAGAGATGGCTGGGGACACAGAAGTGTGGAAGCAAATGTTTCAGGAGTTAATGCAGGAGGTGAAGCCATGGCACAGATGGACCCTGAGAGCAGACAAGGGCCTTCTTCCCAACGTCCTGAAGCCAGGCTGGATGCAATACCAGCAGTGGACCTTCGCCAGGTGAGGGGGAATGTGATGGCATGCATTCCAGAAAATTCTTGCGCATTTCTTACTAGGTATACCCGTTACTTTTCTTGTTCTATTCTGTGCTTGCAAATTGAAGACTATGGGTAGTAAGATGCCCATCATCCAAGAAGTTGTAACTTCATTAAAGATTGTTTTTTCACTATTACAATGAACCCCAAAACAAGAGCAGGCCTGAGCACCCTTGTGAGCTAATGCCTGGATACAGAGAAATTAGTCTGTGGGGGTGGGGACAGGGAGCAGCCAGGAAAGGGGAGGGGAGGAAGGGCAGCTGTTGCACCCACAGGCGGTGCATGTGCCCCCTGCCTAGGGAGACTGCTGGACCCACCATGGAGCCCCTAGGAAGAGAGACTCCTGGCACTGAGGAGACACCCTCGGGGGAGGCCGGAGGAGCAGGGGGCCTGGGCAACAGGCAGCAATCCTGCCTCTCTCTACTCTGAGCTGACAGAATCTTTTTAAAATAGGAGTCTTAGAAATCATCCTAAGTCTCATCCTCTCTTTCCCAGGTGGAAATGGGGAGCCCCAAGGCTTGGGAGGGTGATGGGGGTGACTGCTCACAGTGCACAGAGGATGGAGGCCGGGGACTCTGTCCCACCCGCTGTCCCCTCCCAGGGAGAGTCTACATAGAGGGCAGAGCTGTCCCACTGGCCTATGGCTTTCCCAGGCCAGAAGCTGCCACAGGGAGCATGGCACCAAAGTCTCAGTCCATTTATCCATGGGAAGTTTGGACTCTGAACAAGCACAGGAACACAGCACTGAGACCCAGGGGACGGCAGTGGACTTCTGCTCAGAACAGGGCCCAGGCCCCTCTGCATTGCTGAGTCTGGGTGACTCCCAGCAAGGTCCTCTCACAGTGATCACAGCTTCTTGGCCTCTCTCTCTCATTCCAACCTTGCATTCACCCTGTGGGTTGCGGCTAGGGTCAAGATACAGGAGCAAACCCCGGACTACCTCACTCTTCCCAGCCCCTCCAATTCACCACCCGCGGCCTAATTTCTCTGTATCCAGGCATCAGGCCAAGGCTAGGCTCAGCCACAGTGACAAATAAACCTGGAAATATCACTGATTTAACCTTACATGTGGCTCCCAAGGTCACCGAAGCAGAGGAAGAGAGAGCTGGAATGTCTTACCAGGGCTTCTGTGACCATATCTGGAAGGAATATATATCACTGCTGGCCACATCTCATGCCCAACTGGTCCCATGGCCCCAGCCTCACAGCAAAGGGGCTGGGAAGTGGGAGGGAGTGCATGTATACTTTGGTGAGCATTAAATGTCTCCACCACAGTGCAGCTCTCTGCCTCTCCCATAATTCCCTTCCTGGGTGCAGCCATGTGCTTCCTGCCTTCTTCTCTCTCTACCTCCTGACATGTATTTGTCCAGATACCTTAGCTCAGAAAATTGCCCTCCTCCCTGCTGAGACAAGGTGTATTCTCTTGTACCCTCTCTGAAGCCAGTGGCATTCAGAATATGAAGTTTTCCAGGCTACCTTGAGCGAAGGAACTGGATTGGAGGGGGAACAAATGAAGAGAGAGCTGGACACTGTGATCTCCCTGCAATCCTGCAGACCAGGGACCCTCGGCAGCCAAGAGAAAGGCAAAGGCTTTCCTCTAGGAGAACCCTGGACACTTCAGGCTCCTGCCGCCAACCCATGAGTCTATAACTTAATCAACACCCACCTGTATGCATTTGTAGATTTCAGGGTCCTGAACTGAACTGGCTGCTGTTGCAGTTGTGGCCTCTGACCCATTTAATCTGCATTTGAAGAAGCTTTGCTTTGGAATAGGGAGACCAGAGTCCCAGTCATGCCTTTTTACACCCACTGGGTCTCTGGACATGAGGAGTTTCCAGAGTGTGCCTCATCTCTAAAATGAATGCGTTGGACTTAGAAGATGCCCAAGGTCCCTCCCAGATCTAACAGCTTGCAATTCACTGTTTTCATAGCAGACACTGTGCAGCATGCAGCGTGTCAGTGGCACAATGGAGATGGGAACAAGGTCTTAGCCATTTCTTCCACCACTGAGCCACAGCCCCAGTCAAGTCATGTCTCTGTGCAGTTGGTAGCTCCTTTCTCTCTCTGGCAGTGCCCCATGATTTGGCCACATGGAGCCAGGCTGAGGCTCTCTTCTGTCTCCACAGGTTCCAGTGCTCCTCCTGCTCTCGTAATTGGGCCTCTGCCCAAGTTCTGGTCCTTTTCCACATGCACTGGAGTGAGGAGAAGTCCAGGGGCCAGGTGAAGATGAGGGTGTTTACCCAGAGATGTAAGAAGTGCCCCCAACCTCTGTTTGAGGACCCTGAGTTCACGCAAGAGAACATCTCAAGGATCCTGAAAAACCTGGTGTTCCGAATTCTGAAGAAATGCTATAGAGGAAGATTTCAGTTGATAGAGGAGGTTCCTATGATCAAGGACATCTCTCTTGAAGGGCCACACAATACTGACAACTGTGAGGCATGTCTGCAGGGCTTTTGTGCTGGGCCCATACAGGTTACAAGCCTCCCCGCATCTCAGACCCCAAGAGTGTACTCCATTTGCAAGGTGGAGGAGGGAGTTAAGCCCTGGGCCTCAGGAGAGAATGTCTATTCCTACACATGCCAGAACCACGTCTGTAGGAACTTAGGCATTTTCTGCTGTTTTGTCATTCTCATTGTTATCGTGGTGATTGTTGTAAAAACTGCTATATGAGCCTTGGAAACATGATGCTAAGTCAGAAAAAACATCAGATAAAAAAAGTCATATGTTGGATGATTTCATTTATGTGAAAGGTCCAAAATAGGCAAATCTATTAGATGAATTGCTAGCAGGGCCTAGAGATAGTGGGAGATGGGAAGCAACTACTTAATCCTGATGGGGTTTCTTTTGTGGGGGAGAGAGGTGTGATGCAAATGTTTTGGACTGAGATAGAGGTGTGGTTGCACAACAGTGTCAATGCACTAAATGTCATTGAACTGTCCACTTTCAATGGTTAAATTTGTTATGTGACTTTCACTTCAGTATTTTTTAAAAAGACCTTCACAATTGTGTTCACTCTCAAGAGAACTGAGTCTGAAGTGTCTATGATTCATAAACCATTTGGAAATCTTGTGAAGCCCGTGGGCCCCCTCACCAGGGAATTTTGCACAGACCCTCTGAGGTCAGACTGTGAAGGCAAAAGCATCGGGATGAAAACCTGGGTTCTCAAACAGTTGTCTCCATGGAGGGAGGTGTGCACGCTGCTGAGGGGGGAGGGCAGGATGTGCCACCAGGTCTTTCTTTTTAAAGATAATGTAATTAGTGTAAATTGTTGATTAAGGGAACTCACAGCCAATAGCATCATAACCCAGGCCTGAAGCAAGCTTCTCTAACACACATATTCTCATATTCTCTCCATAAGGCACATCATAGCCTTCTCACTCTTAGGAACACCGGACAGCACTCTGCACTATGCTCAAGGGCCATTTGAAACAGCAAAATCACCAACACAAGCACAAAAATGTGAAATGCATGGCAAAATAGATCAGGAGAAGGACGCTTGTTTATAGTACAAAAGCTGGAACAAACAGGCAGGGAACACACAGGCCCTGCTCTGGCTCAGTTGGGAACACAGGTGCTGGTGACTCCAGTTTCCCCCGCTCTGCACATATCTGTGAATGACCACAGACACACCATGAGTACTGATTTGGGGGTTACTAATAGATTTCAGCAGGTAGGCAAAATCACAAATAGACTCCACGAATAATGGGGCTGACCTGTGCATTCTCAAATGGCTTTGAACTGTGAATGACTCCGTTTTACTAACACATGAGGTCCACATGTGGAGTTCTCACCCACAAGGCTCACGTGAGCACTGTCAGCTTGGAGCTCTGGGATTCCTACCAGCTAACCAGAATTTTTCATGTTCAGAGGACAGGGTCTCAGAAACTATTTTCTCCTTAGACCATGTCCTCCCAGTGACTGAACCGAAGCTGAGATTTTTCTTAGTAAAATCGAACAAAGGATTGACTTTATGAAACTTCTGTTGAAAGATGGATGTAAGGGGGCACGGTACCTGGGTAGATAGAAAGTTTTGATTTTAAATATTCCAGATAACAATAAAAATCTGTCACTTCTAAGGGGATGCCTAATTTTTAAAGAAGTAATTGAAGTCTGGTGGCTCACGCCTGTGATTCCAGCACTTTGCGAGGCCAAGTTGGGCAGATCGCCTGAGCTCAGGAGCTCAAGACCAGCCTGGCCACCATGGCAAAACCCCATCTCTACTAAAAACACAAACATGTGGTGACATGCACCTGTAATTCCAGCTACTGGGAGGCTGAAGCACAAGAATCACTTGAACCCAGGAGGCAGAAGTTGCAGTGAGCCGAGATTGTGCCACTGCACTCCAGCCTGGGTGACAGAGCGAGACTCTGTCTCAAAAAAAAAAAAAAAAAAAAAAAAAAAAAAGTAGCCTCTGACATACATACACCTGCTCACAAATATATTGCCTGATCAGTGACAGCTGCTGCCTAGTGCCTGCAGGGAAGAGAAAGGGAGTGTCCAAGTGGTGGGCTTGGGGCATGACCTGAAGTGGATAAATACTGGTATTGCTCCTGTGCAAATTAAAATTTGACATAAGGCCTCCAGCAGGTCAGCAGGAAAGTGAAAGGAGACCCACGCCCCTCCCTGAGCTCCCACTATCTCCCAGTATACAAAGGCCAGAGATGGCCTCCACCCAGCAACACACGAGGGCCCAGTCCAGTATTCAGAAAGAGTTGACAGTGAGTGTCTAGGCTGGGAATTGACCCGTTCCAAGGAGAGTGGCCTCTAGGTTGGAAGACTGAGGTGAGTGTATGGAGGGTCATGACAAAGCCACCCCCTAGGGGAAGGGAAGAGAGTACCAAGCCTGTCCTGCCTTTGCCAGATAAGAGATGGTAATGCAAGCTGGTATTTATGTTGATAAATATCTGTTTCCAGAGTGGGTAGGCCCGGGTGACAGTAGAGGGTGTTCCAAATAGATCCTGGAATTATGTTTGTCAAGCTCAAGCAGATGAGAGACCAGCATTGGCTTATGGGCCCTTCTCTGCATAGGCATACTAAGTCTGTTCATGTTGCTATAAAGGAATAGCTGAGTCTGGGTAATTTACAAAGAAAAGAGGCTTGTTTCATTCACAGCTCTGCAAAGTGTACAAGTAGCATGGCACTAGCATCTGCTTCGGGTGAGGGCCTCAGGCTGTGTCTGCTCATGATAGAAGGTGAAGGAGAGCTGGCACAAGCAGGGATCACATGGGGAAAGAGGAAGCAAGAGAGGTGCTGGGTTCTAACAACTGACTCTGGCAGGAACTAAGAGCGAGAACTCACCCATTACAGCAAGGATGGCACCAAGCCATTCGTGAGGGATTCGCCCCCATGATCCGAACACTTCCCATTAGGTCCCACCTCTAACACTGGGGGTCCAATTTCATCACGAAGTTTAAAGGGTCAAATATTCGAACTACAGCACGTGCCTAGCACCCTTCCACATAAACAGCTGCTCTTCATCCTTGGAATACCCGCAGTGACTAGGGCATTGTCCACAGCTGCTCAGAGCCCAAGGCCAAAAGCTTCCAGGACTTCTAGTCCAGATTCTCTCCCCTGCACCCTCTCCCTTTCCCTGAAGTTGAGAGTCAGTGGGAGGAGCACAGAGAGAGAGGCTGAAAGAAAAGAAATAGTCAAAAGGGAGAATTTAAGAGAGCCCTGAAATCTAGGTAACTTTTGAGCTGAGCAAAGTAATACTGAAAAACAAAACTGGTGGAGAGGAGGGGAGACTGCCACAGTGTGAGTCTGCTGAGGAAGGAGCCAGTTAGGCTGAAAACATGGGTTCTCAGTGCGTGGTCTCCCTGGGGCCACCTGTGGCTAAGGGGTGAGGGAGGATGCACCACTGAGGAGGGAGAGATATCCTGTTTAGTTTTTCTTTAAAGTTTATTATTTCTTATGGTATGTTTTTATAATGTATGCAAACATATTAGAATAATGATATGCATAAGTATACAGAGGATGCATGAATGACAAATATACACACATTTGGAGTGCATGCTCAATTTTTTTTAACCTCGTTGTGCAATCAAAAACACTGGGACTGAGGCCAGACTCGGTGGCTCACGCCTGTAATCCCAGCACTTTGGGAGGCTGAGGCGGGAGGATCACTAGGCCAGGAGATCGAGACCATCCTGGCTAACACAGTGAAACCCTGTCTCTACTAAAAATACAAAAAAAAAATTAGCCGGGCGTGGTGGTGGGCGCCTGTAGTCCCAGCTACACGGGAGGCTGAGGCAGGAGAACGGCGTGAACCTGGGAGGCAGAGCTTTTGGTGAGCCAAGATCGCACCACTGCACTCCAGTCTGGGCGACAGAGAGAGACTCTGTCTCAAAACAAAACAAAAACAAACAAACAAAACAACAACAACAACAAAAAATTGAGACTGACATTTTGGGCTGGATGATCAAAAAATAATAAAAATAATAAAAAAGAAATACTGAGGACTCCCATTCTAAAGGAGCAAATGTGGAAGTCTGTGGACAGATTCTTACCAGGTGTATTAGTCCATTCTCACGCTGCTATGAAGAAATACCCAAGACTGGGTAATTTATAAAGAAAAGAGGTTTAATTGACTCACAGTTCCACATGGCTGGAGAGGCCTCAGGAACACAATCATGGCGGAAGGCACCTGTTCACCGAGTGGCAAAAGAGAGATGAGTGCCAAGCAAAGGGGGAAAAGTCCCTTATAAAACCATCAGATCTCGTGAGAACCCACTAACTATCACAAGAACAGCATGAGGGTAACCAACCCCATGATTCAATTATGGGCCCCTCCCATGACACGTGGGGATTATGAGAACTACAATTCAAGATGACATTTGGGTGGGGACACATTCAAACCGTATCACCAGGACTCTGAAACCAAAGCAGTCTTTTGAACATGCTCTGTCTTGATTAATGACATTAATTTTAAGACTCCTTCTCACACCTTTTTTTTAAAAAACTAGAAATGTGAATCCTTCCATTTATGCAATGGAAATTAGTGTAATAGTCACTTACAGCCAATAACTTCTTTTCACTCACCCCATCCCCATCCTCTCCCCATCTGCCCCCCTCCATCGACTGGAGTTGTGCCTTGCCTGTATCCTGGCGCTCCCTCTAGGGCACATTGCATCCTCACGTTATCCTTCTGGAGTGTCATTCTGGCAGTTCACATCTCCCACCTGTCCCCTCAAACCACACCTGCAACCATGCCTTGGCTAATGTATCTTCCCACTCCTAGGCTTTTGCTCACAAATTCCCTCTGCCTCTTCTTAGTTACTCATGAGACCATGTCCATCTTTTAATTCCCTACTGGAGTGCCAGTATCCCTGCGATGCCTCCTTTCATTCCCCTGGTGAGGGTTTCATTCCACTAGTGCTGGTTGTCCATCTACGTAGCCCCCGTTCTATTCCACCCATCTTCTAGTGCTGACTGGCTTCCTAGTGAACCAGGAGTGTCTGAGGCAGGGCCCGGTTCTCCCCACCTTTGCCTGCTTCCTAACCCAGGGAGGAGCCTCTGCACAGCTGTGTGAGCTGAAAGAAGGGCTGCGTGGAGAATGAGCCTGCCTCATCTGGACTGAGCACTGCTGGGCTCTCTGCATGCCATTTGGCCATGAACAGCTTAGAAATGAAAATAGTGTTTTCCACTTTACCCATTTGCCGTTTCCCTCCTCATGTGTATTCATGGGTGATCCTAGCTCACTCTTTGGCAAAGGACACACTGTTTCTGAAACTGAAAAAGATGTGTATTTAATTCATGTGGAAGAATGAGTGACTGAAACTTGATAAACAAGTCAGGAAAAAATGACCACAGGTGGACCTTGCCTTAGAAGACATCACCACTGTGGTAGTTAGCATACAGAGTGCTGGCTCAGGGACAGGCAGCACTGCAGAGCAAGCCAGGCCAACTGAAGGAAGGTCCCTGTGTTTGGAGAGGAGTGACAGCAGCAGGCTGGGCAATTTGGCTTGTTTTTAGACATCGTTGGGACCTACCTGAAGCTGGGGCATACTTCACCTTTGCGCTTACTCATAGGCTGTGTAGCCCATGCTGGGGAGACCATCAATCCTAGGCTGAGGTTTTCTGTGGTCTCGCCTGGAAGCCACGGGTGTTTACCAACACCACCCCCACCCCCACACACACTCCCTACTAGGCATTCACTCCCATTTCTGACTTCCCAGCACTGCATGGCTGCCAAAATTCCCATGCAAGCCTTTAGCCTCCCAGAGCCTAGCTTTGTTTTCCCTTAGAACAGCACATCCTGGTAATCACCCAATGAAAGAAAAATGGAATGCAGCATTTTGAGCCTCTTCTCTTCAATTCCCTTCTTTCTGGGATTTTGCCTTTAAATTTCAGGTGCCTAGGAAGCCTCAAATTCTGACTTCTGTCTCCTCAGTCAACTGAAATAATCACTTTTGCTCTGCTTTCTTTCCCGGGCTGCAATTCAGAAACTGTCTTCGAGTAAACCCGGGGCACGTGGGGCTTGCTAGGAAGGGTCCAAACCTAGCTACTCTGCAGTGGCCAGAATCAGAAAGAATTTTGCAGTTGTTATTCCAAAATCTCAATAGAATTGTCAAATTTCTCACATGCAGTCAAGGCTACTGTCTTCTAATGTGGGAGTAGAGGTGAACGCAAAGCCAGCCAACTTAGAGAATTTCCTTCCTCTTCTATAAACATCACCTTCATTTTGGCAGTGCTATCTAGTAGAGTTAGAGCATGTCAGCCACATAGGTAACTTAAATGTTTTCAGTAGCCACATTATTATTTATTATTATTATTATTATTATTTTGGTAGAGACAAGGTTTCATCCTGTCACCCAGGCTGGTCTTGAACTCCTGGCTGTTTATGTAGGAACACATATTCGTTGTAAGTTTCCTCCAAAACAACCCTCGTTGTTGCAGAAATCATAGACTGAGATGCCCATAGCATCCTGCACATTCCTTCTACAGCACATACGCTTTTTACCCAAGATATAAGCCCTGGGTCTGGAGGGTTGCAATGCAGAGATCTGCCTGTCTTGCAACCGCAAAAGACCACACTTCTATCTGTAAATTCCCCCTAAAAAATCGCCCAATACTGACAAACTGGATTTGTCTGCCTCTTTCTTTGGTTTCTCGGATCCTGTGTCATTTGGGGGTCATTTTCCATGTACAGCCTTTTCACAGAACACCCAATCATTCATCGTGATTTGCTTCTAAACACTTCAGTATAGATACTGGGGTGTGTGTGTGTGTTTCTATGCTATCTATACCCTATGGGCCATTGCCCCTATCACAGAGGTGGTCAATTAGCATTCATTAGCAACTAATTGGGATCCTCACTCAAGACAGCTGTGCTAAGTTTCAAATATTTCTGCAAAGGGTTCATTGTTAATTTGCATAAAACATATCAGAAACTGCTTGTATTGGTGAAATAAGTGATGTTCACCACATGGGGCTGTGCTGGTATCTTTCCCCTTTCCCATGAATGTGGTAGAAGAATCAGAAGTGCCCAGTGGTCCCATATTTTGAGAACCGTGCCCTGGTTTAAAACCCTGGCCCTGTGTTCCCCACTAAACAGAAGACACCATAGTCTGACACAGTGTTCCCGCCATCAGAGCACATTCCTGTCTGCCTGGAAGGGGCATATGCAGGAGCACGTCTGGGCCACCTGAAAACCTAAAGGCATGGCCGGGCGCGGTGGCTCACGCTTGTAATCCCAGCACTTTGGGAGGCCGAGGCGGGAGGATCACGAGGTCAGGAGATCGAGACCACGGTGAAACCCCGTCTCTACTAAAAATATAAAAAAATTAGCCGGGCGTGGTGGCAGGCGCCTGTAGTCCCAGCTACTCGGAGAGGCTGAGGCAGGAGAATGGCGTGAACCCGGGAGGCGGAGCTTGCAGTGAGCCGAGATCGCGCCACTGCACTCCAGCCTGGGTGACAGAGCAAGACTCCATCTCAAAAAAAAAAAAGAAAACCCAAAGGCTCACAGACCAGGTGGCATGACAAAGGACTTGCTTGCCAATGACAGTTTACTCCCCTGCAGAATTCAGTCTTTGCCTCTTGGTAGCGAGGTTCTGGGGAAGGCAACTAATATTTGCTGATAAACACAGAGAGAACATGGTGACCAGGGAAGACCAGACCTGCTTGGGTGACTCCAAACACTGGTTAGTGGGTTGGGTTTTCTTATTTTCTTGAACTCATGGAAGTAACAAAATATGCTAATAGTAACACTGGGCTAGAAACTGTTCAAGTTTAACTTAGGAAATGATCTTTTCTTAAAAATAATTTGGTCATTATTCCTCAAGGAATTCCCCCAAGGAGTTGTCCCCTAAGATTAGTCTTTTATCCCTAACTCACTCCTATCTCCTTTAGTTACAAGATTTATCTGTGCATGACATATGGCCATATGTCCTGATGACGTACATAACTCAAAAAATTCCTGCTTACCATCAAATGCCTCAATTTATCAAACACTCCAGCTGACAGAAGAATGCAAGTTAAGCTCCCTGCTGCCTTGGCATTATCAACCAGCCCAAGTTCCATTCTATAAAATCTCCAGCAAGCCTTTGTCTCCTTGCAGTCAGCTCCTCTTCTGCTGATCCTGCCCGTTGCTTTCTTGCAATGTATTTTCATACTTTCTGCAATAAATCTGCCTTTCTTTACCTACAACTGTCTTGGTAAATTCTTTTACCCCCTCACAACCAGCCCAGATAGTCGCCACTCACCTGTGACAGGGATTTACTATGAAATGGGTTCGTGTGATTAAAGAGGCCAAAAAGTCCCACAGTCTGCAAGCTGGAGAACCAGAAACCCAGGGGTGTAATTCAGTCTGAGTCTGAAGGCCTGAGAACTGGAGGTGTGGGGCCACGAGTGTAAGTCCCAGAGTTTGAAGGCCTGAGAGCTCCGGCATTTGAGAGCAAGAGGGCAGAAGAAGATGGATGTCCCAGCTCCAGAAGAGTGGATTCGCCTTTCCTCCACCATTTTATTCTGTCTGCCCACCCACATTGGGGAGGGCAACCTTCTTTACTCAGTCTACTGATTCAAATGTAAACCTCTTTGGGAAACACCCTCACAGACACAGCCAGAAATGACATTTCACCAGCTATAATATCTGGGTATCTCTTAGACCAGTCAAGTAGACACCTAAAATTAACCATTTACACCTTCCTAGATTTCCCTTCCCAGCATAAATCTCACTAAGTCCTGAGCTTGTGTTTCATCTCCTCAAACTTACTAAGAGATAAAGAACCGACTAGTGCTTTCACAATTTTTACTCTTCTTTTCAGGTTTCCCAGGCTATTTTGCTTGTTTATTTTCCCATATGTATTTTAGAATCAACCTGACAAAAAAAGAAAGAAATTTAAAGAAAGACAAGAAAACCTGTGGGTGTTTTATTGTGATCCCATTAAATTTATAGATTAATTTAGAAAAAATTGGAATCTTTAGGCCGGGCGCAGTGGCTCACGCTTGTAATCCCAGCACTTTGGGAGGCCGAGGCGGGCGGATCACGAGGTCAGGAGATCGAGACCACGGTGAAACCCCGTCTCTACTAAAAATACAAAAAATTAGGCGGGCGTGGTGGCGGGCACCTGTAGTCCCAGCTACTAGGAGAGGCTGAGGCAGGAGAATGGCGTGAACCCGGGAGGCAGAGTTTGCAGTGAGCCGAGATCGCGCCACTGCACTCCAGCCCGGGTGACAGAGCAAGACTCCATCTCAAAAAAAAAAAAAAAAGAAAAAATTGGGATCTTTATCATGCTAAATCTTCCTATCCAAGAACATGGTACATCATTCCCTTTGTAAACGTCTTTTGTGTCCTTCACATGTGTTTTAAAGTCTTTCGTACATAGGTTTTGTATATATGTTATCAGGAATATTTTATATTACAAATTGGTTTCTCTCTCATTATATCTTCTAGCTGTTATTGCTATGTATAAAGGCCTTTGGCTTCCATATATTATTTTATATGCCACTATCCTCCTGACTTTTATTATTTTTTATAGTAATGTTTCAGTTGATTCTCTTGGGTTTCCCAGGTAGGCAATCACATCATCTGCAAAATGTGGGTTTTACCTCCTTTTTAACTTTGATATCTCTGTTTTCTTCCTCTTCTCTAATTGGGTAGTAGTAGTAGGGATTTTAGAGGAGATGTCTCCAAATTTTCCTCATTAGGAACAAAGTTGACTTCGAAAATACTCATCAATTTCTATTTCATTGAGTATTTTGAAACCAAGAATGGGCATTCAAGCCCGTTAAAACAAAATGTAAAGTCCATAAACAGATAAACAGACTCATATGTATATTTAATATACAACAAAGGCATCATCTCAAATCTGTGCAGAAAGAGTAGACAGACTTTTTAGTAAGTGTTTTTGGGATAACTAGACAGCCCTATGGTGAAAGATAAAATTAGAACCATTCTTCAAGCCATATGCCAGGATAAATTTCAAACAAATTAGAGACTTAAATGGAAATAATAAAACCTTATAAGTACATGGAAAAAATGAGTAAATTCCTCTGTGCTGTGGTTCAATGATGCTAATCCCCAGAACCTGTGAACATGTAACCTTACGTGGCACAGGGGACTTCACAGATGTGATTAAGGTGAAGGACCTTGAGATGGGGAGAGTGTCCTCCATCATCCAGCTGGGCTCAGTATAATCACATGAGTCCTTAAAGTAGAGAATCTTTCCTGGCTTTTGTCAGAGAGATGTGACTTCAGAAGAGTTAGAGAGATGCAATGTTGCTGGCTTTGAAGATGAAGGAAGGAGGCCAGGAGCCCAAAATAATGGGGATTGCCTCCAGAGGCCGGCATGGGCAAGGAAACAGATTTTCTCGAAGAGCCTCTAGAAAAGAACGCAGCCCTGCCTTGATTTTAGCCCAGTGAGAACTGTGTTGAACTTCTGACCTACAGAATTGTACGAGAATACATTTGTGTTATTTTAAACCATTGAATTTGTGGTTCTGTTACAGCAGCAATAGGGAATTCATACCTCTTAAGTTTCCCTGCCTGAGAAGCAAAGGGACTGTCTCCCGGCCCCATCCTAAGTCACAATCTAAGCTTCTGACTGCTCTTTCCTAAATTTTTATTCAGTAGGAATGTTGGAAATAGTGGCACAGGTCGGGGAATCAAAAGGGAACCCCCCGCCCGCCAAACCCACCCCCAGAACCCAGATGGGAAGGACAGCAAGCTGGACCTTTGGTCCAGCAAGTTGCACTTGAACAAATAAGAAATAGCTGGTTACTAGACACGTCAGAGATAGAAGTGAGAACTGTAGAAGATTAACATAATCCTCTGTGAAGGAGTGTTATTTTAATTTCTCAGATTACATTACTAAATATGCAGCCTGCCAGTTGTCTCCTCTCAGCCCCAAGCAATTTGGCTTCTGCAAGGTTCTAATTACCTCAGTTGTAATGTCACCTTAATTACAGTGTTATCTAATGAACGTACCATCCTCTGTTATATAATGAGAGGATTTTTTAAAGTAAAGTTGGCAAAGGTGAAGATGAGAAATTAGCCCTAAAGTATTCTCACTTGGCTCACTGGAGAGTTGAAACTTAACGCAAGGTTTCAGAGAGCTTCGGTGCACACAGAATGTGCTTGTAAGCCAGGCTTGACATCTGATTTCACAAAAGTAAGAAAATGCAATTTTTAAAAATTGTGGTAAACAAACTCATAAATCATGAACCATATTTAAGTGCACAGTTCAGTCATGTAAGTAGATTCACATTGTTGTGAAACAGCTCCCCAGAACTTTTTAATCTTGCATAACTAAAACTCCATACCAATTAACAAACAGCTCCCTATTTCCTCTCCTCCAAGCCCCTGGCAACCACCATTCTACTTTTCTCTTTCTACGAATCTGACTACATTAGATACTGCAAATAAGTGAAATCACACAGCATTAGTCTTTTTGTGACTGGCTCATTTCATTTAACTTAACATCCTCAAGGTTCATCCATGTTGTAGTAAGTTCATCCACGTTGTAGTATGTGTCAGAATTTCCCTCCTTCTTAAGGCTGAATAATACTCCACATGTTGTTTATCCATTCATCCATTGACCCATTGATAAACATTTGTGTTGCTTACTCTTCTTGGCTATTTTTTTTTTTTTTTTTTTTTTGAGACAGAGTCTCGCTCTGTCACCCAGGCTGGAGTGCAGTGGCGTGATCTCGGCTCACTGCAAACTCCACCTCCCGGGTTCACGCCATTCTCCTGCCTCCGCCTCCTGAGTAGCTGGGACTACAGGTGCCTGCCACCATGCCTGGCTATTTTTTTGTATTTTAAGTAGAGACGGGGTTTCACCGTGTTATCTAGGATGGTCTCGATCTCCTGACCTCGTGATCCACCCGCCTCGGCCTCCCAAAGTGCTGGGATTACAGGCTTGAGCCACCGTGCCCAGCCCGTCTTCTTGGCTATTTTGAACTGAGCTGCTATGAACATGAATGTGCAAATATCCCTCGTTGGGACCCTTCTTTTTTTTTTTTTTTTTATTTTAAGTGAGACCCTTCTTTCAATCCTTTTGGGTATATACCTAGAAGTGAGATTTCTGGATCATATGGTAGTTCTATTTTTAATTTTTTTGAGGAACTATCATGGTTTTCCACAATGATAACACCGTTTTACAACCCCACCAACAGTGCGCAAGGGTTTCAATTATTCTACATCCTTACAAATACTTGTCATTTTCTGCTTTTGTTTTCTTTTATCATAGCCATACGTATGGGTATGAAGTGATATCTTGTAGTCATTTTGATTTGCATTTCTAGAAAATGCTATTTTATGATGCACATTCACACTTTCAAGGCAATATCACAAACAATATTTATATATCATATCACCGATTAAATAAGGAAAACAAACTAGACGATAATTTTTTAAACTTGGATAATTAGAACAATCAAAGAAATGGAAGTTAGATTATTTGTGAGCTCACTGAAGACTAGAGCCAAGAACTTTAATCTCAGGAAAGAATTGGAAAGCCCTTCAAAATCCTAAGAAATGCTATTATGTGGTCTAAACTGACTTTGATGACAGATCTTGCCACTGACAAGTAGTGTGGGAGAAGCTTAAAGATGAGATACTAGAAAAAAATGTCCTCCTTATTAATCAGGAAAAATTAGAATCAAGTAAACATTTTAAAGAAAAGAGAAATGAGTAAGATCTGTGGATTTTTTTAAATAGGTAATTTTTCAAAAAGAAAATTATATAGAATTACACATTTGTAAGTATTGGTCGTGTAACTTTGGGAAATGGAGGAAGAAAATAAACACACCTGTAATACACTTGTTTTAGATGTCAATGGGACTCCCAAGTGGAGCTGCCCCATAGAGGAGAAACCAGAAACAGGTGCCAATATTAAAGGTCAAAGCTGGAGTAAGAAACATAAGTCATCTATGTATCAAAACCAAATCCTCATTTTAAAAAGGATTAGTACCCTCAGTACAATTATAAAGCACTAAACTTTGGCTCAAATACAGAATGGTCTTTGGGTGAAAACATAATCCATTCTGAGCCAATTAGAATATATACCTCAGTAAGCAATAGGATTGGATATCCACTTCCTCAACCTTTCCCTTTTAAAGTTTAAAAAACTGACCATTTTGTGAATGTCTGCTCTAATGACCCAAATAAACACCAGCTAAGCCTTCAGAAAGAGGCGTGTCTAAGCCAGAAGGAGAGTTGAGAAGCTTGCTGGGTCTTCCTACAGAAAAGTGAGAAAGTGAGAAGGAATCATCTCCTACCACATCCAGTTATTAAAATTAAAATGACCTTTTGTCTCTGTACAAAAAGGACTGTTGAATTATTCCACAATTCAAACTGGGAGGAATACGGTAGTAAGGATTTAATTCACTACTTTATAGCTTACTAGCTCCATGATCCATTACACCCCAAACAAGGAAACATGTGGGTGGGGAGGGTGGCTAGAACCATCAATAAATTTAAGAGATTCTGGTGGAAATAAAATTAAAGCTACAGTCAAGAAACCAGATGTGAGTCTTGCTATTAATTACAATACACCACTTAAGGATTTCACCTAAGTGCCTTTGCCCCTTCACTTCTTATGGGCTTCATTACATTCTATCCCAAAATATGGCACCTTGGCATTTGAGAAAACAGCAGAAGCAGGAAGGTATCTTTGACTTTCCTCTCCGCCTTCACCCCTGAAGTAGGCCATAACAGAATTATCTGACCTTCCTCCCTGCAGTCAGTCATAAGACGCCCCCTTGCAGAGGTATCCTGCCTGTATCTGAATTATAGGAACAACCTTATCCTCAAAGACACAGGGACACCTAGAAGAATTGAACTGACAGGCCTTGTTAAGTTTCCCCCAGCGTATTTCTATTAGATAACACCCTGTTGTCCTCCAATCATCTTTTTCCACAACTATGCACTTCATCATCAAACTTAGTATTAAAAAATGCACTAGCTATCCAGGCACAGTGGCTCATGCCTGTAATCCCAGCAATTTGGGAGGCCAAAGTGGGAGGATCACTTGAGGTCAGGAGTTCAAGACCAGCCTGGCCAACATGGCAAAACCCCATCTCTACTAAAAACACAAAAATTAGCTGGGCGTGGTGGCGCACACCTGTAATCCCAGCTACTCAGGAGGCTGAGGTGGAAGAGTCACTTCAGCCCGAGAGGTGGAGGTTACAGTGAGCCGAGATTATACCACCGCACTCCAGGCTGGGTAACAAAAAAAAAAAACAACACAAATTTACCTGTTTCTTTGGGTCTTCATTTCTGAAGCCTCCCATATTGCATAAAACTTATATTAAATATATTTCTTTGCTACTTTCACTTCTTAATCCATCTTTTGTTATAGGAGTCTCAGCCATAAACCTAGCAACAGATGAGGAAAAAAAATCTTTTCCCCCCTACACTTCCAACATATAAAAAATAGGTTTAATAAAAAGCTTTTAGAACCAGGACGTTTTTCTTCTAAGAATATTTTATTCTTTCATTCATATTACTTTCATATTCATACATGTATTCTGCCATGTAAATAACCTTTCCAAATTATGTATCAGTCTATTTGCATCATGTCAAATTTTCAAATCTCTATATTTTCCCTAAGATATATATTCTCCTTTGGAATCTTTCTGTGCATTTATATGAATAAATTAAATAGTATCTCTGCAAACATATTCAAGTAATATATTTGTTTTGGATTATTATGTAACATGAAATAATTATATATCAATGCAGTATTTTTTTCATATGTGACAATGAAACAAGATTTTTAAACAAAAAACTGGTTTTATTAAAATAAAATTTACATAAATTATGAACAGTCTATTTGTGTGAAAGCCCCTCTTCAGATATATTTTCCACTTGGCTATATGTGACACATACCTTAGCATGAAATAAAATTCCAAAATCATTCAAGTAGTATAGCTAATAAATTTGAATTGTATTTTTAGTGTTAAAAAGAAAAAATGTAACTGTTTAAGATTCAGCGAAGGTGATTTCTCATTTTCCTACTCTTTTCATCCCTTTTTTTTTTTTTTTTCTTTTTGAGATGGAGTTTCACTCTGTTGCCCAGGCTGGAGTGCAATGGTGGGATCTCAGCTTACTGCAACCTCTGCCTCCTGGGTTCAAGCGATTCTTCTGCCTCAGCCTCCCGAGTAGCTGGGATTACAGGTGCCCGCCACCAAACCCGGCTAATTTTTTGTATTTTTAATAGAGACAGGGTTTCACCATGTTGCTTAGGCTGGTCTCGAACTCCTGACCTTGTGATTCGCCCGTCTCGGCCTCCCAAAGTGCTGGGATTACAGGCGTGAGTCACTGCACCGGCCCTCTTGTCTTCTCTTAGCGTACTTCGCAGAGTTTGTTTCTAAGTGGAAGCAGTCCTCCACCGAAGCACTACCATGCGGTTTTAGAACGCTCTGCCTGTTTTACACCTGTTGAGAATAAAATGTTTGGACTTATGAGTAAGCCCATCAAGACAAAATATTGGGATGTCAATAATAACCTTTTTAAAAATGGCTGGTTCTTCAGACAGAGAAAATAAAAATCACCATACATTTCTACCCCAGATTAACTTCCAAAAAACAAAAAACTGGCTAGACCTGTTTGGGAGTATGGTAGCCACATGTGTGTGTGGGGTCCCCTAGTTTTCCTCATTTTTGTCTCTGTCCTGACCAAGAAACACATGGTGCCTTGACCCAGCCAGCTGATGTTTTCCTCTGCAGGTCTGAACCCCAGCCTGGGCCTTGAACATTCCTAGGCACTGATAAAGGTGTTTAGGTTGTTGCTGGAAACACTGAAAGATCAACCGTTAAATGTGACTATTTAAATTTAATTGAATTGAAAGATGGGTTCTTCAATCACATCAGTCATTGTTCAAGTGCTCAAGAATCACATGTGTCTGGTTTACCACGTTGGACAACGCAAATACAGAACATGTCCGTCACTGCAGAAAGCTCCACTGGATGGTACTGGGCAGGACCACAGAGGAGACGATTCATATAAAAATACGCCACTATATGCATATTTTCCTTCTTAGTCACAAAAGCTGCTTGTTTTTTTAGTTATAACAATAATAATATTGTTATTGCTGTTTGTTTTGCTTTTGAGACAGGATCTCACTCTGTCACCCAGGCTGGAGGGCAGTGGCACAACCACAGCACACTGCAGCCTCGACCTCCCAGGCTCAAGTGATTTTCCCACCTCAGCCTCCTGAGTAGCTGGGACCACAAGCACGTGCCACCACACCTGGCTAATTTTTTGAATTTTTTGTGGAGATGCGGTTTCGCCATGATGCCCAAGCTGTTCTCGAAATCCTGTTCTCAAACTCCTGGGCTCAAACAACCTGCTTGCCTCGGCCTCCCATAGTGCTGGGATTATAGGTGTTAGCCACCATGCCCGGCCAAAGTTATTTGTTTAAGCTTATTTATCTTCAACACCACATCAGCCACAACCTGTTTATTTTAGCCCAAGACAGTGGTATAAAAATAAGAGATTGTGTCTAATTTCTCCAAATCATGTGATGTGACATAAGAGCCCAAAGTCCTGTAATGAATCCCACCTCTCCCAGATTCAAACAGCCCATGGGCTCCCTCCGGACTGAAGCATCTTTGCTATGGGCAGAGTTGTCCTGTGGTACCCACAAGGAAGCCTTGATAGGAACTCCTTATCAGTGTGGACTGGTCATCTCCGTTGCCCTACATGGCCATCTTGGAGGAAGGGACCCTGAGGGCATTGCCTTTGCTCTTTACTGAGGTGTGTCCCAGGGCCCCCAAGGTGACCACTCAGGGCAGGATGGCCGTCCATGAAGGCCACTGAAGACTTCCCATGAACAGCCAGGCCCACACTTCCTCAACTAGAGCTACCCATGCACCATCTGAGCATCTCGTGCCCAAAGCATGGGCAGATATTCCAGCCTTTCTTTCTTCAAGGCCTAGCTTGTACCTACAAGTCTCTCCTGGGAGTCTACAGTCGCCAAAATATAACTTAAAACATATGGAAATAGCAGTTTATATAAACTCAAGGAAGATTTTTCTCAGTAAAAGAAATAAACTCTTTCAAAATAACAAAATACTCTCATCTGATTAGTCCAATATAAATGCTTTTTTCACCATCCCTTTATCTTTTTTTTTTTTTTTTTTTGAGACAGAGTCTGGCTCTGTCACCCAGGCTGGAGTGCAGTGGCACAATCTCGGCTCACTGCAACTTCCACCTCCCAGGTTCAAGTGATTCTCCTGCCTCAGCCTCCTGAGTAGCTAGGATTACAGGCACCTGCCACCATGCCCAGCTAATTTTTTGTATTTTTAGTAGAGATAGGGTTTCGCCATGTTGGCCAAACTAGTCTGGAACTCCTGACCTCAGGTGATCCACCCACTTCGGCCTCCCAAAGTGCTAGGATTACAGGTGTGAGCCACACCACACCCGGCCCCTTTATCTTTTGATTCCTGAAAACAATGCACTTAACTTCAGTATTTGGTCTTTTAGTTATAATTCTTAAAAATAAGACATTTTAAAACATATTAAATGTGCATTATTTGGAAACAAATGTATGCAAATGAACCTGGAAATATCAATATATAAACCAGTTTTTCAATTCTCCAGTCCATGGAGGGAGATATTCATGTATTTGACATTTGAAAACCATTTTTCTTAGCAACTATGATAGTGGTTTCTAGACTTTGTCCTTAAGCACAAGCCATTCTTCCTATATGACATGATCATAACAAAGATTTATATATAGCTCCAGAGAGTAGTGAGATTTGCAGTCTTCTGATGGATATCAAAGTTGAAGGCTAAAAGACACTTTGGTGGTATAGCTGGGAACAGATTCTGTAACAGAAAGAAAAAAATATGCTCAATCATTCACCATTTTATTATGAAATCTAACTACATGCTATGGCCTATGTCAATACACTCATTATTGTCACTTCATGTTTTAAGTACAGAGATACTGTATAGGTGATAAATAATGCATTTGTCACCGTTAAGTAAGCCATCACAAATGTGCAGTCCAACTTTAGAAACGTTTATATCTAAGAATCATTAACTTTCATTCTTTGGCCATCTTTCCAGCCAACTCACAGTTACATCAAGATCTTGGAAGCTGTATGACCCTATAGTATTAATAGTTGACAAAATAGAAATAGATGGTCATGGACTTGGGACTGTGGCTAGTAGGTGGCAGAGGGTACCGTTTATAAGAGAAGTTTGGGCTGTTCCTAAACCATACATGATCTTTGAAAGTAAACCTTCTCTCAGCCTTGCTCTTCCCACTAGGTGCTGACCCCTCTTCTCTCTCCCTTCACAGCCAAAGTTTTGACAAAGGATGGTCTATACCAATGGTTCTCAAAGTGTACTTCTCAGACACAAGGCATCAACATCACCAGGGAGCTGGTCAGAAGTGTACTTTCTCAGGCCCTGCCCCAGGCCTGATGAGTAAAAACTCTCATTCCTATGTTCACTAAAGCTTGAGGACCAGTGAGGGCTTCACATCCTCATCCTTCTTGAATCACACAAGGTTGTAGGTCCTTGTGGGCAGATTAAATCTACTATTTTTTCACTCAGACATTGGTCTGATGGGGAAAGAAGGAAAACAGGGAAGACACCATGATAAAGAAAAGAAAACGAACAAATTTTTTAAAATTCAGAGCACATGCCTGACCATATCTAGGTTGAAACATTAAAAAGTGTAATTTCTGTAGCACAAAACCAGCTAAATATTAGCAATATCATGTGTTCAATCTAATATATATGAATATATACAGAATAAATTATTATTATTTAGAAATAAGTGAACAAATTAAAAATCTATCATCCCTAAAGTTAATTTTTAAAAGCAAATTATTTTAAAATAAATTAATTTAAGTAAATAATAACTAATATATTATCAATAAAATTAATAATAAATAATATATTTATTAAATGATATTTTATAACATATAAACATATTTATTTTATTTAAATTGATTAATTTTAAAAGCAAATTGCTATTGCTGGCCACATAGATCCAAAACTTAACACCTATTTTCTTTCTTTCTTGCAGTTTTACATAATAGCCCTACAATATAATTATGAATAAATAAATGAATAAAATGGAACACTAAAGGTTCTCACAAGAGGAAAACCATACAACCCAAAGGTAAATTTTGACAAACAAATGGTTCTGTTATTTCAGTTTCACATTTACAATAAATTTGTAATTTATTTCATATTAGTTCAGCATTCAAAATTAGGGATATCCAAACAGATTAAAAGTAACCATATAGAAATTTTAGTTTAGCTGAAACAATTTTTAATTTGCCCAATAAGTGACACTTTCCATCATTTCTAACTATCTGAATGTGACTAATCGTCTTCAGACATCTACTGATGAGGGAGGGGCATGCTCATACATGCCATTTTCTGAGGGTGGCTAAGGGAGCCTGCCCACAGATGCTCATCAGCAGAAGCCCAGGGCCAGTGCTGCTTCCTTCCTAAATCCACTTGTGGGACATCTCTCTTCCTGCCAGGTCTGCACCTAGCTCATCAAAGAACTGAAAAATTAAGGAATGACTCTCAGGCATCCACACCCAGAAAGGAGGCAGTGATTAGAAGACCAAAGACTGATGTATGCCTTTTTTCCTAGGGAAGCTGTCTTGTGATGGAAGGAAGGTCTTAAGGCTTCCAGAACACCATTAGGATCTCTCCACTCCTTTGGAAACAGCCGCCAGAATCTGGCGCTGGGAAAAAGCCTTCCCACCCTTTCTTGAGGTACTTGACCCCCCTCGCCCCTCTGTATTCTCACCACCCTATGGGAACCAAAACTAAATGCATCTATGCACAAATCGGCCATTCTGTGCTTTCCCTTTTGTGATTTTTATGTAAGTGTTCTTGATTTATGTGAGATAACTTTTTCAAAAGTTGAATGTAAATGGATTTTGAAATGACATCTTATTTTTCTAGTAACTTAGGATACTACTTTGTCAATATCGTTTAGTTAAAAACTCACGTATGGTTAGTAATGCAACCCTGACATTTTAAGTGCACGTTTCCCAGCCTCTCTGTCCAACAGTGGATGATTCATCAAGCATTCAAATGGACTAGGACAATTTGATATTTTAAGGAAATGTATCATTTGGAGTGTGTTGGAGGGTAAATGGAAAAATAATTTACAAAGTAACATGCCCCTCAACCAATAAACTTTTTGTCAATTTGACTTCTATTAACAAATGTATTCCATAAGTGGAAGTCTGTACACTAATTTTAAATAATTTTTAAATATGAGTAACCCACCTCTTTCTTTAAGGTCTTCAATATAGGCTTTCATAACTTCTTTATCAAAATGTTGGCGATCCCGTTCACTTTCCATTATTTCATTGCCATCTTCACAATGGGCATTACCAATAGGGTTGTCCATAAGGCTTACAAATCTATTCGAGAAAGCATGGAAAGTATCACATTATCACCTGTGCATTTTAAACTGCAAAATTCCTCACATAAAATAACCTCTGCTATCCCAAGTTCTGGCTTATCTTTAAAAGTCACAATTGACCACATGATACTAGCATCACCAGTGGAATTCCAGTGTGGAATAATCCAACAGTAATATAGAGCCAGTTTTAAAGTACAGACTTTTCAGAGGCCTGATGGGGAAATGAGAGCTCCTTAGTCACAGGCAGAGAGGACAGGAGGCCATGGAGTGGACAGTAACACCTCCTCTCAGGCAGATCCTCACAGCTGCATGTCGTCATGCAATGTTTGATGTTACTCCCAGTAAGGGACATCCAACTTTAAAATGATGTGTCCAAATTACAAAGGACTTAAGGAAAATCCCCACAAAATGGGTATTTAAAGGATAGGACATGGCTGGGCGCAGTGGCTCACTCCTGTAATCCCAGCACTTTGGGAGGCTGAGGCAGGTGGATCACCTGAGGTCAGGAGTTCGAGACTAGCCTAAACAACATGGTGAAAGCCCGTCTCTACTAAAAATACAAAAATTAGCTGGGTGTGGTGGCAGGCACCTATAATCCCAGCTACTCAGGAGGCTGAGGCAGGAGAATTGCTTGAACCTGGGAGGCAGAGGTTGCAGTGAGCCGAAATCACGCCATGGCACTCTAGCCTGGGCAACAGAGCGAGACTCAATCTCAAAAATAAACAAACAAATAAATAAATAAATAAAAGATAGGACAGGAACAGAGGCTCATGCCTATAATCCCAGCATTTTAGGAGGCCAAGGCAGGAGGATACGGTTGAGGCCAGGAGTTGGAGACCAGCCTGGGCAGCATAGAGAGACTCCATCTTTACAAGAAATATAAAAGATTAGCTGAGTGTGGTGGCACATGCCTGTCATCCCAGCTACTCGGCAGGCTGAGGCAAGAGAATCGCTTAGTCCAAGGAAGTCAAGGCTCCAGTGAGCTATGACGACACTACTGCACTCTAGCCTGGGCAACAGAATGAGAGAGACCTCATCTCTGAAAAAATAAGAATAAAATGAAATGAAAGATGAACTACTGCTAAAACACACACACACACACACACACACACACACACACACACACACACACAAGCTAAAGCGGGGAAACCCAAATGGCATTTGATCTTCCGTCTTCACAATTTTCAAAGATGTATCGATGTGAAAAATGTTATAATTATTTCAATTCAAAACAGTAAATCTCTTAAATAGTTTTTGGTTGCAGTTGCAGGCCCTGCTGTCTTGAGATGTTAGCGTGTTCTCATTGGATTATAGAAGAGGGCTGTATATATGGAAGATATGAGCCACGAGTGTTGTATTTTAGTATACATATATATTTCCCACTTCATTTTCCTTTTAATTTTATTTAATGTCTGAACATGGAGAAAGTTTAAAAGTTGTAATGTTTAATGTAGATAGAACCATTCAACTCTTACTTTATAATTTTTTCACTGAGTTAATGTTTATCATCCTTCCCTATTCAAAAATAAGAAATATACCTACATTTTATCATTCTTAAAATTTTTAATCAAAGTAATCATTGTACATATTTTTAAATCTTCAGAATGTAATCGTGCTTCTTTGTGAAGCAATAGTCTCTCACCCTCCCTTTGATTACTCTTCAGATCCCAAAAGCAATCTTTTTTCATTGGTCTATCACTGTTTTTCCTTAATCTATTTAAAATACCTTTTACCTTAGGACAAATACTTTCATGTCATTCAATCAAGTGTTGGTATTTCTCCCCTTCTTTCCAGTTTCCCAACCTTCACACTTCCAAATTTTTACCTACTATTTTACTTTTTAAACATTTCATTATGAAAATTCTTAAATATTCACAAAAGTAGAAAAAAGTTCACAGTGAACACCCATGTACAATCCCCTAGATTCCATGTTGAACATTTTGCTATTCTTGCTTTAACACATATCCACTCATCTGTCCACACACCTATCCGCCCAACTATCCACCCATCTATCCACCCATCCATCCACCCATTTTTCCAACCATCCATCCACCCATCTGTCCACCCATCTATCCACCCATCCATGCCCCCATCTACCCACCCATCTGTTCACACATCTATCCACCCATCTATCCACATGTCAGACATCTCATTGTTTTTGATGCATCTCAAAGCACAATCACAGACATTGTGTACTTTTACTTTGTTAAGGTCAATACTATACACATTCTGATGTGTAATCACATCTCACTTTTCTTTTGCCTGCAGTTTGATTCTAAAATTGAAAATCAATAAATAACATTTACATTTTTGTGACAACTATCTGGTAAGGCTGGTAATGCCTTCATATCTGAGAATGAGACAGTAGAATTTGGCTGGGCCCCTGAGTATGTGTGCAGCGCTGGCCAAGGTACTGGCCTCACTGTGGGTGATCACTCAGGGACGGAGCTAGCAGGTCCCCAGGGCAGTCGCCAAACACAGAACTCTGGGGTCTTTTCTCCAGGGCTACCTTAGAGAAAATCTCAGGCTTTTGGTCTGGGGCCTGGACTGCTGGTACAGAGTGGTCTGCCCCTTGTAATTAAGGAGGAGGTTGGGGGGTGCCTGTTGATATAAAAATTCTTCCGTTTTTCCTCTTGTTTTAAGCACCATATTTCTGTCTACAACTCCCTGTACTGAAATTTCTGGCCACCAAGCATCTTCAGGACAGATTGGCCTGCTCCTCGGCTTGTTCTCTGGCATTTGGTCTGTTTCACCTTACTTTCATCAATGACTGCTATTCTGTCTGCTTGATGTATCTCATAAAAATGTTGAGATTTCTCATATTTTAAATTTTTTCCTTTCATTTTAATAGGCTCTTATAAAGGATAAGTGTGTAAGTGTTAAAAGGGATCAAGCCATCATCATTAACATGGCATTCCTTATTCTTTTAATAACTTTCTTTTTATATTTAACTTGTCTCTTGGTCTAGTTTTCTTTCTATATGCTATTTATACCATATATTTGTGATATTAACTATATATGGCATATATAGCAATGTACTCCAAGATTTCTTATGCTATAAAGTGAAGAACAGGCTTTATCACTAGCCAGTTTCTTCATACCATATGAAGTCATTCATACTTTCCCCAGTTGCTTATGAAAATTCCTATATCATGTATTAGCATTGATTTCAGGACTATCTATTCTCTTCCAATAACTCACCTACAAATCATTGCCCAGCATTGCATCATTTTGAGGTCACCCCTTCTAAATGTATTGTAATTCTTTTTTTTTTTTTCAGATAGAGTCTTGCTCTGTCATCCAGGCTGCAGTGCAGTGGTGAACAATCACAGCTCACTGCAGCCTCGACCTCCCAAGCTCAAGCGACCCTTGCACCTCAGCCTCCCAGGTAGCTGGGACTACAGGCACATGCCACCAAGCCAGGCTTTTTTTTTTTTTTTTCTTTTGACAGGGTCTTGCTGTGTTGCTCAGGTTGGAGTGCAGCAGTGTGATCACGGCTCACTGAAACGTCGAACTCCCGGGCTCAAGCAATCCTCCCGCCTCAGCCTCCCAAGTAGCTAGGACTACAGGGGCATATCACCATGCCTGGCTAATTTCTTAATTTTTTGTAGATCCAGTATCTTGCTATGTTACCCACACTGGTCTCGAACTCCTGAGCTAAAGCAATCCTCCTGCCTCACCCTCACAAAGGGTTAGGTTACAGGCATGAGCCACTGTGCCCAGCCACACTATAATCCTTGATAAGCCAAGTTCTGTCACATTACTCTTGTTTTCTAAAATTATTATTACTGTCCTTAGCTTTTGTCTTTCTACATATACTGTCAAATACATTTTTCAAGCTCTGAAAAAGAAATTCCATTAGTGTTATGATTGGAATTACATTACACTTAAGTATAATTTTTGGAAGAAATCACATCTTTACCACCTTTTCACCCGGAAAAGATACATTATACCTTTTTCAAATATTCAAGTCTTCTTTATTATTCTTTGGGAAGACTGTTTAATACTCTTCATGTAAGAGAACTATTTTCACTAGAGGTTTTCCTAGATATTTTAGATTTTTGGTTATTATTATTAATGTCATCATTTCTTCCATTATTTTTCTACAGGTTATTTCCTTTTTTTTTTTTTTTTCTTTTTTTGATGGAGTCTCACTCTGTCACCAGGCTGTAGTGCAGTGGTGTGACCTCGGCTCATTGCAACCTCCGCCTCCCGGTTTCAAGCGATTCTCCTGCCTCAGCCTCCTGAGTAGCTGGGATTACAGGTGCCCATCACTGTGCCCAGCTAATTTTTTGTATTTTTAGTAGAGATGGGGTTTCACCGTGTTGGCCAGGCTGGTCTTGAACTGCTACAGGTTATTTCTAAGAATCAGTAAGCTATTAAATTTTTATGCAAACCTGTATCCTCTTTTATTGAAATTTCAATAATTCAAAGAGCTTCCATCTGATTCTCTTAGATTTCTGAGTCCTACAATTATATCATTTGAAATTACTTTAGTTAGGTGACAGGTTTACCCTGACTGCTATGAGACGTGAAGCTGCCAAGCCTGCTTCCAGGAGCTGGATGTGGAAGGGGCTCTGGGGAAGACTCCTGCTACCCCTCTCACCAGTGGTCTTCTTCTTATTCAAACAATATTCCACACACAGCCAAGCACAGTGGAAGACCTGTTCTAGTGGAAGGAGCGGAGTAGGGCATGTGTGAGATGTCTTACACCCTGTTTATCTTGTGCTTATGCAGATATGAAGTTGGTCTCTTTCTCTCCAGCAGTCGAACCTCTTTATTTGTTTGCCATGCATTTATTGCAAGGACAGGAAGATAAGATTGAACTCTGCTGACAGTAAGCTCTTACCACTGAAGAACTAGGAGCCCTGGGGAAATATTCTCGCTAGTGGTTGTGTGAAGAGCCACCTGGTGTTCAAGGCCAATGGGTCTCTGGACAGAGAGAAGGTGGCTGTTACTAGAGCAGCCTCGTGTGAAGAATGTGGGGAGGGCCCAAACCGCTAGGGATGGACAAAAATGGTCTCAGGTAGAATTAATGGGGCAACCCCAAAGCTCCAGATTCTGGGAGGTTGTGCTGCCAGGGAGCCATCAGCTGCCTTGGAGTCATTTCAGGGGAGGGCGGAGCTAGGACTTTTCAAGTCCACTTCCACATCCCCAGATTGAAGGCTATTTGGAGTACATTTGCATGGATGGTTTTTCTTAGTTGTGGGTGGTTTATAGGTTCACTTAAGGAAACCTAAAGAAGGGTGAAGCAACCAGGGAGGGTCCTTTCAACATCTGCTGACCCCTCCAGGCCAGCAGCGATGTGAGCACTGAGCGAGAGATCACAGGCCCTGGACATATGTCTCACAACACCATCAACCAGCATGCAGCATTTGTGCAGAAATCCTCTGAACCCTATGCCTCTTCCTTGTGTCATATGCCACAAACTCCAAAATCCTATAAAAAGTCACCAGAACTTCTGTGAGTTGGGATCAGGTTCTCAGAGTATGAGAGCCATCTAATCCGGGTCCTGAGACAGCTTCCCAGGCTCCGGTGCTTCTCACTCCTTACCTGTGTCTGACTGTGTCTACTGGGATTTCTGGGCTACTCACTTTAAAGGTGTGGACGAGTCACAAAGGGCAGTTGGGAGCTCCACCAAATGGTCCCCACTGACGACTAACAGAGTGAGCTTCTTCAGGTTCAGCATGCAGTAGGGAAGGTAGGTCAACTTGTTTTTATACAAGAGAAAGCTCTGCAGCTCCTCTAGCCTAAGAAGAGGTAAAAACAATCATAGCACTGGACTTAGCATCATAGCTAAGAAAACCAACATGAATTACAAATAAATTCTAATAGGAAGTCCCTACTTTATTTTATACATGTGACCTTTATAAGAACCAACTTATTCTCAGTTTTGTTCTTGGTTTTTTTTTGAGACAGGGTCTTACTATGTTGCCCAGGTTGGAGTGCAGTGGCACAATCTCGGCTCACTGCAGCCTCAACTTCCTGGGCTCAAATGATCCTCCCACCTCAGATTCCTGAGTAACTAGGACTACAGGCACACGCCACCATGCCCGGCTAATTATTTTTTGTATTTTTTGTAGAGACAGAGGGTCTTGCCATAGTGTCCAGGCTGGTCTTGAACTCCTGGGCTCAAGCAATCTGCCCGCCTCAACCTCCCAAAGTGTTGAGATTACAGGCATGAGCCACTATGCTCTGCCTAAGTTTTAAATAACTAAAGTCATGCCAGGTGACATGATTTTTTGTAAGTTTTCACTGACTTAATCACCAGTTGAAGACACAGCTATAGCAGCGGGATAAGCATACTGCACAATACACACTAGGCCATGATGGAGCCTCAAACATCAGTATGTCCCTTCTGAGAGTCTACTGCATTTACAAGGGTTAACAGGGCATGGGAAGGCAATCATACTAGAATTGAAATGAGAATAAACAGATTTTAGCAATGTACTTCCTTTGGTACACCTTTTTGTTTTTTAGTGAGAGAGACGGGGTCTCACTATGTTGCCTAGGCTTGTCTTGAACTCCTGGCTTTAAGCAATCCTCCTTCCTTGGCCTCCCAAAGTGCTAGGATTACAGCCAAGAGCCACTGTGCCCGGCCTCCTCTTGTACATCTTTAAACCCAGTCATTATCCTTCTCTCATCACATCTTCCAACTTTAAGACAGGAAGGCAACTGCAGAGTGAAAAATAAATGAGCAAAATATGTTCCAAATATGTCTTATTCTGTTTTCCATTTTATTCTAACTCAGTGGCCTCCCCCTGGGAATTTTTCTTTCATTTATTTCCAAAACTTTGGCTAATCCCAAAAATATTTCATAAAGTTCCCATGTTGCAAACTATAAGATTCCCTCTTAGTCTCAAAAGCCTAGAAAGCATCAATACACATCGCATGTACCAGGAATAAAGAAAAGTCACACAAGATGGCATTCAGGCCTAAGCCATTGCTGGCCTCTGTGTCATCATAGCTTGCTTGTGTTTCTTTATAAAAAAGATTGTAGGCCAGGCATGGTGCTCATGCCTGTAATCCCAGCACTTTGGGAGGCTGAGGCAGGAGGATCACTTGAGTCCAGGAATTCAAGACCAGCCTGGGTAATACAGCAAGACCTTGTCTCTGCAAATAATTATTTTAAAAAATTAGCCAGGTGTGATGGCGCACATCTGTGGCCCCAGCTACTTGGGAGGCTGAGGTGAGGGAATTGCTTGAGCCCAAGCAGTCGAAGCTGCAGTGAGCCATTACTGCACTACTGCAGTCCAGCCTGGGTCAGCTAGCGGGACTCTGTCTAAAAATAAATAAATAAATAAATAAATAAATAAATAAATAAATAAATAAATATAAAATAAATTGTAGGTTCCAGGATGCCAGAGATTGTGTTTCCTTTACCACTTTAAACCCATCCCATTCTCTAGGCTTGCCATACTGGAGTCTAATAATATCATAAGTGAATGACTGAATCTTACATGATAATTCTTATTTTAAAAAACATGAAATAGCTGCAAGAATATAATTTGGGCCAGGCACAGTGGCATGCCTATAATCACAGAACTTTGAGAGGCCAAGGCAGAAGGATTGCTTGCACCCAGGAGTTTGAGACCAGCCTGGGAAACAAAGCAAGACCCTGTCTCAACCAAAAATAAAAATTTAAAAATATGTGTACTTTTGATTTGAAAGAATATAATTTGAAAACCTGGCTAAGTATATCAATTTTGTTTGAAAGTTTATGTATAATGAATCAATAAGTGAAACTAATAAAATTTGTCCTCATTGATATTCTAAACATACAGTGATATGCTTCTATTCTATACTTAATAAATTAACTTTTCCACTTCTGTAGAGTGAAGGAAAGTTAATGGTGCCATTCTATGGAAGACTAAAGCAAATTAAAGTTCATCAAGACAATGAAGATGTGTTCAAATGCACGTAAACACATACATGTATGATGCAGACTGGAAATTGTCTTATTCTATAATTTCCTTGGAAACTGATTTCCTGGAAACAATAAATTCTGGAAAATTAGTTGATTCCAAAGAACATTCATGTACTGTACATGTTTTAAATGTTAACAGTGTTCGAAGCGTTAGTAACTAATACATACACCTCACCTTAGAATGCAAGTAGCTACCTGTCTATATCTTGCGGCAGGTCGGTCAGGTTATTGTTGCTGATATCCAACCACTGCAAATTCGACATCCGCAGGACACAGATTGGGACACTGGAAAACTTGTTTGCTGAGATATCTACAAATGTAACTTGCTTCAAATTACTTAACTAGAAATGAATAACAAAATGTTCTAATTACTTTTATAAGAGTGGGAATTAAGTTCAACTAATAATTTTAAGATTGGTATTTCTTCCCCAAAGGCATTTCTATGAATATATGCAAAGCAGATCAATACAGTACGTATTTTGAAGCACCTCAGATGTGTCATTCACTGTGTACACGTAGGGAAGTTAAGATAAATAATACACTGCGGCTGCCTTCCAGGATTTTATATTGCTATAAATTATCAGTGCAAGCTGGGTGTGGTTGCTCATGCCTGTACTTCTAGCACTTTGGGAGGCTGAGGTGGACAGATTGCTTGAGCCCAGAAGTTCAAGACCAGCCTGAACACCATGGCAAAACCCCATCTCTACTAAAAATACAAAAATTAGCCGGATGTGCTGGTGCACACCTGTAATCCCAACTACTTGGGAGGCTGAGGCAGGAGAATCACTTGAAACCGGATAGTGGAGGTTGCAGTGAGCTGAGATTATGCCACTGCACACAAAAAAGACATAACCGATACCAGGTAATTTATAAAGAAAAGAGGTTTAATGGATTCACAGTTCCACATTGCTAGGGAGGAATCACAACCATGGTGGAAGGCAAAGGAGAAGCAAAGGCACGTCTTACATGGCAGCAGCAAAAAGAGAGCTTATGCAGAGGAACTGCCATTTATAAAACCACCAGATCTCATGAGACTTATTCTCACGAGAACAGCACAAGAAAGACCTGCTCCCGTGATTCAATTACCTCCCACCAGGTCCCTCCCACGATGTGTGGGAATTATGAGAGCTGCAATTCAAGATGAGATTTGGGTGGGGACACAGCCAAACCATATCACCATATCGTGTAAAACATAACTATAAAAGAGTTAGAGTGACTATATTAATATCAGACCAATTATATTTAAGAAACAATATTGTTAAGAATAAAGAAAGACATTTCATAATAATAAAAGGGTCAATAGCAGGAGCTCCCCTGACGTATGTCAGGAAGATACAAGAATCATAAATATATATGCAACTAACAACTTAAAATATATGAAGTAAAAACTGATGGAATTAAAAGGACAAAGAGACAATTCAACAATTATAGTTAGATTTTTTTTTTTTTTTGAGATGGAGTTTCACTCTGTCACACAGGCTGGAGTGCAGTGGAGAGATCTCAGCCTCCACCTCCCATGTTGCCTAGTCCTGGGAGTGGGAATGGGGATTCATATCAAAGGAGCAAGAGAGAATTGGGGGTAGTGGGTGGGGAAGGAGTGATGGAAATGGCCTAAATTTGAATGGGTGAGTAGTATGGTGTGTGGATTACACTTCAATAAAGGAGGAAAAGGTAGAAGAATGGGCAGAGAAGCAAACAGGGAGGCTGTTGCCCCAGTCCAGATGACAGACAACACTGTCTTGACCAGGGTGGCAGTGGGAAGGTGATGAGAATGGTTAGACAGAGTATATTCTGGAGGGCATGCTCAACAGGATTTATTTATGGATTGGATATGGCACATGGGAGAAGAGAGGTTAAGGATGACTTAATTTACTTCCAGCCTTAACATCTGTGTGAAGATTGAGCCATTGCCTGAACTGGAAAAGACTGGGAGATGAGTGGATCTGTGCAGGGAACCATGACCCCTGGCTGTGCACCCTCACCAGGACCCGTGCTGTGCATCTCCTAGGGTAGAATGGGTGCTAACAGCTTAGAAGCAGACACTTCCTCCTACCCTGCAGCATTCAGGAAAGGAAAATAATGCCCCTTCTAGGATGGCAATCGGTGTCCCGTGCCTTGTCACCAGCAATCACCATTTTTAGCTCATTAATTACCAGTAGGATTGTGACATCCTTGCCTCGCTCCAGCATGAGATGCTTATTGAGTTTAATTTGGCATTAAAAATTGTTCACTTTTATGCGCTCTACTTTATCAGAAAATGATTTAAAATCATTTTTCCATGAATACAGACCAAAAGAAACTAATGAATATTTTTAAATCAGTGGATTTCTTAAATCCTATCTGTAGGACTACTTTAATCATCTACAAGTTTTGCTATGAGTATATAAAAAATTTTACCACTTTTATTTTCAATTTTACCATTGTGGATAAATAAATCAGGATCTGCATTAGAGACAACAGGCATCATATATTACAACCATTAACAAGCATTAAATAAAAATTTCTTGTGTGAAATTTTGCCTGGTTTTCCTTTGATAGCATTTCTGAACTTAAATTTGGGTTCTGACCTAGTATAAAATGTTTTTAAAGAAGGGCAGGTGCGGTGGCTCACGCCTGTAATCCCAGCACTCTGGGAGGCCAAGGAAGGTGGATCACCTGAGGTCAGGAGACCAGACTGGCCAACATAGCAAAACCCCATCTCTACTAAAAATACAAAAATTAGCTAGACGTGATGGTGTGCACCTGTAGTCCCAGCTACTCAGGAGGCTGAGGCAGGAGAATTGCTTGAACCCAGGAGGCAAAACCTGCAGTGAGCCGAGATCACACCACTGCACTCCAGCCTGGGTGACAGAGCAAGACTCCATCTCAAAAAAAAAAAAAAAAAAAAAAAAAAAAAAGAGTTTTTAAAGACCAGTATACGGTGATTGAAATGTCAGGAAAACGTGATATAATAAAGATAGATTTCATATGTTAAAACTTCTTGCCATATTATAGGCCATTCTATGTCATAAACCAAATAAAAGTAAATCGTAGTGCAGAAATGTTTATCTCTTACTTCAAAGGGTAGCTCCATTAATTCTAGATTTCCAGAACAATCCAGTCTCTCTAGATTTTCACAGTCTCCCAATTCTGGAGGAATGCTCTTCAGGTGGTTGAAACTCACATTGAGCTCTTTCAGGTTCTTCAAACAACCTGTCATTAGAAAAAGTTAACTTCCATTGAATAGGTCCTTTATGGTCTTTTAAGAACAAAAAACAAAACTAAGAAGTAAACAGCTCTGTAAATAATGATAGGGAAGGAACTAAACATAATTTAGTATTTGGGTTTTGGGGGGTGTATCTGATGAACATTATCTTGTAGCATCATGACCCCAAGGTTCTGGAAATCACAGTTTTTCAGTGTGATAAGGGTCCAACATTACAGAATCTAAAACAAAACTTTTAAGGCTCATGCCTTCAGTGTGTCATATTTTTAAATAACTGATTAGTCTATTCTTTCTTGAAATGCCCAGGGATCTTTTCCAGCTGAAATGAAGCTGCCTACCTACTCCCTGTTCTCCCAAAGCCCTCAGACCTAATTTCCAGTAAGGGGAAGATACTACAACTGGAGCACAGTGAATTGTATAGAGGCTCCTTGTTTCTAGAGCCCAAGGAGCAGCTTAAGGAATTACCATACCGTACAATATTTGAGTAAAAATGTTTAAATACAGATGCTGCCTAACTTACGATGGAGTTACACCTCAATAAGCCCACCATAAGTTGAAAATATCATTAGGTCAAAAATGCATTTAATACACCTAACGTGTCAAACATTGTAGCTTCACCTAGCCTACCTTAAATGTGCTCAGAACACTTACATTAGCCTACAGTTAGGCAAAATCATCCAACATAAAGCCTGTTTTATAATACAGTGTTGAATGTCTCCTGTAATAAATTGAATACCACACTGAAAATGAAAAGCAGAATGTTTGTATAGGTACTCACAGTTTCCTTCCTTCCTTCCTTCCTTCCTTCCTTTCTCCTTCCCTCCCTCCCTCCCTCTCTCTCTTTTCTTTCTTTTCTTTCTCTTTCTTTCTTTGTTTCTTTCTTTTTTCTCTTTCTTTCTCTTCCTTTCTTCCTTCCTTTCTTTTTTTTTTTCTTTTTGTTTTACTTTAAGTTCTGGGATACATGTGCAGAACATGCAGGTTTCTTACATAGGTATACATGTGCCATGGTGGTTTGCTGCACCTATCAACCCATCATCTAGGTTTTAAGCCCCACATGCATTAGGTATTTTCCTAATGTTCTCCCTCCCCTTTCCCCCCAGCCACCAACAGGCCTGGTGTGTGATGTTCCCTCCCTGTGTCCATGTGTTCTCATTGTTCAACTCCCACTATGAGTGAGAACATGCGGTGTTTGGTGTTCTGTTCCTTGTGTTAGTTTGCTGAAAATGATGGCTTCCAGCTTCATCCATGTCCCTGCAAAGGACAGGAACTCCTCCTTTTTTATGGCTGCATAGTATTCCATGGTGTATATGTGCCACATTTTCTTTATCCAGTCTGTCATTGATGGGCATTTGGGTTGGTTCCAACTCTTTACTATTGTAAATAGTGCTGCTCTTTTCTTTTCTTTTTTGTTGTATTTCTTTTCTTTTCTCTTTCTTTCTTTCTTTCTAGCAGCCGCACCCTTCTAGGAACAAAGTACAGTTTCTACTGAATGCACATCACTTTCACACCATCAAAAAGCTGAAAAACCTTACATCTAACCATTGTAAATTAGGGATCACCTGTAATTCCAATAATTAGCTATTTTAAATCCATATAATGATAATTTCTTGGGAGTTTCACAAAGAAGTTAAGAGCACCACTCGTTGTCATTCTTAATTCTTTGATGTCAAATGTCAAAAATAATTGCTCTAATAATGAGATAAAGAATACCCTGTCTAGTAATCACACCTCCCTGACTCCTCCCCTCCATCAGCCCTCAATAGATCTATAAGAAAACACGATAAGAGATCAAACCCCACCTCCTTTACAAAATTCAGCTGCTCAACATAAAAGAGCTAAAAATCCTTTGTTCATTCCCACATTCCTCACTATGCTTGAGCATCAGATCCTGCAGCTGAGTGTTTCTTCATTTATCCCTAGTTTGTAAGGAGATATATCTGCTCCTCTAGGAGAGAAACATGCTCTGAATTAATATGTTTTCATTTCTTTTCGTTTTGCCCCACATGTGAAAATTGATTTATTCTAGATGCTCTCAATACTTACGTTTGGTAAAAAAGAGGATTTACTCAAAATACTCCATGTTAATAACTCAAAGAGTATCAAGAAGCAAGTACTAGAAGAAAATTACCTAAATCGGGTTGGAAGAATCAATATCGTGAAAATGGCCATACTGCCCAAGGTAATTTATAGATTCAATGCCATCCCCATCAAGCTACCAATGACTTTCTTCACAGAATTGGAAAAAACTAAAGTTCATATGGAACCAAAAAAGAGCCCACATCACCAAGTCAATCCTAAGCCAAAAGAACAAAGCTGGAGGCATCACTCTACCTGACTTCAAACTATACTACAAGGCTACAGTAACCAAAACAGCATAGTACTGGTACCAAAACAGAGATACAGATCAATGGAACAGAACAGAGCCCTCAGAAATAATGCCACATATCTACAACTATCTGATCTTTGACAAACCTGACAAAAACAAGAAATGGGGAAAGGATTCCCTACTTAATAAATGGTGCTGGGAAAACTGGCTAGCCATATGTAGAAAGCTGAAACTGGATCCCTTCCTTACACCTTATACAAAAATTAATTCAAGATGGATTAAAGACTTACATGTTAGACCTAAAACCATAAAAACCCTAGAAGAAAACCTAGGCATTACCATTCAGGACACAGGCATGGGCAAGGACTTCATGTCTAAAACACCAAAAGCAATGGCAACAAAAGCCAAAATTGACAAATGGGATCTAATTAAACTAAAGAGCTTCTGCACAGCAAAAGAAATGATCATCAGAGTGAACAGGCAACCTACAAAATGGGAGAAAATTTTTGCAACCTACTCATCTGACAAAGGGCTAATATCCAGAATCTACAATGAACTTAAACAAATTTACAAGAAAAAAACAAACAGTGGGCAAAGGACATGAACAGACACTTCTCAAAAGAAGACATTTATGCAGCCAAAAGACACATGCAAAAATGCTCATCATCACTGGCCATCAGAGAAATGCAAATCAAAACCACAATGAGATACCATCTCACACCAGTTAGAATGGCCATCATTAAAAAGTCAGGGAACAACAGGTGCTGGAGAGGATATGGAGAAATAGGAACACTTTTACACTGTTGGTGGGACTGTAAACTAGTTCAACCATTGTGGAAGTCAGTGTGGCGATTCCTCAGGGATCTAGAAGTAGACATACCATTTGACCCAGCCATCCCATTACTGGGTATATACCCAAAGGACTATAAATCATGCTGCTATAAAGACACATGCACACGTATGTTTATTGCGGCACTATTCACAATAGCAAAGACTTGGAACCAACCCAAATGTCCAACAACGATAGACTGGATTAAGAAAATGTGGCACATATACACCATGGAATACTATGCAGCCATAAAAAATGATGAGTTCATGTCCTTTGTAGGGACATGGATGAAACTGGAAATCATCATTCTCAGTAAACTGTCGCAAGGACAAAAAACCAAACACTGCATGTTCTCACTCATAGGTGGGAATTGAACAATGAGAACACATGGACACAGGAAGGGGAACATCACACTCTGGGGACTGTTGTGGGGTGGGGGGAGCGGGGAGGGATAGCATGAGGAGATATACCTAATGCTAAATGACGAGTTAATGGGTGCAGCACACCAACATGGCACATGGATACGTATGTAACAAACCTGCACATTGTGCACATGTACACTAAAACTTAAAGTATAATAACAAAGTAAAATAAAAAAGAAAATTACCTAAATCATTCTAAGAACATCTCCCTCTTTATTATTGTGTTCTTTTCTTAAGAATTTCCTATATAATGATGAAAAATTGTGATACTCACATGTCATAAGAATTTCCAAACTGGAGATATGATATATGTCTCGGCCATGTGAGAAGGGAATGGTCTGTCTTTGCCTAAGTTATGGATGTATTTGGATAAATTATATTCCATTGATTTGAAATAGACTGAAAATTGTAAGTTGGATAAAATACATATATGACTTAAGTCTGGTATAGAAAGAGTATTAAAGCCTCTGAGATTTATTGTCTCCCTCCCTCCCATAGGTTAACTCACAAAAAAAAATTCAACTAGAGAATTTTAGAGGCGGCAGATGTTTTAAAGATCATTCTGACCCCTTATCCTACAAATGAGGATACTAAGATTTAAAAAATTAAAATATGTGCTCAAGTTACTCGAAGTTAGATAACATCTGCGTCTTCAGAATCTTAGGTCAGTCTTCAATTCACTAAGTTTAATTTTAAAATATTTGGGGAACAAGTTAAATAAATAATGCCATAATCATCACTCAGCTACTAAGGAGAATAGGGAAGGTTTAGATGTTCTGATACTGAAAAATAACATTAACATAAAGATGATTCTAATAATAGTAATAACAATAATAATGGCTAGTGAATACCAGTGATTCACCTACTCTAAATGCTTTCTATGTATTATCTATTTAATCCTCACAACAACCCTGTGAACTAGGTACTCTTGTTATCCCCATTTCACAGATGAGGAAACTGAAAACCAGTAAATGACTTGCTCAAGGTGACCTTCCAGTAAGTCAAAGAGCCAGGGAGCCTGATCCTAGAGTCCACCTCTGCCTTCATGGGGTGATCGGGGGAAACATGTGAGGCACAGACTGAAGAACACAGTGTAAGCCCATGTGTGTAAATATATTTAACATGCATGGTTACATGTCTGTTTATAAATAGCTACAACGTAGGTCTCTAGAAGAGCATGAGTGTATGTACAATGTGAATACTCAGGAAACTTAGCGCTTACTGAGAGGCTTGATTTACATTTTACACCTTTCTAGAATGTTTGAATAGTTTTCCCTGCACATGAATGAGGTCTGTGGGGATGACATCATGTTTTCAACAGGACTCGAGTGCCTTGGAATAATCACTTGAATGATCACTTGGAATAACAACTATGTACCCAATATGTTGGTGTTTATTGCCTTATCTAATCCTCGCAACAACTAAATGACAGCAACAACTATTATCCCAACTTTACAGATGAAGAAACTGAAGTGCAGAGAGATTAAGTATAGTGCCCCAGTCCCACATTGGTCCCCCCACGGATACGCCTCACCCACCAATCTCTTCTCCTCCTCCGAGTGTGCAAGGATAACATCCTCACTCCCCCACCAGTGGTCTCAACCATGGCTGCACATGGGAATCATGTAGGGAGTTTGTTAAATGCTGATTCCTGGCCCTGTACCCAGAGAATTGGTCTGCAGTGGGTCTTGGGCATTTAGATTTTTAAGGCTCTTTGGGGAATTCTAAGGTGTAGCCAGGGTGAAGACCACTGCTCAAATCAAACAGGCTCATGAGGAAAGAATGAATATTACATTGGTGTAGTGTGGGAAGTTAAAAAAGAACAGGTGTTAATCTTGCTGGAAATAATTTCAAGGAAGACATTTCAAGAGATGAACAAAAACACATATTAAGTGGAGCACCTCTGATGACATTTCAGACAACTTGTGAGCATGACTCATCCCATGGTGATGCTCTGATGCCCCCCTTTTGACGGATCCATGCTTAATACCCCATCTATCTTGCTGCCAACCACTGGATTCCCAAGCCCAGGTGGAGGATGGCAAGGATCCCTGAGTCTAGGTCAACCACTGTGGTTTCTCAAATGTATAAGGACAGAACCTTCCTACTTGAAAAGGGTTGTTTGTTTGTTTGTTTGTTTGTTTTGAGACAGGGTCTCACCCTGTCACCCAGGCTGGAGTGCAGCGGTGCCATCACCGCTCACTGCAGCTTCAACCTCCTGGGCTCAAGCGATCATCCCACAGGCACGTGCCATCATGTCTGGCTAATTGTTTACTTTTTGTAGAGATGGGGTTTCGCCATGTTGCCCGGGCTGGTCTCAAATTCCTAGGCTCAAGTGATCTGCCCGCCTCAGCCTCCCAAAGTGCTGGGATTCCAGGCATGAGCCACCGCCTCCAGCCTAAAAAGCGTTTTTAAAAGTAACTCAGTCCTCAGAAACTCTATCCAGTTATTTAAATATACCATGAGCTTGCCCAAAAATGACCTGCAAATAGTGAAATCTGGCTTCTAGGCCAGGCTCTGAAGAAGTTCCTTAGTGTAATATGTAAATGATAAATGATTCAGTCAGCTAACGTCAGTGGGTCTCTCCAATTTGCAAAATAAAGGGGCAGGAGGTAAATGACCCCTTATGTGTCAAAAATGGTACTTTTTAGTCATAAAAATTCTAAGGTCATTTCTACCTTTCCAGAAACTAGGCAAGGAAACAGAAGTACTCGTCCTTGTTGGGTCTAGAATTTGATTTTACCCTGCTTAGAAGCTAATAAGTTTTGCCTATTCCTGTTTCATGGATACCGGCAGAAGACACAAGGCTCCTGGTCCAAGACAGCATACTGATGTGAGTTGGACTTACAGCTAAGTCTACCAAGCCTGACGCAGATGGCCTGGATAGATGCTATGCAAATATACATCACAGCTGAGAACCCTGAGCTTGGGGAACCCACCGCTTTTACAGCAAGTGGTTAGAAAGGCTGCTCTTTGCCTGGGAGCAGGTGTCACCTCATCCCTCAAGGTTAGTACGTGCATAAACATCCCCAAGATCGGCCTGGGTAAGAGAGCGGTCAGAGCCTTGTAGTCTTGACACAGCCAGCAAGATGTGTACGAACACCAGAGGCCCCACAAGCCACCTGTCCCACAGGGTCTTGGCTTCTGGTAAATTTTCACATAACTATTTGAAACCACTGGTCCCAGGGCACATGCGTAAGAATGGAGCTCCGTGCAGCCCCAGACCTTCACTCCTCACACCCCAGGAAAAAGAGAAGCAATAATGATCACTCTTATTTTCATTTTAAGATAACACAACTGAATAATGACTGAGAATTATAAAATTTTGATCCATCAAAAAGACATAGGCTGGTTACGGTGGCTCACACCTGTAATCCCAGCATTTTGGGAGGCCAAGGCAGGCAGAGCATCTGAGGTCAGGAGTTTGAGACCAGCCTGGTCAACATGGTGAAACCCCTTCTCTACTAAAAAAAAATACAAAATCAGCTGGTGGCATGTGACTGTAATCCTAGCTACTTGGGAGGCTGAGGCAGGAGAATCGCTTGAACCAGGGAGGCAGAGGTTGCAGTGAGCCGAGATTGTGCCATTGCACTCCAGCCTGGGCAACAAGAGAGAAACTCTGTCTCAAGGAAAAAAAAAAAAAAGACATCATAAGTTAAACTAGATTTATCAATGGACTAATGTATAGGAACAATACATTACATTTATAATAAGCATATTGCATTTTTATAGGTTTAAAACTAAAAGAAAATAAACACAGAGTTCCTAAACAAAGTATTGCTCACTCATGAAACTTCTGGTTTCTGAGCAATTGGCAAGTGTCCCATGTGCTGAGTTATACAGGTGAGATGCCAACCTCACCGCCCAAACGGATGCTGCAAACAAGCAGCTCTGGGGAGCCTCGAAACTGCCCTGCCCAGCCACTTCCTGGGGCAGCTGGAAAGGAAACACGGTGTCTGCACAGTGTCTGTCACCTGCCTGACAGCTGCCTGTTTAACACACCAGAAGCCCGAAGACCCCTGCTAAGTTGACATACCGATTTCTGCTGGAAGATATGAGATTTGGTTTTTTGGCAGATCCAGAATTCTCATCGCTTGAAACAACTCAATATATGTAGGAATGATTTGAATCAGGGTATTGCTTATGTGCCATTCTCTCAGGTGTGTCTGCTCCTTCAATGAATCTGGGAGCTCCTAAAATAGAAAGAATGACATCAGTCAGGACTAGCTCCTCCGTGTGCACAAAGCCGTGTAAAGCCAAGCATTTATTTTAAAACAGGAAGAGAGAAAGCAGACACGAGAGCATAAAACTTAACCACCAGCACTCCAGCCATTTCAAAAAGAAACCAAAGATACCACAGTTGTCATCAACTTCACAACAGGATATTAGCCCTATTTCAAAACTGCCGTGAATTCATGATGTTATTAAAATTAAATCCCAGTGAACACAAAAAACCAGACTCACACTTACAGCCACAATATGTATTATTTATTTGCAACATACCAACTTAACATCCCCTAAGGTTTGTCTATACATTCGATTTCAAAATTTGCGCTTCGTTTCCCTTTGTCTGTAGTTGCTTTTAGAAATACTTGATAAACCTCTAATATTTGCTGCACCACATTTCCAAATATTCTTAAGAGTTTATGAAAGGGAAAAAGCATGAGAAAGACAGCTGGGACACCTGAGTTCTGGCCCAGGCCCTGCCATTTTTCAGTCACGCCACCTCCCTGGGTCTCCACTGCTGAAATGACATTGATGAACTCAGTGTCCAAGGCCTCCCCTAGCTCAAATGTTCTGGGATAAAACTGTAAAGGTGTCAAGCAAGAAGCATTTAAAGACGTTAGGGAGGCTATTTATCCAGCTGAAGAAATCTAATTCACCGAGAGTTATCAAGCCCCCACTGCAGCTGAGGGGTGCTCAGCACTGAGGGGTGGGGCAAATACGAGACACACAGGTCCCCTCACCTCAGAAGCTGACCACAATGCACCATCAGCAAAGTGGCTGGAGCACAGGGTGGAGGTGGGATGAGGTGTGGAAAACTCCATGGCAGTTGAAGGGGAGGTGGAGGGAGCAATGGAGTCCATAGTGATCCTTCTTTTTTGTACTTGGTACTTGTAATGTGCTTTACAACCATTGCCATCCTGTGTGTGGGTTAAGCCGTTAACTTGCAAAAGTGCTTTCACTCTAGTACTATCTCATGCAACAGTACCATAAGATAGGCAAAGTGGGCCGGGCACGGTGGCTCACGCCTGTAATCCCAGCACTTTGGGAGGCCAAGGTGGGTGAATCACCTGAGGTCAGGAGTTCGAGACCAGCCTGGCCAACATGGTGAAACCCCATCTCTACTAAAAATACAAAAATTAGCTGGGTGTGGTGGCATGCACTTGTAATCCCAGCTACTTGGGAGGCTGAGGCAGAAGAATCGCTTGAACCGGGTAGGTGAAGGTTGCAGTGAGCCAAAATAGCACCACTGCACTCCAGCCTGGTGTGAGGCTCCACCTCAAAAAAAAAAAAAAAATTGATAGGCAAAGTGAGCCCTTTTGGAAGAGGAAAGCTGAAACCCCAAAGACATTTAAGTGAATGATTTACAGTGAGGCTCCACTACTGAGTTTGCAGAGCCTAGTGCAAAATGAAAATGCGGGCACCTTGTTAAAAATTAAGAAGTTCAAGATGGTGAGCACAGAGCATTAAACCAAGCATAGGGCCCTGTGCCACTGCTTTTGCAGCCGACTACCTAGTTACCACCTGCCCCCTTCGAGTGGTCCTGGCAAACTGTCCCGACACCTCTTGATCTGAATGGAACCTGCACCACACCAGAGGGTTGCCTCCTGGAACTGAGACAAAATGAGTTGGGTCATCAGGGAGCTGACCACAGGCTCATAATCACAATCTCTTCGTTGAAACTTCAATGTACTGACTCCCTCATAAATAACCTATCTCGTTCCACTCTTTCAATAATGGCACACATGAAAGATTATTAAATTTCTAAAATTATGTTCATGACTATTTTTAACACGAAAAATTTAGGATAGGCCAGGCATGGTGGCTCACACCTATAATCCCAGCACTTTGGGAGGCCGAGGCGGGCAGATCACGAGGTCAGGAGATCGAGACCATCCTGGCTAACACAGTGAAACTCCGTCTCTACTAAAAATACAAAACATTAGCCGGGTGTGGTGGCGGGCGCCTGTAGTCCCAGCTACTCGGGAGGCTGAAGCAGGAGAATGGCGTGAACTCGGGAGGCGGACCTTGAAGTGAGCCAAGAATATGCCACTGCACTCCAGCCTGGGCAACAGAGCGAGACTCCGTCTCAAACAAACAAACAAACAAACAAAAATTAGGATATCACATGAAATAGAAATGAAAAGAATCGAGTAAAAATGACAGATTGAATGTATGCATGTACTTTTGCTCTTCTCCAAAATTCCATTAAAGACAACAGTACAGGAACTTTTTAGGTGCCATAAACTTTGTAGAAGGGCAAAGAGAAAGGGAAAGGAGACATCAGCTGCAAAATGTGGATAACCAGACAGCTGGAAGATGGTAACCTGGCTTCCCAGAGCTGCTCAATCTTAGACCAGCAGCAGAAACAACTGGGATACAACCTGGGCTTCTCACCAGAAGCCACCAGAGACTCGGCGGTAGAAGAGCCTGGTACCCCTGGAAGTGAGAGCTGAAGTCAGGGCCCAAAGAAAGAGATCGGGTTCAAAGTCTGAGGACCAGAACCTTGACCCCCATCCATGCCACAGAGCAATTACCTCTGCTCCCCACCAGTAGGAAGCTGAGGCTTAGTCACTGGAGGAGGTTCAACAAAGTCCCTGAACTGGGGTATCTCAGGCACAGCTGAGGCAGGGGAGGCGGCAATCAGATGATGAGTGACGAATGCTGAGATTCTCTCTGTCCCAGGAACTAAGAAGATCCTTCTCTGTATGCTCCCACAGCTCCAGACAAATCATGAATGTGCATTCATGAACATTCATGAATAATCATGAATAGGAGAGGGGAGGCACCAGTGAGATGAGGACTTTACAGCAAGGTCCTCGAAAGCTAAGTGTGGCCGACACACATTCAGAGCTTCTGGTCAGCTTGTTAGTGCTCTGGACAACCCAGTATCTCCAGACCTCCAAGAAAAGTCCCAACATCCAAGATAAAGACACATACCCTAAAAGAAAAGGGAAACTCTGAAACGAGAAAACATCCCCCCACCCCACAAAAAAACTATCCAGCACTTTGGGAGGCTAAGGCGAGACAATCACTTGAGCCCAGGAGTTCAAGACCAGCCTGGACCACAAAGTGAGACTCCATCTTTAAAAAAAAAAAAAATTAAATTAGCCGAGTGTGGTGGCATGCACCTGTTGGTTCCAGCTACAGAGAAGGCTAAGGTGGAAGGATCACTTGAGTCCAGGAGATAGAGGCTACAGTGAGCCATGTTCATGCCGCTGCACTCCAGACAGAGTGACTAAGCAAGGCTCTGTCTCAAAAAAACAAACAAAAGAAAAAAGAAGAAAAAAAAAAAAAGATTGATCCCAAGATAGCTAAGAAAAGCCATTACCCTGCAAAATAAAAACAGAACAAAATTTTAAAAGCTAAGATTAAGAGATATCTGTAAAAGTGGAAAAATAAAGCCACTTCACAGAATTCATCCATTTGAAGAAACAAACAGCAAACAGCTCTGGGAAATTAAACATGTGGTAGTAAAAATGAAAAATTCTATTGCAGGGTTGGAAAATAAAATTGAGGATCTCCCCTATAAGAGCAGGGTCTGGGGTCTGAGAGCTTCTGGCTCAAAACAGGAGCCCCAGCCCCCAGCCCAAGCTGGCCACACAGCCTCAGCCAGCCCTAAGGGCTGTAGCAGATCTCTACCTAGTCCCTAAGGCCCCAGAAGCTCCACAGCCCATTCCTTCCCTCCTGACCTCTTGCAGGGGCCAGGCAGGCTGCCGGGTGTGACTTCAGAGGCCACAACTCCCTCACTGCCACAGAGCACTCTAAGAGGTTGAAAAATCCCTTAACACACACAGCCTTTCACTCCTTAGTCAGAGGTGAGGCCGAAGCACAAGCTCTCTGGGGGAGGAAAATTGTAACTGAAATTCACTCTAATGAATACGTGGGGCCCAGAGCCTTCCTGGACTCTCCTGTACTCAGTCACAACAGAGTATAGCTTAGGGGATGGAGTATGGGGACAAAGAGATTGCAAGTTTTGAGGACGCCATCCACCTGGTTCACAATGGAGGTCTCTCCGAGCCTTCTGAATCCTAACCATCTTCCCATTCCCCTTACCATACCGGGCACATTAAACGCGCTTTACGTCCGGGTGCAGTGGCTCACGCCTGTAATCCCAGCACTTTGGGAGGCCGAGGCGGGCGGATCACAAGGTCAGGATATCGAGACCATCCTGATTAACAGGGTGAAACCCTGTCTCTACTAAAAATACAAAAATTTAGCCGGGTGTGGTGAGGGGTGCCTGTGGTCCCAGCTACTCAGGAGGCTGAGGCAGGAGAACGGCGAGAACCCGGGAGGCGGAGCTTGCAGCGAGCTGAGATCGTGCCACTGCACTCCAGCCTGGGCGACAGAGCGAGACTCCATCTCAAATAATAATAATAATAATAATAATAATAATAATAATAATAAATATGCTTTACAATGATTTTCAAAAGATAGATTGTGAAACATGAGGGCTCGTGACAGGTTCTCCAGGTGAACTGGACACCCTTACAGGGTAAGTGCCACAGCCAGGATCGTGTTTATTGGCCAATGGTGTTTAATTAACAATCCAGACACGCCTCCCTTCGTGCCCCAGAATAGGCAGCCCGTTACCTACTGATCTCAATGATGGGGATGCAAGGGAAAGAACAGCAAAGAGGTTTACAGTAATAACCTCTCGCATTTTTTAAGAACTTTATACTTCACAGAATGTTCATGCACTTCATCCTCTCAATAGCCCTCAGATAGGGTCAGGGCAAGCATTAGCAGCATTTTACTGATAAGAATGATAAAAACCCATAAAAGTGATATGCATTTTTATCAAATGATAAAAACCGCCTCGGATCACATGGCTAATAAAAGACAGCCCCGGGTCATGCCAAATATGTAGTCTCTCCACCGAGTCCTTTTAGTCACAAAATGGCAGGGTAATCAGCTTAAGCTCAGGAATTTGAGACCAGCCTGGGCAACCTGGCAAAACCCCGCCTCTAGAAAAAAAATACAAAGCCAGGGCACAGTGGCTTACGCCTGTAATCCCAGCACTTTGGGAGGCTGAGGCGGGCGGATCACCTGAGGTCAGGAGTTCGAGACCAACCTGGCCAACATGGTGAAACCCCTTCTCTACTAAAAATACAAAAATTAGCCAGGTGTGGTGGCGCGCACCTGTAGTCCCAGCTACTCGGGAAACTGAGATCTTGCCACTGCACTCCAGCCTGGGTGACAGAGCGAGACTCTTGAACAACAACAACAACAACAAAAGACACAAAATGGCAGGATAGAAAGAGATGGAGGGAGGGTCCCAGGGAACCCTCTCCCGATGAAATGGGCAATAGCCCAAGTTATTATGGGACCTGAGGAAAGAAAGATGGAATTGTCTTTGCCCTGGCCTCAGAATCTCAGGACAGGAAAACCAGATAAAGGATCTGCAGAAATTCCTTTGCTGCCCTTCGGCACTTCGGCAAGTAAGTAATTGCCCACTGCCAGGGTGTTAGATGAATGAAAGGGCACTGTCACTTAAATTAATGTTTTTTAAAGGCAAAGAATTATGTTAAGGGTCTGGGGCGGGGAACAGGAGAGGAACGCATCCTGAAAGACGGTGCTGTCCAGGAGAGGGTGCGAGCATCCCAGCTGCTCAGCCACAGAGGTATCCAAGTGGGTCCCATCACTGCTTCCAGGACTGCACTGCGTTTCACTGAGGAAGGGACAGGAGAACCGCCTCTAAAGGCAAAAGCATTCATTCATTCATCCTTGGGCTCAGGCGAGCAGCAGTCATCAACCACAGCACCTCATTGGGCGAGAACTGCCTCGACTCACCGTCCAGTGCTCCCCAGAAAGTTCAAACACAAACGCACTGCTCCGTTTGCCTCTGTCCTTGGGAAGTGAACTCTGCCTTGTGAGAGTGTTCCTTTCAATCTTGTCCAGAAGCCGCACGCTGGTGTCTATGAAGCCATTCTTGCAGTATACAGCCTGGGGGATGCCCTTCCTCCTGCATTCGGCCACAAAGTTCCACTCCTCCTTTATCCTAAAACAGGCAGCAGGGGTCACAGTTACTCTCCTGGGGGCTGGCCATCAGCTGCCTAGAGAAGTGAGTCAGCCACCTGGGCATGGGTGCTCTCCTTGTCATTCCCAGGCCTACGTAAGCACTCCCTTCCTCTTTCCTCCCTGCTGTGGGGGTGCAGGGGAAACCCTAAACCCTTTTGCGAATTATTAGTAACTTTAACTTTAAAAGTAGAGACGATGGGTTAGATGGAATTTCTGGCTATGCATTTAATTATAATTTCCTTTGAAATTATATCATGCCAACCTAAGTTTTAAAAAAGTGCAGGGCCACAGGGATTCACTGATCTTTCAAGGGTATTTGAATAGAAATACAGAGCTCCAGTGTATAAAACACCTGACTTTGGAATGTCACCATCAGCCACCTTGGGGAATTTCACTCCTGTAGATGGACCTGAGGTCCACTCAGACACTGGAGCTGGCTGAGGACTCAGCATCCCCACCAAACCTCACCACCCACGTGTCGCTAATTTTCTGACCTATCCTTTAGAGCTTTCCACATCCATAGCTCATCCCCCAGCTTGATGTTAAGCTCCATGATGACAGCTGGCATGTCTCACAGCCCTTCAGATGCCAACACAGCTGTCAGAACAGGGCTCTGCACCTGGTGGGCCTTTCTTCATTTCGGAATTTGTTTTCTGTTTGAGGCCTTTAACATATTCTATGTGATGCAAAACAAGATGCTTTGTGGTTTTCCTTCAAAACCATCAAACACAGATGTTGTCTGACTCAAAATAAGGTAGCCCACCTTTGATAGGGGCTTAGATGCATTCCACACTCAGCAAAGCATTCCACACCCTACTCAGCCCAACTGGGAACCTGGTGGCAGTCAGGATTCAGGTCTTCTGGGGGCTACTTTAGAAACAAGCTGCAGGTGCAGACTTGGTCTTCACATGGCCCAAGGCAGTATATACACTAAATAAGTGTGAGATAAGCCCCATGGTCAAGGAACAATCCTAGTATGGAAACTCTCTGCTGTTATCTGAAAGAAGGGTGGTTCAGAGTCTCAGTCAGGCTGTAGGGTGGCACTGTGGGGCACAGGCAAGCCTGCCATTGGAGTGGTTAGGAGGGGTCTGAAGATTTACTGCACCTAGGACAAGACCAGCTTCCAGGACTGGGCACGCAGGAAGTCCCGGTCTGGACCACTAGGCACTGTCAAGTGTAAGGAGAAATTTCAGATTTTGAAAGAAGCAAAACACAGCTGGATAGTGTTTTCCTGGAATGCTGGAGCCTCCAGGGGATTCTCCGATTCTATAGGAATGTACCTTTGACTTTGACTAAGCTATTTTATAACTCTGTAGAGAGTAAAGTTAACTTGTAGAAAACGGAAAGCCATACAAATAATTCTTATCCATAAACACACATAAATTCTACCCAGTGGAGGGACAACCCTCTCCCATCCCCAGAAACACCAATTTGCTCCTTTTTTTTTTTTTTTTTTGAGACAGAGTTTTGTTCTGTCACCCAGGCTGGAGTGCAATGGCACGGTCTCAGCTCACTGCAACCTCCGCCTCCCAGGTTCAAGCGATTCTCCTGCCTCAGCCTCCCCAGTAGCTGGGATTACAGGTGCCTGCCACAGTTTAGTTTATATCCCATTATCTCCCTGCTCTACACCTGCCCCCACACAGTAAATGAGATGAAGGAAAACACATAACCTTGCACACTGGTCTGGCTTTGAAAGGAAAACATATTCATGGCTCCCATTGTAATCACCTCCTGGCATCCATCCTTAACTCCCTTGCCCCTCTCTTGCCATCAGTGGCGTTTGCATTTGCTGTTACTCCTGCCTGGAACCCTTGTTCTTAGATTTCTGCAGGGCTGGCTCCCCAGGTCTACATGCAAATGTCACCTTCTTAATAAGATGTTTTGCTTTTAAGAAACCATTTCAGATATTGCTGGAGTTTCATGCTTGCCATTCAGCTGAGGGAAGCTGGAACATTTGAAAAAAAATATTTTGCTGACAGCACTGGCTGGCACAGCTCTATAGGTCTCAGTCCCAGTGAGCTGTGCTGGGGAAAGGCACCCAGCAATCAATGAGTCGGGGCTTCAGGATCTACATATGAAGTCTGTAAGTAATATAACAAAAGTGATAAATTTTAAAATATTGCCGGGTGCAGTGGCTCAGGCGGGAGGAACACTTGAGGCCAAGAGTTTGAGACCAGCTTGGGAAACAAAGTGAGACCCCTGTCCCTACAAAAAATACAAGAAAAAAAAAAAGTGGGGCTGGTGGCACATGCCTATAGTCCCAGCTACTCAGGAGGCTGAGCTAGGAAGACTGCTTAAGCCCTGGAGGTCGAGGCTGCAGTGAGCTATGATCACACCACTGCACTCCAGCCTGGGCAACAGAAAGAGACTTGTCTCAAAAAAATTAAAAGAAAAAAATATATATATATACATATAATGTGTGTGTGTGTGTGTGTGTCAGCACATGAAGGGATATGAATTTAAAAGCAGAAGAAAGTGCTGAAAGAGAAGTGGGCTCCTCTGGGAGAGGTTGTAGTGGCTTGGAATTGTTGCTTTTCCTTATTAGCTTTTCTGTGTGATTTAGTTTTATAACCATATGATAAAAATGAATTTTAGGCCGGGCGCGGTGGCTCACGCTTGTAATCCCAGCACTTTGGGAGGCCGAGGCGGGCGGATCACGAGGTCAGGAGATCGAGACCACGGTGAAACCCCGTCTCTACTAAAAATACAAAAAATTAGCCGGGCGCGGTGGCGGGCGCCTGTAGTCCCAGCTACTCGGAGAGGCTGAGGCAGGAGAATGGCGTGAACCCGGGAGGCGGAGCTTGCAATGAGCCGAGATCGCGCCACTGCACTCTAGCCTGGGCGACAGAGCGAGACTCCGTCTCAAAAAAAAAAAAAAAAAAAAAAAAAAAAAAAAAAAAAAAAAAAAAAAAAAATGAATTTTAAATATCTACCTGTAGATTTAGATCTTACTGTAGCAGTCAGGACAAGGGGCAGACTCTAGGTCAAAGACATGCTGCTGGAACTTCTGTTAGAAGCAATACCTCCAAAATTTTTAAAACCAACAGCACAGCCACTGCAAGTTTTTGTATTCACTGGGCACTTTTCAGATTAATGTCTCTAACTTTTCTTTCCTCATTTCTTAGACTGAACCTGAAGGCAGATCCTAGCAATATAATAAGATGATACCGGTTCATCCCTATGTAATATATCATTCCTATAGCACATATTACAAATTGTTATAAATATTTCACATATTTTGGCACAGCCAATATAAAATGGAGAAAAAAAGAAAATTAGATGTACCCCATTAAAAATAATTATATACCAAATCTATTTTGTAATCTTTCGTAAATATTTTTTGTCTTATTTTCTTTATTAAATATTTTATGTCTTATTCCCTCTGAAACCTAATGAAAGGAAAGTGAAGAAGGAAATATAAACTATTTTTTAATTCCATTCTCTTCCTTGAGAGTAATTAAAATAAATAAAATTCATTGTCTTTTCACTCTATCTCCCATATAATTGAATGTGAAATCTTCCTCTCAACTCAGTTTTAGGTGAATGCCAAATATGCAATAAACATACAAAAAAATGCCATTAGAGTTCTTCTAATTAAATCAATAAATGTGCAAATAAAATACCTTTTCCTTAGGAAAGGAACCCACAATCCCAGCCCAGATGGCAAACAGCCTCAATGGAGAAGAAATTCTTCACTTACAGCCTAACAATAGCTCTTTTATTTCTCCCTCTAAATCAGTGGTCCTCAACATTTTTGGCACCAGGGACCAGTTTCATGGAAGGCAATTTTTCCATAGATGAGGGGTTGGGGGGATGGTTTCGGGATAAAACTGTTCCACCTCAGATCATCAGGCATTAGATTCTCATAAGCAGTGGGCAACCTAGATCCCTTGTATGCACAATTCACAAAAGGGTTCGTGCTCCTATGAGAATCTAATGCTGCGGCTGATCTGACAGGAGGCGGAGCTCAGGCAGTAATGCTCGCTCGCCCACTGCACACCTCCTGCTGTGCGGCCCAGTTCCTAACAGGTCAGCCCAGGGCTTGGGAACCTCCACTCCAAATGATCAAGTTTCATTCGGAGAGAGTGGTATTTCGTATTTTATCTCTACTTATAATGTTTAAGCATCGGTATATACTTCATGGAACAGCTACAGCATTACAGGATGAGATACCCTAAAGCGAGGTCACAAAACAAGCTAGGAGGTTTTATTTGCTTCAATAAATTTAAATTAACCAAATAGTTGCCTTTTATAATCAGGCAGCCATTAATTTTTCAACGTATTAATTCCTCCTTTGCACAGTAAACAGATCATGAGAAACTAAAAGTTAACCCTCGAATAGTACAAATGATCACAGTATGAATTATATTATGGAAGCTCAAAAACACCTGTAAAGAAGGCAAATTCGCTACCCCCATTTCTGAGGAGCCTGAGAAACTAAGTTCCTTTCTTAAACATGCACATTCCTCCCCAGCCCTGCCTCACATTCCTCCTTATCTGCCCAGCCAACGTGGTGGCTGTTTTCCTTACCTTGGGCTAGAAAAGCCAAACAAATATCCGAGAAGTTTTCTGTCTTAGGTTAAGATGAGACAGTGCACAAGCTCAATGACAAGTCAAGCTCAATCCTACGTACATGAGAGGCCTGAAGCTGTTTAACACCACAAAGAAAGACAGGGTTGAAGGGCAGATCCCACTCCAAAGCAGATGAGAGAATACAGTTTGCAGACCCCAGGTGTCTGCAGATGGCTCCTCTTTCAAGAACCTCAGGAAGCTGCATCAGCTACAAGTGCTTCCCTAACTCCCCTCCCCACTGCCAAGGGCATGGGCCTCCATGCAGCAAGCTTGTTCTGCTCTAGAGTAACCCCAGATGCTAGGTGTGCAGAGGAAATCGAAGCACGGCTGAGAGCTACTTTGGGCTCTGGGACCTTGTATGATTTATGTGAGTGTAGGTCTCTTGGATGCGTTGCCATGTGGGCTTTCTGGTTTAAGGGTTCTAATTCTTTTTTGTTGTTTTTTTGTAAAGACGGAGTCTCACTATGTTGCCCAGGTTAGTCTCAAACTCCTCAAGCAATCCTTTACTTCATATTGGGCAATCTCAGATTAGTGGCAAGAGAAAAGATGTTCTAACTACCTGTGATTACAGCATTATATAGAGGCAAGGGCTTGGCCACATCTTCCACTTACCATCTATGTGAACTTGAGCAACTTACCTAAGTCCCAACTTCCTCATCTGCAAATTAGGGATGGTGGTAACCACCTGAAACCACTGTGATGAATACAGTAGCAGCTTAATTATCAAGCATGATCAGAATAGGTATTTGTTTAATCCAAAAAGATAATAAAGGTGGAGAACCAAGAATGTAGACACATTCACACCTTACACATCTTTTTTTTTTTTTTTTTTTTTTTGAGACGGAGTCTCACTCTGTCACCCAGGCTGGAGTGCAGTGGCTTGATCTCAGCTCACTGCAAGCTCTGCCTCCCGGGTTCACGCCATTCTCCTGCCTTGCTGCCTCAGCCTCCCAAGTAGCTGGGACTACAGGCGCCTGCCACCACACCCAGCTAATTTTTTATTTTTAGTAGAGACAGCGTTTCACCGTGTTAGCCAGGATGGTCTCGATCTCCTGACCTCGTGATCCGCCCGCCTCGGCCTCCCAAAGTGCTGGGATTACAGGTGTGAGCCACTGCACCCAGCCCCTACACATCTTATTTTTAACTTAAAGTGTGCAAATATACCATCATTGGCCAACTTGATGTAGGGTTGGGACTTGCTTTGAGAATGGGTCTGCCAGTGAGAATCCCACTGTGTCAGTCTTATATAAACAGCACCCCTAATGCATCATCCATGAGTTCCAGTTCTGGATTCTCCGCAGGGAATAAAAATTGCAGATATATGCAAAGCCACCTGCAACCTTTCTACCTTGTAGATTTTCCAAAGCACTCAACTTGGTGTTCATATACATAACTTTCTTTTACTCATATTTCATGGCCATATATGATAGGCAAATGACACCATTTCATCCAAGTAAAAATGACACCAACACAACGAATCTTACCTAGAATTTAGCTCAATGGGGGAGGGCTGAAGTGCACAACAGAGTAGCCTCAAGCTGCCCCAGATGGCAATCAGATGTTCTCCAGAGCGCCAGACAGCCTAGTGAGTTAGCTCAGTGAACTCTAGCTAGGCAGCCTGCTACAGCATTTGCTGTAGGGGGATTTATTGTGTCATCTCGGTCTTCCTCGTGCCTACCACGAGGGTGGTAAGTAGGTCCTTATAACCATGGGTGTTGCTATCATAGGAACTGCATATTTGTACTGAACAACAGTGTAAGGTTCTGAAGTTTAATGAGGAAAATGTTACCAACAGTGAGAAATCCCAGAAGAAAAGCATCCTCCTCCACAAAGCAACTGTTGCCTGTCCAAATCCTAATTCACCAAACAAGCTACAAGACTAGGTTGAGAAAACACGTACTTCTCCAAGGCACTCTTCTCAAGCCTTTCCGCTTCCTTCTTCTGCCAAGCTTTGTGCTTCTTGACACGAGTTTCCCACAAGGCTCTGATGACAGAAATGTCGAAGACAACGACTTTATGTCCCATTTTGGGAGCATGGAATTACCTATTTAAAAAATATATAGATATGTCAGCTTGATACACAAACAGAAAACAGTTTTAACATAAACTTTAAAATGAAATATGAATGAATCAGTTGGCTTAAGGAATGATATGCCTTACTACTTCAAGGATGACAGTTTTCTTTTTTTTTTTTTTTTTTTTTGGCTTGTTTGGATGGTTGGGTTTTGTTTTGTCTTGTTTTTATTGAGACAGTCTCACTCTGTTGCTCAGGCTGGAATGCAGTGGCACGATCATAGCTCCAACTGCAGCCTCAACCTCCTGGGCTCAAGCAATCTTCCTGCCTCAGCCTCCCAAGCAGCTGGGACTACAGGCTCACACCATCACACCCAACTAATTTTTAAATTTTTTGTAGAGACAGGGTCTCGCTCTATTGCCCAGGCTGGGAGGATGACAGTTTCCTAATGTTCTTAAGGTTTGGTAATACTTTGGTAAGTAAGTCATAGTTCAACACTCACCCTAGGGTCACCTTCTCTAGATGGTCACACTTGTCTCCTTAACCCTCAGATAGACTCTGGGCTCCCAAAGCCCCCTGGGGATTCCTCAAACTTCACGGTTCCACATTGTATTGAATTCACTAGTATATGTACCTAATATTCCCAGTAGGTTGTTACATAATCAAGGATAAGTTAGATGAATTAATCACAGGGCACGGGTGTGCACACACACACACGCAGGCACGCATGCACACACATCCTCTCTCCTCTCAAGTAGAATGGAATATAACTTCTTAGTTGTATTTAAATCTAAAAAAAAAAGCTCACATAGGCAGTGTTATAATTGCTTTTCTAAAAGTCCCCTTTCGTTAGTAGAAATTTATTCTAAAGATATTTGAGTGTTCTTTCCTTCCTTTAAGTATAGGACACGAGGCACATAACAGCGACTTTCTTCTGTAACCCATCACCTCAATCTTTCCCCTCTGGGATTGCCTTTTCCATCCTCCTCCTGCATTCTTTCATCAGTCCGGCTGATCTACCTCATTTCTGTTCTTCAGGGTAGTCTCTGCCACCACGAGTCTCTGCCTCTCCTCCCCAATATTCCCAGCCCTCATCATCTGAGGCCACAGGCCAGACACCATTAAGTTAAAAAAAAATGGCACTGAGCCCCACTGAGCATTCTGCCACCTAAGACTGACCACACAGCCTGGAGACATGTCCTCTGAGGTTTCCCTGCAGATTGAACCTTCACAAACCGTTGGTCTCTGTTTACCTGGTTTTCCAAAAGCAAGGAAAGTCAAACTTGGGCACATTTTGGCCATGACATCTCAGTGGGAATTTAGAGATGATTTAGTCTCTACTTTCAAATGAAACATGAGAGGCCCCCCAAAATTTTATGTCTATATCCCTCGCACCTAGTATAGTGCCTTGCACATGGTGGGCCCTCCATAAATATTTGTGGAATCCATGAGGGAGTGAATGAATGAATGAGTAAAAGAGATTGCTTCACTCTCAGGACACTAAATGAGCTCTCTTCTTTTTTATTTTCCTACTTTATATTTACTTTTGGTTTTAAGTAATTATTTGATCATTGCAAAAAAAAATTATCAGGACAGAAAAGTACCTTTCAGTGTCCATTCCACTAAGTTATACTTATGTCCCTTATCTAAGTAAAGCAACCTTCTAGATATTGTTTTGAAATTCCCTAACTGCAGCAGCAAAGTCTTGCTAAATCCATGTCCTGATTTGCACAAACACAGATTGTCAGTTGCTAAATAGTAGGGCTGGTGAATACTTTCCCCTCCAATTTCAGACACTTCTAAATAGCAATCATGGACATGAAGCCAAATATTTAATCTTCTTTTTCTTTTTCTTTTTCTTTCAGACAGGGTATTACCTGTTCCCCAGGCTGGAGGGCAGTGATCCAGGTGCAATCACTGCTCATTGCACCTGGATCTGGGCATAGTGGCCCACGTCTGTAGTCCCTCCTGGGCTCAGGGGATCCTCCCATCTCAGCCTCCCATGTAGCTGGGACCACAGTCGTGCGTCACCACACTTGGCGAATTTTTTAATTTTTTTGTAGAAGCGGGGCCTCGCTATGTTACCCAGGCTGGTCTTGAACTCCAGGGCTCAAGTGATCCTCCCGCCTCAGCCTCCCCCATAGTGCTGGGATCACAGATTTCATGCGTATCCATGTGAAGAGACCACCAAACGGGCTTTGTGTGAGCAACATGGCTGTTTATTTCACCTGCGTGCAGGTGGGCTGAGTCCAAAAAGAGAGTCAGCGAAGGGAGATAGGGGTGGGGCCGTTTTTTAGGATTTGGGTAGGTAAAGGAAAATTACAGTCAAAGGGGGATTGCTCTCTGGCGGACAGGAGTGGGGGTCACAAGGTACTCAGTGGGGGAGCTTTTGAGCCAGGATGAGCCAGGAGAAGGAATTTCACAAGACAATGTCATCAGTTAAGGCAGGAACAGGCCATTTTCACTTCTTTTGTGGTGGAATGTCATCAGTTAAGGCAGGAACCGGCGATCTGGATGTGTACATGCAGGTCACAGGGGATATGATGGCTTAGCTTGGGCTCAGAGGCCTGACAACAGGCACAAGCCATCATGCCTGGCCAAAATATTTAATCTTCTGACTCAAGAGTGTGCTCTCTATAAATTGCTTGCCAATAGGAGTGGGAGAACTGGCTTATGTTTGTGCAGCTGAAAATAAGAACGTGTATAATTTTACTCTAAAGATCTGACAATGCTGACCTAATTTATTCCCTTCTTTCCTTTGATTTCTGATGTCTGAGACTGCCTTTGTTTGTTGTTGTTGTTGTCGTTGTTGTTGTTTGGTTGGTTGTTTTTTGGTTTTTGGGGTTTTTTTTGTTTTTTTGTTTTTTTCCTGAAACAAGGTCTCACTCTGTTGCTCAGGCTAGAATGCAGTGACACCATCATGGTTCACTGTAGCCTCAACCTCCCAGGCTCAAGCATTCCTTCTACCTCCACCTCCCAAGTAGCTGGGACTACAGACATGCGCCACTATGCCCAGATAATTTTTGTATTTTTTGTAGAGTTGGTGGTCCCACTATGTTCCCCAGACTGGTCTCAAACTCCTGGGCTCACGCAATCCACCCACCTAGGCCTCCCAAAGTGCTGGGATTATGGGCATGAGACACTCTGCCCAGCCGGAGACTGCCTTTGTCTCCTTTAGAATTGTTTTACCTAAAGGAGGCCGGGTGCAGTGGCTCACGCCTGTAATCCCAGTACTTTGGGAGGCAGAGGTGGGCGGATCATGAGGTCAGGAATTCAAGACCACCATGGCCAATACGGTGAAACCCCGTCTCCACTAAAAATTACAAAAATTAGCCGGGCATGGTGGTGCACACCTGTAGTCCCAGCTACTCGGGAGGCTGAGGCAGAAGAATTGCTTGAACCTGGGAGGCGGACGTTGCAGTGAGCCGAGATCATGCCAGTGCACTCCAGCCTGGGAGACAGAGCAAGACTCTGTCTAAGAAAAAAAAGAAGAATTGTTTTACCTAAAGGAGATTTTTGACAAAAGTTAAAATGATGCACAAGTTTTTGTGTGTACATTTGTTGTCTTATCCTTGGTAAACATAAAGGAGAATTGTTAGGTTATATGATAACTCTATAGTTAACCTTTTTGTGAACTGTCAGACTGTTTTCCAAAGGAGCTACATCATTTTACATTCCCACCAGCAGTGTATGAAGATTCCTGTCTCTCCACATCCTCACCAACACTTGTTATTATCTGTCTTTTTTATTATAGCCATCCTAGTAGATGTGAAGAGGTATCTTGTTGTTTTGATTTGCATTTTCCTGATGACTAATGATGTTGAGCATATTTTCATATGCTTATTAGGCATTTATAGATCTTCTTTGAAGAAATGTCTATTCAGATCCTTTCCCCTTTTTTAATTGGGTTAATTGGTCTTTTTATTTATTGTTAAGTTGCAATAGTACTTCATATATTCTAGATACAGGTCCCTTACCAGGTATATAATTTGCAAAAAAATTTCTTCCATTTCGTGAGTTGCTTTTCACTTTCTTGATTCCATCATTTTATATTAATCTAACTATATGCTTATAGTTGATGTGAGATTTTGTAGACAGACTATTACTGGATCATTTATTTAACCAGTTCTGACTATCTCTGTCTTTAATTGACGTATGTATGCCATTTATATTTAATACACTTACTTGTATATTTGGATTTAAATCTGTAATTTTATTACTTTTTTTCTATTTGATCCCTCTTTTATTTTCCTCTTTTACACTTTCCTGCCTTCTTTTCTCTGAACATTATTCTTGTATTACATTTTATTTTCTCTATTATATATTTTACTATGTCTCTCTGGGTAGTTTTTTTCTCTTGTTTTATGGTTGCCCTAAGAATTATTACACATATTTACTTTTTCATAGTCCACTTAGAAACAGTATGTTACCACTTCAAGTGAGATGTAAAAATCTTACCACCATATAGGTCCTCCTACACTCCCACCTTTATGTTGCAGTTGTCTTATGTATTATGTCAATCAATGTTATATTTTTGGCTTCTAATCATCAAATTTAAAGAACTCATGAGGAGAAAACTAGTCCATTATATTTACCTTGATATTTATATGCTCCTGTTCCTTCCTTCCTGCTGTTCAAGTTTACATCTGTTATCATTTCCCTTCTATCTAAAAACTTGCCTTAATTATTTTAGAGAAAATATGCTGACATATTCTGGTTTCCTTCAACTGAAGATGTCTTTTTCTTACCTCCATTCATAAATATTATTTTTGCTGGATATAGAATTTGAAAGCAATCTTTTCTTTTCTATTAATCAGCACCTTTAGAATGTTGTGCCACTTTCTTTTGACATCCATAGTTTCTGATTAGAAATCTGAAATAATTTGAATCACACTTTTCTATAGGAGATGCATCATTTTTCTCTTGCTACTCTCTTTTTTTTTTCTTTCCCCCCTCCAGAGACAAGATCTCACTCTGTCACCCAAGCTGGAGTGCAGTGGCACCATCACAACTCACTGCAGCCTCAACTTCCTAGGCTCAAACAATCCTCCCATCTCAGCCTCTCAGGTAGCTGGAAACACAGGGATGCACCACTATACCTGACTAATTTTTTTAAAAAATATTTTTGCAGTGATGAGGTCTCACTATTGCCCAGGCTGGTCTCAAACTCCTGGGCACAAGTGATTCTCCCACCTCAACCTCCCAAAATGCTGGGATGACAGGCATGAGCCACTGCACCTGGCAAAATTTTTTCATCTTTGGGTTTCTTCAGGTTAATTATTATATCTGGGCATGGATTTTGGGTGGGATTATCCTGATTTGGATTTGTTTAGCTTTTTTAATCACTTGATTTATGTCTTTTGACAAATTTGGGGATTTTTCAGTCATTATTTCTTTTTTTTTTTTTTTTTGAGACAGAGTCTCGCTCTGTCGCCCAAGCTGGAGTGCAGTAGCGTGATCTCCGCTGACTGCAACCTCAGCCTCCCGGGTTCAAGCAATTCTCCTGCCTCAGCCTCCCGAGTAGCTAGGATTACAGGCACATGCCACCATGCCTGGCTAATTTTTGTATTTTTAGTAGAGACAGGGTTTCACCATGTTGATCAGGCTGGTCTTGAACTTCTGACCTTGTGATCCACCCGCCTCAGCCTCCCAAAGTGCTGGGATTACAGGCGTGAGCCATTGCGCACAGCCCCAGCCATTACTTCTTGAAAATTTTTTCTGCATTACACTTTTTCTCCTCTCCTTCTGGAATTCTGATGACACAAATATTAGACTTTTCAGTATTGTTCCATAGATTATTGAGAGCTTGTTCATTTTAGATAAATCTTTTCTTCTATTTTTTTTTTTTTCAGATTGGTAATACCCAGTGTCAGGCCTCTGAGCCCAAGCCAAGCCATCGCATTCCCTGTGACTTGCATATATACGCCCAGATGGCCTGAAGTAACCGAAGAATCACAAAAGAAGTGAAAATGCCCTGCCCCGCCTTAACTGATGACATTCTACCACAAAAGAAGTGAAAATGGCCGGTCCTTGCCTTAAGTGATGACATTACCTTGTGAAAGTCCTTTTCCTGGCTCATCCTGGCTCAAAAGCTCCCCCACTGGGCACCTTGCGACCCCCAGTCCTGCCCGCCAGAGAACAAACCCCCTTTGACTGTAATTTTCCTCTATCTACCCAAATCTTATAAAACGGCCCCACCCCTAACTCCCTTTGCTGACTCTCTTTTCGGACTCAGCCCACCTGCACCCAGGTGATTAAAAGCTTTATTGCTCACACAAAGCCTGTTTGGTGGTCTCTTCACACGGACGCGCACGAAACCCAGTGATCTACTTCAAGTTTCCTAGCTCTTCCCTATGCCATCTCCATTATGTTTGTGAGCCTATCCAGTATTTTATTTCAATTATTGTCTTTTTATTTCTAAAATTTCCAATTAGTTCTTTGTATCTTCTGTTTCTTTGTTGATATTTTTCTATCTTTTCATTCATACCCCAGGGCTGAGGTAGCATATCCAAGGAAGGGCCAAGTTGGAAGGGGTTCAGCCCATCAGATAGCAGGTAAGTCCACTGGTTTGGGCAGGCTAGTCTGGAGTTGCTCGGCAACTAATAGAAGAACCCCTCAAGTGCAGGTAGGGACAGCCAATCCGCAACTGGTGGCATGGGCATGTGATGGAAGTCCAGATGGCCTTCAGAGTGTGTGGACCACACAGGCACTTGCAGAAGGCATGGCAGGTTGACATGTGACCCTCAGGGGCACAGGCAGCTGTGTGCAGGTAATATGGAGGCTTGCGAAGAAAGTCGAAACACAAGCACAGGCAGGAGGTCTTCAGAGCACGTGGGCTGCACAAGGGCTCTGTTTTCTGGCTCAAGAGAGCTGTAGAAATATGACTACAAGGCCAAGGATGCAAAGTCGCAAAGGGACTGTTTTGAGCCCATGCTTGGGGCAGGTTCCGATGGATATTCTCACATGCACACTGCTGATCCCCAGCCCACGCCAAAAAGAGGCAGGAAGCCTCTTCCTACTACCTTGTCCCTCCAGTGCCTTCTACTGAGAAAGCATAGCACTGCGCTCACTTTAAAGGACCAATATTTAAAGGACCAATATTTAAAGGAATGCCATTGTATAACACAGGGTATATTTATTGAGTGGCGCATTCAAAGCTGAGAGGCAGTAAGTTGATAACTGACACCGTGGGTAACCAATTTGGTTGAGTTCAGACCACAAATTCCAACCTGCCTTCTGTGGGTTGTGATGCCCATGTCAGGTCAGTTTCCAGTTTTCGTGGTGCTATTCAGCTATGTTCCGTGTGCGCCACCCAGTGGCCAGGCTACGGCGTGGCTGAATGTCTATCTCAGTGTTCAGGTCTAACATCTTTGGAGTGCTGGTTAGGGTCAGATCCACGCATGCGCAGCTCGGGGAGGAATCCCAGGAACAAACTTACGGAGCTGTTTTCTCGCAATTCCTCCCTCTCTGTGATCTCCCTGGTCCTTTCCTGATCGCTGGGCTCCCTTTTTCGGTCCTCTGGCCAAAAACTTGGTGGTGTAGTTACCCTGCTCTGCCGTGCACTTCCTACAACTGTACCCACAGTCGCGGCCAAGCAGCGAAGATTTAAGAGAGTAAGAAAGCGTGACGGTTTGCTCCACTCTTTTGGGCTATAGCTCCTCTAATCAGAAAAGGAAGGTTCCCTGCATGTCCCACTTTATGTGAAATCTAAAAAAGTTGAACTCGTAGAAGGAGAGTGTAGAAAGAGGTTAGGGCCGGGGAGGAAGGGAATGGGGAGTTACTGGTCAAAGGGTACAAAGTTTCAGATAGGTAGGAGGAATGTTTTGAAATCTATTGCATAGCAGGGCGACTACAGTCAATAATAAAGTATTGCATATTTCAAAATCACTGAAAGGGTAAATTTCAAATGTCTACCATAAAAATGATAGGTAAAAGAAGTGCATTTAATTTTTCTTTTACCACTTTTCTTACTCTGTTATCTTCAGCTCAGGAGTATCTAACCTGCAAAGATCTTAATTAAGGCTTTGGCTTTCGACTTAAAAGTCTCTATAAAGGAACACTACGCGTCATCCTGAAAATAAAGATCAAAGTCCACAGCCAGTGGTGAAGAAACATTAATAAGAGAATCAGTCAGCCTAGTTTTTTTGAGGAAATCTCTACACAGATCCCAAGTCTACACATAAACCAACAAGCCAAAGTAAAGTTAACTGCATTTGAGCAGTGTGGGCAGCCCAGCCAGCCAGAGTAACTGAAGCTGGAAGAATTACTCCCTACACACAGGGCTCGTGTTCTCTAGATCAACCAGACACATCACAGACTCTGTTGTTGACGTTCTTTCATTTCCTTAGGCCAGTTAGCCCTTGGCAAGTAGCCAGAGCTGTACATTAACTGCCCCTACATTTTAAAAAACATTGCTTATGAATTGCTATGCATTAACTTAGAGAAATGTAATTCTAATTCCCATCTTAGAGGAATGGTCTCTTCTTAATGCCTTTGTGTTCTAAATATTTGATCATGTCAACAAAAAACAGCTTAATCATCTTTAATAAATTCCTGGAATTATGAAATTTAATTACCAAAGGCCCTGACATATTTTTAAGTAGTTATAAGTCATTACTACTCTCGGTATTTTGGTGGGAAAGAATATATTCTGTCTGTCATCTAACCATGTTCACCATTTTCCGTGTGTTTTTAAAAAGCAGAAAAAGAGGTTCTCTTACACAATTAAGGGGGCTTTGAGGCCGGGCGCGGTGGCTCACGCTTGTAATCCCAGCACTGTGGGAGGCCGAGGCGGGCGGATCACGAGGTCAGGAGATCGAGACCACGGTGAAACCCCGTCTCTACTAAAAATACAAAAATTAGCCGGGCGTGGTGGCGGGCGCCTGTAGTCCCAGCTACTCAGAGAGGCTGAGGCAGGAGAATGGCGTGAACGCGGGAGGCGGAGCTTGCAGTGAGCCGAGATTGCGCCACTGCACTCCAGCCTGGGTGACAGAGCGAGACTCCGTCTCAAAAAAAAAAAAAAAAAAAGGGGGGGGGGCTTTGAATGTACCGGGATGTAAATCAGCATCTTGCCTATAAGATGAAGTTTGGTTTGCAAACATGTATAATGAAAACTGGAGACTCTAAGAACAGTGGGTGATGACCACATTTGCTAGCAATTTACATGTGATGTCCAGAGGTGCTGGGAAGCTATGACATACAAAGTCCTGAGTGCCAGCTCCAGCCCAGCCCCTGGCATTCCATGTAGGACAGAGATAAGTCCAGACCTCTCTAGACAACTGGACAAATTTTACCTTAACCTAGAAGGTAGTTCATGGGTGGGTTCTGAGACTGAGAAAGTAGTTTCAAATGAGAGTCCATGTGTCAGTCCAGGGTAAGTAGGAGATTCTCCATCCAGGAGTGAAACCACACTGGGGAGCCCATAGGACACAGTTGTCAGGGACAGACATAGATGCCAGTCCCTCAACAGCTCAGGGGAGAAATCTCCTCACAAATTTACAAAGCTAATCTCTTCTTTGTAAAATAAATTCTAGTCAGCACAATCTTTCAGGCAAAGACATAGAATGCAATGTCCTAAGTACTAACTTTCTCTAGGACTATAGAAATGTCATCATCATTTGCTACTCCAACACAGAAAAGGGAAAAATTAACCTCTACGGGATCCAGTCAGGAAACCCTCAATACAAACAAAGCAATATCCTCTTATAGGAAACTTTACAACGAAGTAGATTCTACAAAGCAGCCTAAGTGTAAAGCTTCAGCCTGGGCCCTCATTGAATTTGACAGCAAAGTGTCATGGTTCCAAGACAGCATCTGATTCCGGTTCCCTGCTGTGGGTCTGGTTTTGTGTGGTTGTAGCAGAATTATGAGAACAAGCCTCCCTCGATTTGGGCTACACTGTCCACGGTCACACAGCATCTTCCAGGGAAGAAAACACCTGCAATGATGAGACAGAAGGAGAACGGTGGCATCTCTCACTGCAAAGGAGTGTTCCAGCACACTCTCAAAGGTTGGATTAAGGAAAATAACGCCTGGAAAATCTTTTGTTTTAGTGCAGGGCTGAGAAAACTTGATGGTAAATAATAGAGGTTTCACAGGCCAATAAGCAAAATTGAAGATATATGTAGGTGTTTACATAACAAAAGAGAATCCTCTGGCGAGCCTCTCCCTACTTGCCTCCAGAGAACCATCCGGAGTAGTGAGCATGTTTCATGTCCAGCTGCTGCTTGCCAAAAACATTCTCAGAACAAGAGGGACTAGCCCAAGAGGGAAAGGCCTAGCAGGTATGGTGAAAAAGGGGCAGGGTGGCTGGGTGCGGTGGCTCACACCTGTAATCACAGCAGTTTGGGAGGCTGAGGTGGATGGATTGCTTAAGCTCAGGAGTTTGAGAGCAGCCTGGGCAACATGGCAAAACCCTGTCTTTACCAAAAATAAAAAATAAAATAAATAAATAAAATAGCCGGGTGGTGGCATGCATCTGTGGTCCCAGCTACTAAGGAGGCTGATGTGAGAGGATCACTTGAGCCTGGGAGGCAGATGTTGCAGTGAGCTGAGATTGCACCAATGCACTCCAGCCTGGGTCTCAAAAAAACAGAGAGGAGAGAGGATGGCAGGGGAAGGGGCCGGGGAGTGAGCCTGCTGCAGTCCGTTTCTTTCTCTGCCCCAGTATCACCCAGACAGGTGCCTGTGTGTCCTTCTCTCCTCCAGTCGTCACAAGTTGGACAGCTGGCTGGAGGCAAGGTGACCTACTCAGTCACCAGCTCCTGAATTGAGATTCCACTGCTTGGTTGCTAACAATAGAGTCTCCAATGTGTAGATGGCAACCAGGGTGGGCCCTGGGCTGCAGCAAAATACAGCTGGCCAGGCGGACAGGAGCTGAGAGCAGTGGGGGAATAGAAACAGAAGAAAATACTCCAGCTTGGTCCCCAGATGCTCCAGCAGTGCCCACATTCCATATGCAAACAGGTGCCAGGCCTGCAGGTTATAGTTTACTGATCCTAGCTTTAGTGGACAATAAAATGTAAAATATTTTGCTTTGGTGGATGTGATGGTTTTAAACTATATCCACAAAGTCTTTCACATTCTTCCCTTTAAAAAGGTAGAACTTAATTCCTCCTCCCTTGAGCATGGGCTAGACTTAGCGACTCACTTCTAATGACTAGAATGTGGTGAAAGTAATGGTGTGTGGCTTCTGAGACTAGGTCTTCACTCTCTCTCAGATCACTCACTCTAGGAAGTCAGCTGCCATGTCATGATGATGCTCAAGCAGCCTTGTGGAAAAGCTTCACTAGGAGAGGAACTGAGGCCTCCTGTCAACAGCCATGAGAGGGGGCTGTCTTAAAAGCAGATCCTCCAGCCCCAGTCAAGCCTTCAGATGACGGCAGCCCCTGTGGACATCTTGATCACAACTTCGTGAGACCCTAAGCCAGAAACACTCAGCTAAACTGCTCTGGATTTCTGACTCTCAGAAACTGTGAGATAATAAATGTCTGTTATTCTAAACTGTTATGCCTGGGGGTAACTTGTTATGCAGCAATAAATAACCAAGACAGTGGATTTTTATAAAAGACACTTTAAAAATCAGTCTTAACTTCTAGTGCCATCTGGTGTGCATGCTCAGCTGCCTCCTTGAATATGCACTTGGATGTCTCACACATATCTCAAAGAAACATGATGTTCTCCAAACTTGCTCCTTTAGAGTCTGTCCATCCTAGGCCTCCCTTAATTCCACACCTCAAGAATAACTCCATCATAATCTAGAAGATCTAGAAGTTACTTCTTTTTTTTTTTTTTTTTTTTTGAGATGAAGTCTCACTCTGTCACCCAGGCTGGAGTGCAGTGGCACAATCTTAGCTCACTGCAAACTTCACTTCCTGGGTTCAAGCAATTCTCCTTCCTCAGCCTCCTGAGTAGCTGGGATTACAGGCAAAAGGCACCATATCCGGCTAATTTTTGTATTTTTAGTAGAGATAGGGTTTCACCATGTTGACCAGGCTAGTCTCGAACTCCTGACCTCAGGTGATCTGCCCGCCTCGGCATCCCAAAATGCTGGTACTACAGGTATGAGCCACTGCACTTGGCCAGAAGTCACTTCTTTTGCTTCGTTTCCTCACTCTGCCCACCCACTATGCAGACAGCATGCACACACACACGTGCATGCACACACACATTCATCCACACATCCAGTTATCACCTATGTCTTAGAGGGCATGCATTTCTCACCACCAACTAGTGTCACGCCTTGCCTCAGTTGGGGAAAGGCCTCCTAACTGGTCTCCTGGCTTCCCACTCAACCCCATCCAAACCATCTTCTACTCAATAGTGACAGTCACTTTCCAATGAGACCTAGATCATGCCACCACCTGGCACAAATCCCCCCGAGGCCTGCCTTTGAAATAAGAATGAGATCCCAGCTTTCCACAGAGGCAGTGAGCCCCTGGCATGGTCTGCCCTCGGCCAGCCCATCCCACCTCACCCCTCCTGCTCCCCTTCTCAGTGCTCATCCACCCCACGCCTCTTCCCGCTCAGAGCTCAGCACATACTGCTCCCTCAGCCTAGAGCAGTCCTCCCCAAGTCACGTGGCTTCCTCCCCACACCCCTGGAACCCACCTTAAATGTTTTCTCCTGTCTGGCCTTCCTGGCCTCCTCATCTAAAGTAAACTCGCCTGTTATTTTATTTCTCAGTCTACTGTTTATTTGCATCACAATACTTAGTGCAAGTTAAAGTATTTGATTCATTATATTTTATTTATCCATGGACCAAGCCATAGACGAGCCACAGTTTACTGACAGGAGCAGCCACTTGGGAGTCCCCAGACTTGGGTTCACAGCATGGCCCCCACGAGTTCAGCTGAGCAGGTCATACTGTAGCATACTATGGGAACTGGAGGGGCCTCTCCATCACCTTGTCCAAGCCCCTGCAGAGAGAGGTGTGCTATGGCCATCAAATGAGGAGGTTTTGAGTAGTCCAGGGGCTACAGATGCCAGTCTCCTGCTTCTGAACCTCAACATAGAAACCATGTGTACTGAGCCAGTGTACTTAGTGTGTATTTCTGTTTTTCAATGCCTAGGAACCCTAAGTGACATTATGGACACTCATTAAATGCAGAAAGACAGAAGTTTTGTCCATGCCTCCAAGTTCCCAATCTACAGGGGAGAGCATCGAAGGATATATTTGAGCACAGTACGTTCATTAGACAACAGAGGCTGAACCAACCCCTGTAGGAGCCAAAAGAGAAAGGGGAGGGGGAGGGGTTGGGAGAGTCCTGCAGGGACCTTGAGGAAGGGGAAAGGGCTAACAGTGCAGGTTTGGCTGAATAACGTTCCACATGCCCCTCCCCAACCCAGTTATATCAGAACCACTTTACAGAGCCATCCACTTTACAGAGCCATCCACTTTACAGAGCCAGAGGGCATGACTGGAAAAATATGTCCCCTGGCACCAGGGCACTAGGCTCCACTCAGAAGTCATATGCCAGGGGGAGGGGGGGCTTTCCGGTCACCTAGTCCTCTCCCTTCTTGTCAAATGACACTGGGTTGCTGGGTAGGAGGTGTGAAGTGGGTTCACAGTTAACCTCTCAGAGCATCCTAAGAAGGATCTGGGGGAGTCTGGGAGGAGACTCACCTCATCATGTAGGTGCCAAGCCATTCTTGGCACTCCCACTGAGGCTGGGAGGGGGACAGGAGCAAGGGATGGAGCAGGAGAGGAGGACGGAGCTGATGCCAGAGGTCACCTGAACCAGCCAGGCAGAGAGAGGTTCTCTCCTCCACACCTGCCCCTCAGAACTCCCAGGACCCCTCCACCCCAGGCTACCCAGCTCCAAGCCCTCCACAGCACCCTTCCAGGTATGTCATCAATGTAAGGAAAGCCTCTATCATTAGCCTTGCTGTATCCAAGAGAACAACTAACCCATGGGAATTTCTGGGGGCACCAAGATACAATGGGCAATAATAAGACAACCAAGGAGCTTTGGTGACTCACAAATTCCATTCTATCCTCACATAAGGCCACTGCCTGGACACTAGGGTTGGAATGAACGCAGTGAGTTTTCTGATAGAAACGGGGGTAAATAGGAGCTAAATAGTCAAGTAAGGTCAGTATAGTCAGCCAAATCCTGAATTAAATGACATTTATGCCACATGATCAGAGTTTCCCTGGGGACATCTGATTAATTTTATTGTAATTTGTTAAGCTAGCAAATCCAGCCGGGGAGGCAGAGGGTCCAGACGGGATTAAGAGGGCAGTTCCAGGGCCAAGTTGCCTGGGCTGGAGCCTTGCCTACCCACTCTCTGGCCACATGTCCCTGAGAACACGGCCTAACCTCTCTGAGCCTGGTGTTCTCATGTGGACGTGGTGGAACAAACAGCACTGAGCTCACAGGTTGGCGAGAACACCACGTAGGATCATTGTGTCAAGAGCTTAAGACAGTACCTGGCACCTAGTAAGGTCAAAAAAAAGTTCAATCATTTAAAGAAAAAAGAAAGGAAACTAAGAATCCCTGTCACCAATTAAACGTAAGACAAAAACAAGAGGTATGAGAGCATCCGAGGGTTTTTCTCCACCTGGCGTGATTAGCAGAGGTTCTTTGGGTGAATAATGGGTGAACCCCCAGTCCCTGAGTTCTGGGAGAGGGTTTGGTCCAGCAGAAGAGCTAGCAACAGCGCAGAGCCGCTAACAAGCCAGACAATTCCTTCTCCTCTGGGTCTCCAGTCACTTTCCGCCCTTGTCTCACGCCTGTCCCCACCCCAAGCCAGGGGGCGTGAGATGCTGGAAGAAAAGACTTCCCCGCCAGGGCCATGTGTCAATCATACCATTCAGGACACAAACAAAGTTGATTTATCTCCCCTGGACGGCGCTTTGGACCAGAAAGCTTTGGGCTCAGCCTTGGGCGCCGGAGCAGTACGCGCAGGGGAACTGCTAAGCCGGAGCGAGATTCACTCGCGGGGACCCCTGCCTCCCCACGCTCTCTCCTTTCTCGCCATCCCACCGTAATCCTGGACCTCAGATACCGGTCGATGCCTAAGCCCCAGCCGCTGTCCGGTTAGGGACGTTTACCCCTGTCGTTCCGGCCGACTGCAGGTCACCAAGGCACGGAGGAAGGAGTAAACAACTGAACGCCCGGGGCACCGGCCGTCGGCCCGCGTCCTCCCACGAGGAGCGCAAGGCCCCCGCTCCCGCCCCGCCGGCCACCTCGGACGCCCAGCGCTTACCTGCCGCGAGGGGCGGGCACTGACAGTCCTGGCCTGCCCGCCGCGGCTGTTTACACCGCAGAGGCTGTTTACACCGCAGAGGCTGTTTACACCCGCTGAGCAGCACGGCCGAGCGGGAAGAAGCCTCCCGTGCCTGTGCGCTAACAGGCTATATTTGTAGGCGGATAATATGATCTGGAGGACATGTGCTAAATCAACTATCTATCTATTCTATGTGACTCAGCCCAGCCTGAGACAAAACAGACTTCGTAGGGGAGGGCTTGGCACCCTGCGCGCTGCAGCCGGCCAGCGGCGAGCCCCGGCCCCAGGGACTATCTGCAGCCTCCTACCCAGGGCCAGGAGATCCCGGAGGGTGTGGAATGGAAAGGAGCGGGTTCCGAGTGCTCAGCACGCTAAGCTGGGAACCCAGCCAGACGCAGGCTTTGAAAGCCGTATGACCAAGGGAATGTAAAAGTGTTTTCGATGTTAGAAGCAGCAGACATCGAAGGTCTCAATTTCACCATTATATTTTATCTTTTTAATATCCTAAAATGTGTGTGAATTTAGGTTCTCTTTAGATACTTTACTAATTGGCCAAATATGTTTTGCTGATAGCCGATATCGTGAAAATATGACAATAATCAGTAATCAAGTCCCTGGCTGCTCCCAGGAGTCCATGTGACCACTTCCTGATCCTTAATGGCAATGGCTCCTCATATCCCTTAGCCTAAACTGAAAAATACCTTTTCTGTGATATATGTGTCACACTTCTAAAATTCATTTCCTTGAAAAGCATTATTTTCTTTTCTTTTCTTTTCTTTTCTTTTTTTTTTTTTTTGAGAGGAGTCTCACTCTGTCGCCCAGGCTGGAGTGCAGTGGCGCAATCTTGGCTCACTGCAACCTCCTCCATCTCCCAGGTTCAAGCAATTCTCCTGCCTCAGCCTCCCCAGTAACTGGGATTACAGGCGCCTGCCACCACGTGCGGCTAATTTTTGTATTTTTGTAGAGATGGGCTTTCACCATGTGGGCCAGGCTGGTCTAGAATTCCCGACCTCAGGTGACCCGCCCACCTCGGCTCCCAAAGTGCTGGGATTACAGGCATGAGCCACCGTGCCCGGCCTTTTGAAAATAATGCTTTTTGGCGGGGCACGTTGGCTCACGCCTGTAATCCCAGCACTTTGGGAGGCCGAGTCAGGTGGATCACCTGAGGTCCGGAGTTCGAGACCAGCCTGACCAACATAGTGAAACCCTGTCTCTACTAAAAATACAAAAAATTAGCCAGGCATGGTGGCAGGCACCTGTAATCCCAGCTACTCAGGAGGCTGAGGCAGGAGAATCATTTGAACCCAGGAGGTGGAGGTTGCAGTGAGCTGAGATTGTGTCATAGCACTCCAGCCTGGGAGACAAGAGTGAGACTCCATCTCAAAAAAAAAAGGGAAAGAAAAAAAATTAGCCAGGCGTGGTGGCACGTGCCTGTAGTCCCAGCTACTCAGGAGGCTGAGGCATGAAAATCACTTGAACCCAGCAGCAGGTAGAGGCTGCAGTGAGCCAAGACGGCACCACTGCACTACAGCCTGGGCAGCATAGCAAGACTCCATCTCAAAAAAAAATAGCCATTAAGAGCTGTATGTGATCAAATACAAAATCCACCACGTAAGAAGCACTTGTTTTTTCTGTTGTTGTTGTTTGTTTTTTTGTTTTTTGTTTTTTGAGATGGAGTTTCACTCTTGTTGCCCAGGCTGGAGTGCAATGGCCTGATCTCAGCTCACTGCAACCTCTGCCTCCCGGGTTCAAGCAATTCTCCTGCCTCAGCCTCCTGAGTAGCTCGGATTACAGGCGCCTGCCACCACGCCTGGCTAATTTTGTATTTTCAGCAGAGATAGGGTTTCTGAATGTTGGTCAGGCTGGTCTCAAACTCCTGACCTCAGGTGATCCGCCTGCCTTGGCCTCCCAAATCGCTGGGATTACAGGCATGAGCCACACCACCGGCTTAAGAAGCACTTTTAAATGAGATTGTGCAGGTCATGAAAACCAAGTGAGACCCCACCTTGCCTCCCAAGTCTAACTCCTGGGAGTCTGTCTGCCCATCTATCTGTCTGCTGGGGCTAAATGGCCTTGACTTGGTTGGTAGGAAATTAGGAAGTGACTGCCTCCTCACCATCAGCAGCTTACTGATCACACTAAAATGGCACTTCATTTAGATTACTGGGCTTGTCTTATCTCAGGGGAGGGGAGATGCAAGCAGGAGCCCTACCTTGGAAATCTCTGTTTACCCCATCGTGCTAAGTACAGATAGCTGATCAGTAAATATTTGTTGAATTTAATTGAAAAAAATTAAGATTTTGGTGTGAAAGAATTCTAAATTATAGCTATGTCTAAAAGTCTAAATCAGGGCTGGGTGCAGTGGCTCATGCCTGTAATCCCAGCACTTTGGGAGGCCAAGGCAGGCAGACTGCCTGAGGTCAGGAGTTCGAGACCAGCCTGGCCAACTGGTGAAACCCCTTCTCTACTAAAAATACAAAATTAGCCGGGCATGGTGGCGCACACCTGTAATCCCAGCTATCTAAGAGGCTGAGGCAGGAGAATCGCTTGAACCTGGGAAGCAGAGGTTGCAGTGAGCCAAGATTGCGACATTGCACTCCAGCCTGAGCATCAAGAATGAAAGTCCATCTCAAAAAAAAAAAAGGTTAAATCAGAGTTTCCATAGTCTAACATGGTTCCCAGTAAGTACATCAAAATTATCTTGTCTTATATGTGTTAAATACTCATTTCTTTTTTTTGAGACGGAGTCTCACTCTGTTGCCCAGGCTGGAGTGCAGTGGCGCGATCTCGGCTCACTGCAAGCTCCGCCTCCTGGGTTCACGCCATTCTCCTGCCTCAGCCTCCTGAGTAGCTGGGTCTACAGGCACCCGCCACCACGCCCGGCTAATTTTTTGTATTTTTAGTAGAGACGGGGTTTCACCGTGTTAGCCAGGATGGTCTCGATCTCCTGACCTCGTGATCCGCCTGCCTCGGCCTCCTAAAGTGCTAAGATTACAGGCGTGGGCCACCGTGCCTGGCTATATATGGTAAATACTCTTAATAAGTTGCCCAGAATTCAGCCCAGAATATCAGTGGTGGTTTGGGTTACATATTTCAAATTTGTCTTTTTTCCCTTCTTTGCTGGGGGAAGAGGGTATTCTTTGTTTTATTTCCAGGATCAAGTTTGTGGAAACAAGTTGTTTTCCTGTGGCACTTCTCAAGGACCTTGCCCTCGCCCCACCCCCATTTTAGAAACTAGGGCTGAGATTTAATATGTGTCTGTCGCAGATGCGGCTGGTGGAGAAATACTAAGCCAAAAGAAAACCAGCACAGGTAACCACTGCACTAGAGGCTGGAGAAGCTGAGGTTTCTGGAAGACCAGATTTCTGGACCTCTTAGTCCAAGGGAATAAAGGATAAGGGGAGAGTTGGTGAAAGACAAACACACACAGACACACACACACACACACACACACACACACAAGCAGTTTACAATACTGTGAGACCCGGCAAGGTGGCTCACGCCTGTAATCCCAGCACTTTGGGAGGCCAAGGCAGGCAGATGGCCTGAGGTTGGGAGTTTGAAACCAGCCTGGCCAACATGGTAAAACCGCGTCTCTACTAAAAATACAAAATTAGCCGGGCATGGTGGTGCATGCCTGTAATCGTAGCTACTCAGGGGACTGAGGCAGGAGAATCGCTTGAACCCAGGAGGCAGAGGTTGCGGTGAGCCGAGATCACGCCATTGCACTCCAGCCTGGGCAACAAGAGTGAAACTCCATCTAAAAATATATATATATATATATATATATATATATATATATATATATATATATATATATATACTGTGCTGACAAGATAAACTCTGGGGACAGTGGTTGCCCAGGACAGGGCTCTCAGAACAGCTGGAAGCTGGAGTAGGGAGGATGGTCTCAGCAAGGACTTCCCAGAGCAAATGACATTTGGGCTGAGTCTCAAAGAAGCCAGTCCAAGTGCTCTGTAAGAAGGACCAGCCAGGTCATAGAAAATGAAATACAAACACCCAATAACCACAGGACACAGTGCAAATCCAAGCAACAATGAAATACTACTTTTCACATACTGTATTAGCAAAACTTAAGATGCTTGCTGCAGCCAGAGCTGGTAAGTACTTGGGAGATGAGCTCTCAATACCAACTCAAGGGGGAGGGAGGAGGGGCGGAGGGGAGATTGGTGTAGGCTTCTTCGAAAATAATTTGGAAGCATCCACCCTTTAACTAAGCAATTCCAGTGCTAGAAATTTACAAGAGGGATATGCTCTCAAGCGTTCACCAAGATATATGTACAAGGAAGTTCACCATAAAATGTGGAAACATGTCATGTCTATTCATTGATAAAATAATGTATAGTATGTCTACATAGGAAGAAATATGATATGGCCCCCATGGCGCATGGATAAAAATGAAGTCCTCTCTTAAGCCCTTCTCCATTCCTCTTACACTGTTTATGTAACAATATGGCTCTAAAACGACTCGCTTGAGCACGTCTTCCCCACTGAAATTGCAGATTTTTGAATGCAGGAATCTGTCCTTTTATGTCCCACACAGAGACCTGTGGCAAATACCGAATAAGTTTCCAGTTGCAATTTGTAAGTTTGCCAGTGAAAACAGAAAGCCATTAACTTGTTAATGAAGTGTGGCCAGGACACACTGGGTGGATAATGCTTCCGCAGGAGTGTAGCTCAGGTGTTAACAGAAACTAAGCTTGATGAAATTAGAGGCCCCGACATTCCTCAGCGGGAGGGTACATACTTATACAGAATTCCCCCGCCCCCTCTGCTCTCTCTCATCCTCTGGCCTGCCTGGATGTTCAAGGGAACAATGACAGAGGTAAGACCTAAGTGCCCTATGATAAAAGGAGGCTTTTACCTTGAAATACTGTCATTGTACTGCAGACATGGCATTCTTTTGTTAACTCTTTGGTTGGAATTTAGTTCTACGTGTTCTCAACCATTTAAACAAGGTCGAATTGGCTTTTGATAGCTAAAATTGATCCCATTCTCCAAGTTTATTTTCTTCCTTGAATTTTAGGCAGACACAGCAATTCTGTCCTTTGATTATGATGTATTTCATTCCACCATTCTTGTTTGAATGGTTTTAAGTCAAATGCTTATTTGTGTGATTTTTAAACACAATTCTGCCCCAGTTTTTAATACAGAATGTCTCAAGGGCAGTACCAAGAAATGGCCAACACCAAGAGCATTGTTTTTCACTTTCTGCTCTCAGTGCCTTTCGTGAGAGATGAGATGGGCTGCCTGTGATTGGGGAACCCCCATTGCACAGCACTTCCCAATCCTAGGCCTGACCTTTTGACACAAAGCACTCATTGGCCTGGAGGCTGGCCAGCAGCCCAGTTTCAACAGTGACCAAGCAGAGGTGACCAGTGGCCATCCTAGGGTAGTCATTCAATTCCCCCACCTGAAGGCAGCAACAACTTTTTGCAGTTAGTACAATTAGAATCAACAGTTACTGTTCTTTCTCTCCAGCCTCACAGTGGGGTCACTTCTCACAACTGTTTCTCCAGAGCCAAGCTCCAGTCCACAGGCAGCCCAGTAGTAGACGTTAAATACCTGTTAAATAGCCCTTACATCTCTAGCCCAATGGCAAATATCTAACCTCTCTTAAACACCACAGCCCTTCCCTTCCCCTTCTCCCCACCCCCCATCCCAAAACCTGGCCCAGGCTCTGACTACCCTGGATCCACTTGGCTTCCTCTGCAGTCAGTACCTATGGGGAATGGGGATCTCTTCAGGGGGTTCTGGCCCTTACAGAAGGGATTTTGTGTGGCTGAAAAGCTGGCGTCCTGGGGTTCTGGTCCCGTCAATGCCAACATCGCCAGACTGGAGACCTCAGTTACTTCCTCTGAAAATGCAGTGATTTCCAGGGGTCCTATTTAAGCTCTAAAAATTCCACAAGAGCTTTAGATAAGGAAATAGCAATGCAGGGGTGTGTTCTGTTGCCGGTTCTGCCACAGGCCTGCCCAGTCTCTGAAGACAAGACCTGCAAATCCCCAAATAGAACTAGTTGTCTTGTCCATAAAGTGAGACTAATATTGTGGGCGCTACTTATCTACTTAGCACCTTGGACTGATGAGGACTGTGGTGCACAAGCTACCTTACAAATGTACCGCACTGAGTAACATCTTTAAACCTCCTTGCAGCTCCAGGGCTAGCCTTCTCCTTTGCAGAGCCCTCCCCCACCTCCGGCCTCCTAGAGCTTCAGGCCATGTTCCCCTGTCCCCTGTGAATCTCAGCATGCTACCTGAAGCGTTTCACCTGAAAAGGCCACACAAGGAAGAGGCGAAGCGCAGCAGGAATGAAATAGTCAACTGCTGTGGAGTTGGAAATGTTGCTGCATCCCACCATTGACTGGATGGGGCCTCACTCCCCCAATACAAATTATTTTACGTTTGCTTCTCCTAAGATCATGTGTAGAAGTAAATAACACCTCTTCCCAGCACCTGTGGATCCATGGCATCCACACAGGTGGGCACTGACGCTGAAATGGCCTCGGATGCTACCAATTCTTTCTGCCGAGGCCTAAATCCAATAACAGAGATGGAAACAACTATCTAATAAAAGTTTCGCATTTGTGTGCCTGCCAATATTAAGTAACCGTCAGGCTTTCCTTTAGAAATTGGAATTAAATGCGATTTAGAAACTATTAACGACTTTGGGCGTATTTAGTAACACATGAAATAACCCGGAGGACTGAAATGTTGGGTGAGGCGACTCCGGCTCATAGACGCGCCTCTCCATCTGGGGCATCTGGTGCACAGTGGAACCACTCAATAAACATGTTTACCCCTGCAAGCGGCACATCAGAGTCCGGGGGTAATTCTCGGTGTCTTGGGGCCAGGACGGCGAGGGGCTGGAAGAGGCCGCCCTGTGGGCGCTGGGAGGCTGAGATAAATTCCCGTGATTGGGGGCTGAAATGGCCTCCCATGCTGGACTGCCGTGGTTCTAGAACTTTTTCCTGGAACAGGCCGGCACTGCCACCGCCAGAGCCCCAGGGACTGCGCCCCTGGCCGCCCCTCCCCTCTCCCGGGCACCTGGCGCCGGCTCCCGCTTCCTTTCAGGAATTCAGGTCCGCCTGGAATTTGCACTTAAGTCTGAAGCCCCCTAGGAACCCTTCCTGACCCTGAACTTCTATTTCAGTTTCAAGCTTCCTAGTCTTCCCACACACACATACCTAGCTCCTCGGGTGGAGAGCACCCCTTTCTTGGCCACCCGGGTATCCCCCAGGGGGAGTACGGGGCTCAAAACTCCCTTTTGGAAAAACAAAGGTGGAAGCAAATTTCAGGAAGTAAAACTTCCTGAAATAAAATAAAATATCGAATGCCTTGAGACCCATACATTTTCAGGTCTTCCTAATTAAAGCAATTACTTTCCACCACCCCTCCAACCTGGAATCACCAACTTGATTAGAGAAACTGATTTTTCTTTTTTCTTTTTTTTCCCCAAAAGAGTACATCTGATCATTTTAGCCTGCAACTAGTAAGGATAGAGATATTAGGGTTAGTTAGTCACAGTTTTACACGACTCCTCTCCCCACTTGTGGGCCATTGTCATGCTGGGGGGCGTCCCGCCCACCTGAAAAGTCTCCCCGCCCCGACTGGGGCTTGTCGTTGAAGAAGGAGAATCCCCGGAAAGGCTGAGTCCCCAGCTCAAGGTCAAAACGTCCAAGGCCGAAAGCCCTCCAGTTTCCCCTGGACACCTTGCTCCTGCTTCTGCTACGGCCTTCTGGAGAACGCATATTTCTCATTTTCTTCTTAAATTGCCATTTTCGCTTTAGGAGATGAATGTTTTCCTTTGGCTGTTTTGGCAATGACTCTGAATTAAAGCGATGCTAACGCCTTTTTTCCTCCTAATTGTTAAAAGCTATGGACTGCAGGAAGATGGCCCGCTTCTCTTACAGGTATGAGCTAATCTTGAATGTGAACATTTTTTGATTGCTAGAGATTGCCAGCTTAGGAAATAATGTTCTACACCTGTCATTTGATTTTTCTCTTGCTCAAGACTTAAGAGAGCTGCCAATGGCACTGCTGTTTTTCCTGAAAGACCTGAAATTTCACACGGTTACTTCTAACTTTGCCATTGGCTTTTAACATTTTCGTGTTAATGTTGATTTTCATTTTATGTTAATGACTGCCTATGAAATAGTGTTTCTTTATTCTTGTATAAACAAAGGTCAATACTACAACCAAATTTAAAATCTTCTGAAAAGATTAAAGGTATAAGCAGATTCAATACTTGCAAAACCATTAAAATAATAGCAAAAAAAAAAAAACCACATTTTTTACCTAAAAACCTTTTAAATGTTTGGTTAAAATAGTTTGGCCGGGCACGGTGGCTCATGCCTGTAACCCTAGCACTTTGGGAGGCTGAGGCGGGTGGATCACCTGAGGTCAGGAGTTTGAGACCAGCCTGCCCAACATGGCGAAACCCCGTCTCTACTAAAAATACAAAAATTAGCCGGGCATGGTGGAGGGCACCTGTAATCCCAGCTACTCCGGAGGCTGAGGCAGGAGAATCGCTTGAACCAGGGAGGTGGAGGTTGCAGTGAGCCGAGATCGCACCATTGCACTGCAGCCTGGGTGAAAAAGCGAAACTCCATCTCAAAAATAAATAAATAAATAGTTTGTAAAATGTGATTCATCAGTAACATTGGATGCAGCCATTTTTAAATCTTTATATGAAAACTGTATGCAGGAGAAAAAATATGTGAAATAGAAGATAAAAGACATATACCTACTTAAAATTAGGTACTTATGTGAGGACGGGCCTAAGAAATAATAATGTATATTAAAAAGACTTGGATATTGGTGACTTTTTTTTCAACATTTTTCTTTGTTACATGAATTAACCATTAAAAAAAGAAAGGTGGTGCTCTACAATTTCTCTTTAGTGATCTGTGGTCTTGTCCTTGTGATGAGAGGACGCAGGTGTTAACTTGTAAGGTTTTTATTTCCTTTGTTTTGCTAACTCACGTCTGACTTCCTCTTCCTAGTGTCGTTTGGATCATGGCCATTTCTAAAGCCTTTGAGCTGGGATTAGTTGCCGGTGAGAGACCTTTTGTTCTTTTGATCACTCACAATTTTTATGTGACCTGAAATACAGACTCCTTGAATTGATTTTGTCGTTAAGGGCTGGGCCATCAGGAATTTGCGCGTCCATCTCGGGGAGACCTGGCCTTCAGAGATGACAGCATTCGGCCCCAGGAGGAGCCTGCAATTCGGCCTCGGTCTTCCCAGCGTGTGCCGCCCATGGGGATACAGCACAGTAAGAACTGACTGGCTTCGATGCTTCTGCGCTGGCCCTTCATGTGTCTCCTGAGGATCTTTCCAACACTCTGTCACCTAAAAGGGCACCTGGTTCTGGAACTGGGCAGGTGCTGGACTGCTTTTGGTTTTGGAAGTGAGACAGGGATTGTGTATTTTACTTCTCTAGAGCGCAGTTTTCCTCACCTAAGTCCGCTTCACGCTGGGGAACCCCAGAACCACCACTGGCCTATGCATGAAAATGACTTCTCTGCTCAAAGGCACAGAGTCTTATTCTGTGGTACAACACATTGGTGTTGCATTAACCTTCCCTTACAGGAATTGCCCTTGCACTTTTCCATCCCTACACCCTCAGTCATCTGTTCTTACCTTTCAGGTAAGGAGCTAAACAGAACCTGCTGCCTGAATGGGGGAACCTGCATGCTGGGGTCCTTTTGTGCCTGCCCCCCCTCCTTCTACGGACGGAACTGTGAACACAATGTGCGCAAAGAGTAAGCCATTCAGAGGGGCGGGGAGCCGTGGAGAGAAGAGGGAAAGGGAAGTGGAAATTTCAGACCCAAGGCTATCGCCTTACCTGTTCATTCTCAGGAACTGTGGGTCTGTGCCCCATGACACCTGGCTGCCCAAGAAGTGTTCCCTGTGTAAATGCTGGCACGGCCAGCTCCGCTGCTTTCCTCAGGCATTTCTACCCGGCTGTGGTAAGCGGAGGCTCTCCTCTTTGTTTTGCCCTTTGAAGTTACCTAGTTGCCTTGGGGGGTGCTTAGTTAGCAGGCTCTCCTTGTACCTCTTGGCTTGCTAGAGCCTGGCACCAAAGTTCTGCTTATAAAAGCATCGCAGACTCCTGTCTTGGTCTCTTTGATATTTATTTCCTCAGGAACCTGGCTAGTCCTGCTGCCTTTCAGATGGAGATGTATTTCAAGTCTATTTGACATTTTATGGTCTGAACTTCTACCGAGGAAAATAAACAAGTCTTGGTCTCTTGTTTAACCAAGAGATGTTCTCTGGTGTTCCTTTCCTTTGGGTAGGGGGACCCAAACCAGGATGGGCAGCTCATTTAGCGCCCACCCCAATGACAAATTCTATCAGAGGCTTGGCCCCTTGCTAGTCCTTTAGAAACTTCCAGGGTTCTAAAAGTCCCTGGTAACCACCTCCCCATACCTTACCATGACTGGTCGCAGAACCCTTTCACCTTATTGATTTTTACTGATTTGAGGAAAACAATGAAAAGAAAGGCAGCACCTGGAGAGAAAAAGAGGTGACAGTCCTCTCTCCACCCCAGCCTTAGCCAGGGGGCCCCCAAGTTCAGAGACCTATTCTAGTTCTGGGCTTGGAGATGTTAGAAATGGAAAATATTCAAGTCCAGGAAGTAAATGAAAGCAAACATTTCACTGAGAACAGGAAGGAATTCCCCAATCCAGACGGGGATTGTGTCTTTGCTATGCATCCTGGGTGTCAGGCTCAGAATAGGCGTTTGATAAGTGTGGGTTGGGTGATTGGATGTGTAGGGACCATGTTCTCTTCCCGGAACATGGGGCCCAATCAGAACCTAACCAGGTTCTGCTCATCCCTGCAAGTGAAGGCATCACCACTGGGCTAGGTTCCAGGTGTGAGTGTCCTGAGAAGAGCAGGTTCACAGTAGGCATGTGGATATGCCACGTTTGTGGGCAGCAGGATGAACTGCCAGAGAGGTTTCCTTTAATGACCAAGCATCCCTACCTTCCAGATGGCCTTGTGATGGATGAGCACCTCGTGGCTTCCAGGACTCCAGAACTACCACCGTCTGCACGTACTACCACTTTTATGCTAGCTGGCATCTGCCTTTCTATACAAAGCTACTATTAATTGACATTGATCTATTTCCAGAAATACAATTTTAGATATCATGCAAATTTCATGACCAGTAAAGGCTGCTGCTACAATGTCCTAACTGAAATATGATCATTTGTTAGTTGCCTTAAAATAATGAATACATTTCCAAAATAGCTTCTAACATTTCCTTACAGAACTAACTACTTCTTATCTCTTTGACCTGCCCTCTCCCAAAAAACTACTTCTTTTTTCAAAAGAAAGTCAGCCATATCTCCATTGTGCCCAAGTCCAATGTTTCTTTTTTTTTTTTTTTTTTTTTTTGAGACGGAGTCTTGCTCTGTCACCCAGGCTGGAGTGCAATGACGCGATCTCGGTTCACTGCAACCTCTGCATCCCAGGTTCAAGCAACTCTCCTGCCTCAGCCTCCCAAGTAGCTGGGATTACAGGCATGTGTCACCACGCCCAGCTAATTCTTTTGTATTTTTAGTAGAGACGGGGTTTCACCATATTAGCCAGGCTGGTCTCGAACTCCTGACCTCATGATCCACCCGCCTCGGCCTCTCAAAGCGCTGGGATTACACACGTGAGCAACTGCACAAGGCGTGGTGTTTCTTGATACATGTAATTCTACCAAGGTCTTCTTAATATGTTCTTTTAAATGATTGAATTATATCTTCAGATTATTCAAGACTAATTCTAATGTGGACCTTAGAATACAGTTTTGAGTAGAGTTGATCAAAATCAATTAAAATAGTCTCTTTAAAAGGAAAGAAAGCCTCTTTAAGGGGAGGAACAAGAGTGCTGAAGGAATGGAAGTCCATCTGCAAGTGTGCAGGGAGACTGGGTAGGAAAGAGGAAGCAAATAGAGGAGAGAGGTTGGAAAACATAAAATGGGTTACTTGATTGGTGATTAGCTGGTGGTAGAGAAGCAAGTAAAAAGGCTAAATGGAAGGGCAAGTTTCCATCATCTATAGAAAGCTATATAAGACAAGGACTCCCCTTTCTTTTCCCAAAGGCATTGTAAAAGAATGAAGTCTCCTTAGAAAAAAAAATTATACCTCAATATCCCCAACAAGATTTCTTAATAAATTGTGTTTCCTCCAAGCTATGCAATTATTTTAACTGTTGTAGAAGAGAAAATGTTCACAATATATTTAGTTGTAAACCAAGTGATCAAACTACATATTGTGAAGCCCATTTTTAAAATACATTGTATATATGTGTATGCACAGTAAAAGTGGAAACTATATTGACCTAAATGTGAACTGGTTATTTCTAGGTGGTGAGGTGCTTTATGGTGGTAGGTTTTTGCTCCCGATGTCCTTTTGCATTTTCCAAAGTACCATGGTGAGGATGTGTTATATCTGTTTTCCAGGGTCCTAAAAGTCCCTGGCAACTCCCTCCCCATACCCTACCATGACTGGTCACAGAACCCTTTCACCTTATTGATTTTTACTGATTTCATATGGAATATGGCAACTACATCTGGCTCAAAACTGGGGAAACCAGAAGAGCCGAGTCCCAGGTGAGTGCTCAGTTCTGTTTCTGGCTTTGATGTGTGTGTTCTGTGAAGGACAAGATTTGCTTCCATTATTTAGGTACCACTTGGTCCATAATTTGTGTTTTTCCAAATTAATTCCCTGCAGATGTAAACTGCCAAATAGGTGACATTTTTTACAGTGCCCAATGGAAAGAAAGTAAAATGGGATAAGCAAGAAGCAGTGAGGTGTACCAGAAAGCACAAAATCAGGAGGTGGACAGGCTGGGTTTGGAAGGTGGTCTGGCCACTTACTCACAGTGGGACCTAGCTTCCTAATCTGAATCTAGATTAGTGCCTACATTACAGTATTAGAACTAAGTGACATAAAATAGTTAAGTAGTTAAAACATTTATACAAAACAGGTTCTCACTAAATGTCATATTTTCTTCTCTTTTTACCTGCATATTTACCACAGAGGGTTTAAAAACATTTTTGGGGCCAGAAATAGAATTTATTTTTTTCTGAGACAGGGTTTCATGCTGTCCCCCAGGCTGGACTGCGGTGGTGCATTCACAGCAGCTCACTGCAGCCTTGACTGCCTGAGCTCAAGCGCTCCTGCCACAGTCTCCCGAGTAGCTGGGACCACAAGAGCACACCACCACGCCCAGCTAATTTTGCTTATTTTTTATAGAGATGGGTTCTTGATTTAAGCCACATCATCTGTGCTTATGCTTTTCTTTATATCAACTTATTTTTATTGTAAAATATACATAACATTTTACCATTTTAATCATTTGTAAGTTCAGTAGCATTTAAGTACATTTGCATTGTTGTGCAACTGTTACCACCATCTATTTCCAAAACTTCATCATCCCAAGCTGAAACTCTACCTATTAAACATTAACTACCCCTTTGCCCTTCCCCAGGCCCCCGGTAACCACACTTCCTTTGTCTCTGAATTTGACTGTTCTGGATACCTCCAGTAGGGGGAGTTATATGCTATTTGTCTTTTTGTGTCTGCCTTATTTCACTCAGCATCGTGTCTTCAAGGTTCATCCATGTTGTAGCATGTGTCAAACTTTTTTTTCTTTTTTTTTTTTTGAGACAGTCTCGCTCTGTTGCCCAGGCTGGAGTGCAGTGGCGCGATCTCGGCTCACCGCAAGCTCCGCATCCCCGGTTCACGCCATTCTCCTGCCTCAGTCTCCCGAGTAGCTGGGACTACAGGCGCCTGCCACCACGCCCGGCTAACTTTTTGTATTTTTTTTTTTTTTTTTTTAAGTAGCGACCGGGTTTCACCCTGTTGGCCAGGATGATCTCAATCTCCTGATCCGCCCACCTCGGCCTCCCAAAGTGCTAGGATTACAGGTGTGAGCCACCGCGCCGGGTCCGTCAAACTTTTTTTTAATGCTGAATATATTTCATTATATGTGTGTACCGCATTCATCCATTGATGGACATTTGAGTTGTTTCCACCTTTGGCTACTGTGAATCACGCTACTGTGAACACTGGTGTACAAATACCTGTTTTGAGTCCCTGCTTTCAATTCTTTTGTGTACATACTCAGAAGTGGAATTGCTGGATAATATGGTAATACCAAGTCTCAATTTTGTGACATTTTGCATTCCCACCAGCAATGCAGAAGGGTTCCAATTTCTCTACATCCTTGCCCAGCACCTGCTTTCTGTTTTGTTTTGTTTTGTTTTGTTTTGTTTTGTTTTGTTTTGTTTTGTTTTACTATTAGTTATCCCGATGAATGTGAAGTGGAATCTCCTTATGGTTTGGATTTGCATCTCCCTAATTATTAGAGATGAGGATTTTTTCATGTGCTTAGTGGCTATCAACTCATTTTTTTAAATGCTTTCTACTTGGCCAAAGGAATAGCATTTCTGAAGTCCCAGATAATTTACACAAGTCTTGAAATTAAAAAATAGTAATGGTCACCTGCAAGCCATCTAAAATTATGAAGCAGAGGTACATGTTGGGAAATGGTTCTCTGGGGGGATACACAAGACTCTAGATTCTACCTTCAAATGGCCTACAAAGTCCTCAAAGTACTGCTCCCTTGTAGTACCAATAGGCATGCCTGGGTCCACGTTCTGGGGGTGGAAGCCATTCCCTGTGGGTGGACTCCTCCTGGTTGGTTCAAAACACTGGTGCTGGTTTTTTGTTTTTGTTTTTTTGAGACGGGGTCTCACTCTGTTGCCCAGGCTGGAGTGCAGTGGCATGATCTTGGCTCACTGCAACCTCCGCCTCCTGGGTTCAAGCGATTCTCCTGCCTCAGCCTCCCAAGTAGTTGGGATTACAGACACCTGCCACCACACCTGGCTAATATTTGTATTTTTAGTAGAGATGGAGTTTCACCATATTGGCCAGGCTGGTCTCGAACTCCTGACCTCAAGTGATCTGCCTGCCTCAGCCTCCCAAAGTGCTGAGATTACAGCTGTGAGCCACCATGCCCGGCCACTGGGTGCTATTTTAAAGGCCTGACATCAGAGAATGGTTTACTTATCAGAGGTCAGCCTCCACCATGGAATATTACATCACCTTTAAAAAATCATCTTTAGAAAGGATTTTTAATGCTCTGGAGAAATGCTTAAGATACTATGTCAGGTGTTAAAGGGAGAAGACAGTATGGTCTCAACTAGAATTCTTAAAAGGTAAGAAACAAAAATATTAAAGTGGTCAGTTCTGAATAGGATAATTATGGGTAATTAAAAAAATATTTTTAACTACAATAGCATGTAATTAATTTCATAATTGGGGAGTTAAGATTTTTGTAAATAAAGGCAAAACTTAGTATGGACTTGTGAGGTTACAAATAATCCAAGTAAAGTTCATGGGTGCTTTCACGGGCAAAGGAGGAGTCATCCTGGGACAACTATGAAATTACAAGGGGAAAAAACCTTCGAGATGAGTGGCTAGATGCAGAACACAGGTTTCTATTTCAATGAAAATTGTGACAGGGTTATACTATGATGACATTAGTAAATAAAAGAAAATTACAGGCCAGGCATGGTGGCTCACGCCTGTAATCCCAGCACTTTGGGAAAAGGCCAAGGTGGATGGATCACCTGAGGTCAGGAGTTTTGAGACCAGCCTGGCCAACATGGTGAAACCCCATCTCCACTAAAAAAATACAAAAATTAGCTGAGTGTGGTGGTGTGCACCTGTAACCCTAGCTACTTGGGAGGCTGAGGCAGGAGTATCACTTGAACCTGGAAGGCAGAGGTTGCAGTGAGCTGAAATCCCACTCCTGCACTCCAGCCTGGGTGACAGTGAGACTTCATCTCAAAAAAAAAAAAAAGTAAATTGGAGGAAACACAACACTGGTAGAAGCAGTTGCTTTGGAACGTGTCTGAGATGAGGTTCACAAAGAGACTCGTGTCCCAGAGGGGTTTCTTGAGGAGTGCCCTGGGCGCAGCCCTTGCCAGCCAGGCAGAGGCGACACTGATGCTGCAGTCAGCAGACACCACCTGCATTGTTGGGTGTGATGGGGAGCTCTGGAGCCATGGGGAGTTCTGGAGCTGGGGTGGCCCTTCAGAGTTTTCCCCAGTTGAAGCAAGATGCCAGGCCTTCATACCCCCCGCATCAATTGGTCATGGAGCACAAGCTGCCCCCAGGAGGGCGCATGGCCTTGGGTAAGTGGACTCCTTTGAGATGAGGACAGTTAACACCCCTAGTCTCTGGGGGAAGGTGGGTCTCATCACAGTCCACCGCTCATGCTGCTGGTTCCATTTCCTCCAGGATTCTGAATGGTCAGTTTTCCTGGGTGAACTTTAACAGAGGAGGATTGGTGGGGCAGACTACACTCCCCTCTCCTGCAGCTGATCTCAGAGCACAACAGAGAACTGAGGTTCATCTCCCTCCTGTACCCATTCTGCCTCCCCTCACCCTGAGCTAGCACCTCTGTTGTATGCAGCTTACCTGGTGGGGGTAACCAAACCTTCATCCCTAGGGGGTCTAAATCCCTGATCCCCATGCCCTTCTCAGGCTCAAATTGGGCAGGGAGTACCAAAATATACCCCTGTGGATCACCTGAGCTGAACCTTTGTACCCCCACAGCATTAGAGTCTTTCCTGGGAGGAAGCACCTCCTTGGCATCAGCAGTTCCCGTCAAGGGTGAGTCCCAGAGAGAGACACTAAGCCAGGAGCAGACAACATGCTCTAATCCACCCCCAAGGAGTGCCCCCACAGCCTTCTCACATGTACACTGCCTGGCCCTTGCTGCTTCAATAACAATGAATATTCGGCTTCTCTGATCACAACTTCTGTGCTCCACAATTATCCTTCTACCTCACAGCTGACTCCTGAGCAAGACAGGGGTTACGGGAACTGACCCTTCGCTTAGTTGAAAGTCCATGTATAACTTTGGATTTCCCCAAAACTTAACTACTAATAGCCTACTGTTGACAAGAAGCCTTACCGATAACAGACAATTAACATATATTTTGTAAGTCATGTGTATTATATGTTGTATTCTTGAAATAAACTACAGAAAAGATTATTAAGAAAATTATAAGGAAGATAAAATATATTTACTATTCATACAGTGGAAGTGGGTCATCATAAAGGTCTTCATCCTCATCATCTTCATGTTGAGTAGGCCAAGGAGGAGAAGGAAGAGGAGGGGCTGGCCTTGCTGTCTCAGGGGTGGTGGAGGTGAAATTTGTGTATAAATGGATTCATGCCATTCAAACATATGTTGTTCAAGGGTCAACTGTGTATTATGTTATGAAACTATATGTGCCATTTCACAGGTCACCTCAGGACTTAGCTGTTGCAGTAATCATGCAACAGTTAATGTTTAACTGCTTCTTTATTAGCTTAGACATTAATCAGAGGCCATGCACTACTCCCATTTGTCAACATTCTCTGGTAGGGCTCCTCTCTGGCCTCAGCGAAGTCTTAAAACAACCAAAAAGCAAAACAAGAAAAAAAGGTTGCGTGGGGAGAACCCAGGAAGTCTGACTATTCACACTTTTCTGCAAGAACATCTCCCATCTGTAGTGCCCCCAGAGCATGGGTGAGAGTCCATGTCTGTCCCCTCTATAAATGGGGGAGCAGGGACACGGTCACTCCAAATTCTACCAGCCAGTGGGGAGTTTCCAGGTGCCTTGTATGAGCAAACAAGAAGAATGCAGTTACCTGTGAGCTCACTGTTTTGTCTTGGAGCTATTGTTTTGCAAAAGCTTCACTTTTAAACATTTCTACAGCTGGCAAAACCAGTTGGCTTTACATTGATTCTACCAACATTGGAGAGTAGTCAACTGTACAGATTTTGTCAGCTATGCACATGCACTGGTTAATTAAAAAGAATAAAAAGAGACTATCAAATTTCATCAAAGGAGCCAAGAGGAGGAATGGAGGGGAGGCCCTGGTGAAGGCAGCACTAGAGCCAAGGGCAGGGCTTGGCAGCTCAGGGATGAGCCCTCTATGACTCTTTGCTAAGGAAAGGAAAGAGCTGAGGGTCAGCCCTGATGAGCACCTGAGGACCAGATAGAGGAAGGAGGAACAACCCATGAGAAGACTTGAAGGTGGAAGAAGCTTTACCGACCTGGCGAGTGTGGCTGAGAAGTCAGGAGCTAAAGGATTTGAACCCCCATTTAATCAGAGGCAGCCCACAACACACAATGTGAAAGCATCCTGGGTTGCCACTAGCACCCCGGGGCTGACAACCTCACAGGCTGTTCAAGGAGCACAGCAAAGACAGCCCACATTTTAAAAGCTGGCATGGATGTCAATAGGCCTTAGGAAGTGGTTACGAGCTTTAAAATGTAGTGCTGAGATTGCAGCTCCAACTCGGATGGACAGAGCAGCATGCGGAGGCTCACATTGTGAATTTTAGCTCCAGAACGAGTGCAAAAACAAACCGGCAATCCCGAGAGGACCCACAGACCCTCTCAAGGAAGTGGACTGCTCCTGCAGGACCTGGGAGACACCCCAAATACTGTGCTGGTATCCATGGCTGAGAGACCCATAGATGGTTCACATCACAGGACTCTGTGCAGACAACCCCCAGTATCAGCCAGAGCCTGGTAGACTTGCTGGGTGGCTAGATCCAGAAGAGAGATAACAATCACTGCAGCTTGGCTCTCAGAAAGCCACATCCATAGGAAAAGGGGGAGAGTACTACATCAAGGGAACACCCCGTGGGACAAAAGGATCTGAACAACAGCCTTCAGCCCTAGACCTTCCCTCTGACAGAGCCTACCCAAATGAGAAGGAACCAGTAAACCAGCTCTGGTAAAATGACAAAACAGGCTCTTTAACAACCCTAAAAAATCACACTGGCTCACCAGCAATGGATCCAAACCAAAAAGAAATCTCTTATTTACCTGAAAAAGAATTCAGGATGTTTGTTATCAAACTAATCAGGGAGGCACCAGAAAAAGGTGAAGCCCAGTGCAAGAAAATCCAAAAAGGATACAAGAAGTAAAGAGAGAAATATTCAAGGAAATAGATAGCATAAAGAAAAAACAATCAAAACTTCAGGAAACATTAGATATAGAAATGCAAAATGCTCTAGAAAGTCTCAGCAATAGAATTGAATAAGTAGAAGAAAGAAATTCAGAGCTGAAAGACAATGTCTTCAAATTAACCCAATCCAACACAGACAAAGGAAAAAAAAAGAAAGAAAATATGAACAAAGCCTCCAAGAAGTCTGAGATTATGTTAAATGACCAAACCTAAGAATAATCAGTGTTCCTGAGGAAGAAGAGAAATCTAAAAGTTTGGAAAACATATTTGGGGCAAATAATTGAGGAAAACTTTCCAGCCTTGCTAGAGACTTGGACATCCAAATATAAGAAGCACAAAGAACACCTGGGAAATTCATCACAAAAAGCTCCTCGCCTAGGCACATTGTCATTAGGTTATCTAAAGTTAAGACAAAGGGAAGAATCTTAAGAGCTGTCAGACAGAAGCACCAGGTAACCTATAAAGGAAAACCTATCAGATTAACAGCAGATTTCTCAGGAAAAACCCTGCAAGCTAGAAAAGATTGGGTCCCTTTCTTCAGCCTCTTCAAACAACAATTATCAGCCAAGCATTTTGATCCAGCAAAACTAAGCATCACATATGAAGGAAAGATACAGTCTTTTTCAGACAAACAAACGCTGAGAGAATTTGCCACTACCAAGTCACCACTACAAGAACTGCTGAAAAAGAGCTCTAAATCTTGAAACAAATCCTGGAAACACATCAGAACAAAACCTCTATAAAGCATGAATCACACAGGACCTATAAAACAAATATATAATTTATAAAGCAAAAACAAAAAACAAAAAAACCAAGGCACACAGGCAACAAATAGCACAATGAACGAAATGGTACTTCACATCTCAATACTAACATTGAATGTAATTGGCCTAAATGCTCCTCTTAAAAGATACGGAACTGGAGAATGGATTAAAAAATCACCCACCAACTGTCTGCTGCCTTCAGGAGACTCACCTAGCACATAAGGACTCACATAAACTTAAAGGGATGGAAAAAGGCATTTCATGCAAATGGACGCCAAAAGCGAGCAGGGGTAGCTATTCTTCTATCAGACAAAACAAACTTTAAAGCAACAGCAGTTAAAACAAAGAGAGTCATTGTATAATGGTAAAAGGCCTTGTCCAACAGGAAAATATCACAATCCTAAACATATATACGCCTAACACTGGAGGTCCCCAATTTATAAAACAATTACTAAAAGACCTAGGAAATGAGATAGACAGCCACACAATAATAGCAGGGGACTTCAGTACTCCACTGACAGCACTAGACAGGTCATCAAATCAGAAACTCAACAAGGGAACAATGGATTTAAAGTATACCTTGGAACAAATGGACTTAGCAGATATATACAGAACATTTCATCCAACAACTGCAGAATACACATTCTATTCAACAGCGCATGGAACTTTCCCCAAGATAGACCATCCCATAGGCCACAAAATGAGTCTCAATAAATTTAAGAAAATTGAAATTATATCAAGCACTCTCTCAGACCACAGTGGAATAAAACAGAAAATAACTCCAAAAGGAAACTTCAAAACCATAGACATACATGGAAATTAAATAATCTGCTCCTGAATGATCATTGGGTCAAAAAGGAAAGCAAGAGGGAAATTTAAAAATTCTTTGAACTGAACAACAATAATGATACAACCTATCAAAACCTCTGGGATACAGCAAAGGCCATGCTAAGAGGAAAGTTCACAGCCTAAATGCCTGTATGAAAAAGACTGATAGGCCGGGCGCGGTGGCTCAAGCCTGTAATCCCAGCACTTTGGGAGGCCGAGGCGGGCGGATCACGAGGTCAGGAGATCGAGACCACGGTGAAACCCCGTCTCTACTAAAAATACAAAAAATTAGCCGGGCGCAGTGGCGGGCGCCTGTAGTCCCAGCTACTCAGGAGGCTGAGGCAGGAGAATGGCATGAACCTGGGAGGCGGAGCTTGCAGTGAGCCGAGATCGTGCCACTGCACTCCAGCCTGGGCGACAGAGCGAGACTCTGTCTCAAAAAAAAAAAAAAAAAAAAAAAAAAAAAAAAAAAAAAAAGAAAAAGACTGATAGACCACAAACTGACATCTAAGGTCACACCTCAAGAAACTAAAGAAATAAGAACAAACCAAACCCAAACCCAGCAGAAGAAATGAAATAACCAAGATTAGAGCAGAACTAAATGAAATTGAAACAACAACAAAAAAATACAAAAGCTGGTTTTTTGAAAAGATAAATAAAATTGATAGATCGTTAGCAAGATTAACCAAAAAAAGAAGAGAGAAAATTCAAATAACCTCATTAAGAAATGAAAAGGGAGATATTACAACTGACACCACTGAAATACAAAAGATCATTCAAGGCTACTATGAACACCTTTATACACATAAATTAGAAAACCTAGGAGAGATGGATAAATTTCTGGAAAAATGCAACCCTCCTGGCTTAAATCATGAAGAATTAGATACCCTCAACAGACCAAGAACAAGCAGCAAGATTGAAATGGTAATTTTAAAATTACCAACAATAAAAAGTCCAGGACCAGATGGATTCACAGCGGAATTCTACCAGACATTTAAAGAAGAATTAGTACTAATCCTTTTGGTACTATTCCACAAGACAGAGAAAGAAGGAGCCCTCCCTAATTTATTCTATGAAGCCATCATCACCCTAATCCCAAAACCAGGAAAGGACATAATCAAAAAAGAAAACTACAGACCGATATCCCTGACGAACATAGATGCTAATATCCTTAACAAAATACTAGCTAACCGAATCCAACAACATGTCAAAAAGGTAATCCACCACGTTCAAGTGGGTTTCATACCAGGGATGCAGGGGTGGTTTAACATATGCAAGTCAATAAATGTGATACACAACATAAACAGAATTTAAAAAAATCAATGATCACCTCAATATATGCAGAAAAAGCATTAGACAAAACCCAGGATCTCTTTATGATTAAAACTCTCAGCCGGGCACAGTGGCTCACGCCTATAATCCCAGCACTTTGGGAGGCTGAGGCAGGCGGATCACCTGAGGTCAGGAGTTCGAGACCAGCCTAAACATGGAGAAACCCCGTCTCTACTAAAAATACAAAATTAGCCGGGCATGGTGGTGCATGCCTGTAATCCCAGCTACTCGGGAGGCTGAGGCAGGAGAATTGCTTGAACCTGGGATGCAGAGGTTGTGGTGAGCCGAGATCACACCATTGCACTCCAGCCTAGGCAACAAGAGGGAAACTCCATCTCAAAAAAAAAAAAAAGTCATCAAAATTGGCCTACAAGGGACATACCTCAATGTAATAAAAGTCATCTATGACAAACCCACAGCCAACATAATACTGAATGGGGAAAAGTTGAAAGCATTCCTTCTGAGAAGTGGAACAAGACAAGGATGCCCACTCTCACTAGTCCTCTTCAACATAGTACTGGAAGCCTAGCTAGAGCAATATGACAAGGGAAAGAAATAAAGGGCATCCAGATCAGCAAAGAAGTCAAACTGGGCCGGGTGCGGTGGCTCACGCCTGTAATCCCAGCACTTTGGGAGGCCGAGGCGGGTGGATCACAAGGTCAGGAGATCAAGACCATCCTGGCTAACACGGTGAAACCCCATCTCTACTAAAAATACAAAAAATTAGCTGGGCGCAGTGGTGGGCCCCTGTAGTCCCAGCTAGGGACTGAGGCAAGAGAATGGCGTGAACCCGGGAGGCGGAGCTTGCAGTCAGCTGAGATAGTGCCACTGCAGTCCAGCCTGGGTGAAAGAACGAGACTCCGTCTCAAAAAAAAAAAGAAGTCAAACTGTTACTGTTTGCTGACAATATGATCATTTACCTCAAAAACCCTAAAGACTCCTCCGGAAAGCTCCTAGAACTGATAAAAGAATTCAGCAAAGTTTCTGGATACAAGATTAATGTATACAAATCAGTAGTTCTTCTATACAACAACAGCGACCAAGCAGAGAAACAAATCAAGAACTCAACCCCTTTTACAATAGCTGCAAAAAATATATATAAAATACCTAGGAATATACCTAACAAAGGAGTCAAAAGATCTCTACGAGGAAAACTACAAAACACTGCTGAAAGAAATCATAGACGACACAAACAAATGCAAACACATCCCATGCTCATGGATGGGTAGAATCAATATTGTAAAAATGACCACACTGCCAAAAGCAATCTACAAATTCAATGCAATTCCCATCAAAATGCCACCATCATTCTTCACAGAATTAGACAAAGCAATTCTAAAATTCACATGGAACCAAAAAAGAGCCCCCATAGCCAAAGCAAGACTAAGCAAAAAGAACAAATCTGAAGGCATCTTGTTTCAAACTATATTACAAGGCCATACTCACCAAAACAGCATGGTACTGGTATAAAAATAGGCACATAGACCAATGGACTAGAAGACAGAACCCAGAAATAAACCCAAATACTGACAGCCAACTGATCTTCAACAAAGCAAACAAAAACATGAAGTGGGGAAAGGACACCCTATTCAGCAAATGGCACTGGGATAATTGACAAGCTACATACAGGAGAATGAAACTGGATCCTTGTCTCTCACCTTATACAAAAATCAACTAAAGATGGATCAAAGATTTAAATCTAAGACCTGAAACTGTAAAAATTCTAGAAGATAACATTGAAAAAACCCTTCTAGACATTGGCTTAGGCAAGGATTTCATGACCAAGAACCCCAAAGCAAATGAAATAAAAACAAAGATAAATAGCTGGGACTTAATTAAACTAAAGAGCTTTTGCATGACAAAAGGAACAGTCAGCAGAGTAAACAGACAACCCACAGAGTGGGAGAAAATCTTCACAATCTGTACATCTGTCAAAGGACTAATACCCAGAATCTACAACGAATTCAAACAAATCAGTAAGAAAAAAACAAACAATCCCATCAAAAAGTGGGCTAAGGACATGAACAGACAATTCTCAAAAGAAGATATACAAATGGCCAACAAACGTGAAAACAATGCTCAACACCACTAATGATCAGGAAAATGCAAATCAAAACCACAATGTGATACCACCTTACTCCTGCAAGAATGGCCATAATCAAAAAATAAAAAAACAGTGGATGTTGGCGTGGATGCAGTGATCAGGGAACACTTCCACAGTGCTGGTGGGAATGTAAACTAGCACAGCCATTATGGAAAACAGTGTGGAGATTCCTTAAAGAACTAAAAGTAGAACTACCATTTGATCCAGCAATCCCACTACTGGGTATCTACCCAGAGGAAAAAAAGTCATTATACGAAAAAGATACTTGCACATGCATGTTTATCGCAGCACAATTTGCAATTGCAAAATTGTGGAACCAATCCAAATGCCCATCGATCGATGACTGGATAAAGAAACTGTGATATATATATATATATATATATATTTATATATATATGATGGAATACTACTCAGACATAAAAAGGAATGAATTAACAGCATTTGCAGCGACCTAGATGAGATTGGAGACTATTATTTTAAGCGAAGTAACTCAGGAATGGAAAAACAAACATCGTATGTTCTCACTGATAAGTGGGAGCTAAGCTATGAGGACACAAAGGCGTAAGAATGATACAATTGACTTTGGGGACTTGGAGAGAAGGGTGGGAAGGGGGTGAGGGATAAAAGACTATGAGTAGGGTGCACCATAATCTCACAAATCACCACTAAAGAACTTACTCATGGCCGGGCGCGGTGGCTCACGCTTGTAATCCCAGCACTTTGGAAGGCCGAGGCGGGCGGATCACGAGGTCAGGAGATGGAGACCACGGTGAAACCTCGTCTCTACTAAAAATACAAAAAATTAGCCGGGCGTGGTGGCGGGCGCCTGTAGTCCCAGCTACTCGGAGAGGCTGAGGCAGGAGAATGGCGTGAACCCGGGAGGCGGAGCTTGCAGTGAGCCAAGATTGCGCCACTGCACTCCAGCCTGGGCGACAGAGCGAGACTCCGTCTCAAAAAAAAAAAAAAAAAAGTCAAAATTGGCTTTTGGTTGAAAGCATTCCTTCCCCCTGAGAACTAGAACAAGACAAGGATGTCCACTCTCACCATTTCTATTCAACATAGTACTGGAGGTCCTAGCCAGAGCAATCAGACAAAAGAAAGAAAGAAAGGGCATCCAAATTAGTAAAGAGGAAGTCAAACTGCCTCCAGAATAAACACATAAAAATATAAAGCTAAGAGAGGCTGTCAGACTTGACTATAATGAAATAATTGTCCCATGTTGGGTGTTTACAGAAAAACATTTTATGAGTAATGAATAATCTTTTATGTCTCTAATACAATAGACTGGTTTCCATAGGACATTAATTGAAAATTACAGGAATCTGTAAAAATAGTGATTATCTGAGATCAGTCACCTACTGTGAAAAAAGAATTGTGTGAAAGTCATGCATATATACTGCTTTTCATGTACCAGTTTTCCCGTAGCTCTTAAAAAAGCTTTATTATTAATGATTTAAATCATTATTGATTTATTGCAATTGATGCATTATAATTAACTTATTACCTATGATTTTAATCAGTATTGATGGTTTAATTATTAGTGATTAAGTCAGCACTGGTGATTTAAATCGGAAGAGGAATTTAACCTTAAAACACCTCGTTAGCCTTTATAGCATCTCCTCGGGTGAAAATAGAAGGTTTTTATCAGACACAAGAAAAAAAATGGAAAGACCATTTCTTACCCACAGGTAGTAAAGTGGACAAAAGCTTGGGCTACAGAGCCCAAATGCCCACTGTGTGACCTCAGGCAAATCACTTACCCTCTCTGTGCCCCTGAAGGCTGAGGTGAGGACTGGATGTGAGTTCATTCATTTGAAGAATGTGAATGGTATCTCCCTAGAATGCTCTGCCAGTATCATTGTCACCGAGCCCTGTGCAGATATGAGCATACAGAGATGAGAACGTGTAGGCTCAGAGGGTTCATGGGTCCCTTGAAACCCATCCATGGTCCATGGACCTCGGCTTAGGAACCCTCTCAGAAATCACTGTGTGTTAAATGTGTGGAGATGACCTGAAACCCCCTCATTTCACAGATGAATCTAGAATGATAGGAGGGTTGAGAATGATAAGCGTTTCCAAGGCCACAACTCCACCAACGCATGTCTTCACTCGGCCCCTGGACTCTCCCAGTCCCCTAGGCTGTCCCCTGATGACACTCTGTTCATCAGGAGACAACATAAAAGGCCTTAACTGACAGAAGAGTAATTAGACCCTAGTAGAGCAGCTGGGAGGAGCCTGGAAAGAACCGATCCTGCATTAATGGTGGAGGTCCTCAAAGCCCTCAAGTCCAAATGCTGGCACCCCCCGTTGTCCAGCAGCTGCCCTGGCTGGTGCCATGGTCACTCACAAATCACAGGCTGCACTCCAGACCCGGTATGTCAGCCCGTGCCGTGACCTGAACACGTTTGTTCACCCACCCCTGGGCTGCAGAGTGGAGGGGGTTCCATTCCGTGGTCACTGCTGCCTGATCCCTTCTCCATGAAGCCCGCCTTGGGGCTGACAAGAGAGCTGCTCTGTGATCCACCTCCGCCCTCTCCAAGCTGTATACCTTGAAACCTAAGGACGTGCCCAGGCAGACGTGACTGGATTCAGTAGCCTCATTCTGAGTATCTGAAAAGACCCCAAAGAGTCTCTTCCTCAAAATAATCTACCCAACAGTACTGCTGGAGAATCTTCCCCTGATCTCATGTTTTCTTCAGAGAATGACGTGGAACACTCCAGTGAAAATGCTAGTGTAATCCAGGGCGGCTTACTAACTAGTATCCACCTCGACAGCCAAGCAGGAACTGCTTATCTGAAAGTAAAGGAATACGGATCCGATTTATAAAGGGGTTGGAAAATGTCAGGCCAAGTGAGAAACAAGCCCAGGCCATGTCAATTTTGCAATTCGTATCCATTGCCATGCACAATTTTAAATGAGGTCCTTGAAGATAAATCACCAGTGGCACAGACTTCCAATTACTCACAGATTTCTGCATCACAAAGTGGTACAGTCTTCCCAGAACACTCAAAGACACTTAAAGCCTCAGAGGGAGGCTTTTGTCAGAGTTGCAGAGGATGCTTCTCAGAGGAGCTCCAGTTCCTGGCACTGTATCAGTTGGGGTCTGTGGCGGGCAGGGGGATTGGGGTATATGGGTCGGCGACTCTGCCCAATCCCTCTGTCAAGTCCAGTGCCCTGCCCAGGTGGCCCAGCACGCATGGGCCTGCTCCCCTGCAGGCATCCTCCTCTTCTCTGATCACCCCCTCTGAAACAGGAACAGCATCATTTGGGGGCCTTCCCCTGCCTGTCTATGGCTTTTATTATATTTGTTGCATTTCTTAACACTTTTTCAAAATCCTCATTGATAACTGATTAAATTAGATAATGTAATTGAAAGCACTTTGTAAACTAAAAGTGTTCTACAAATTCTGTATTAAATTTTTATCATTGCAGACTCACAATCATGACTCAGGACTCTTGACCTGTCCATTAGGAGCCCAGCCTGGTAAGGGGCTTGCTGAGGGATGGAGGGAGACAACAGATGCTCAGCTGCTTCCTATTTAACAGTCCCCCATGGTCTTGGTGAAGGGGGCCCAGGTTGGCCCAAGGTGAAAGCCACCCAGATATGGCAGAGTAAGGGACACAGCCCCTTGGTCAGTCACTGATGTTATTTCCTGACTTCCCTTGGATCTGGCCTAGCCATCCAGATTTTTTTTTTTTTTGAAATGGAGTCTCACTGTGTCTCCCAGGCTGGAGTGCAGTGGCGCGATCTTAGCTCACTGCAGCCTCCGCCTCCTGGGTTCAAAAGACTCTCCTACCTCAGCCTCACAGGTAGCTGGGATTACAGATGCCTACCACCCCACCCAGCTAGTTTTTTTTTGTTTTTTTGTTTTTTTTGAGACAGAGTCTCACTCTGTCACCCAGACTGGAGTACAGTGGCACGATCTCGGCTCACTGCAACCTCTGCCTCCTGGGTTCAAGCGATTCTTCTGCCTCAGCCTTCCGAGTAGCTAAGACTACAGGCATGCATCACCACGTCTGGCTAATTTTTGTATTTTTAGTAGAGACAGGGTTTCACCATATTGGCCAGGCTGGTCTCGAACTCCTGACCTCATGATCTGCCCCCTCGACCTCCCAAAGTGCTGGGATTACAGGCATGAGCCACTGAGCCAGGCTAATTTTTATATTTTTAGTAGAGTGGGTTTTACCATGTTGGCCAAGCTGGTCTTGAATACCCAACCTCAGGTGATCCACCCACCTCGGCCTCCCAAAGTGCTGGGATTACAGGTGTGAGCCACCATGCCCAGCCCAGAGATTTCTTTACTTATGGTGACCATATTTTAGAAACCGAGAAAAAAAGATACCATGATCTTCAAGTAGTAGCATCCTTCAGGAATAAGAAGTTGGAATATCTGTAGTTAAGTCTGTCCTCAAAATGCTGGGTGGAATGGTGACCATACCTTTGTCATCTTGGTTATGTGCATCTTCTAATTGCCTATATTTGGTGATGTGGTCTTTTGGGCTGTACATTCATGAGGGTTTCTTGCTTTCCAGTCAATCCCAGGCCATATCATAACAGAGATGAAGCCCTTGTTCTGCATTTCACAGCTAGTGATGTTGAGCTGTCAAGAGTTGCACGCAATACATTGGATTCCAGAACCTACACTTGCAGACTCCAAGTTGTAGACTCCTTCACTTTCTGTTGAGCAAAGCTCAGCCATCCCATTTTAGTTGGCCATTTATTTGGCCATCTGTTTTTAATTGACCACATTGGCTAATAGTTATTTTCTATTTAAGTATCAAAGATTTAACTTTGAATTTCCTAACTCCTCTCTGTTAAATGATGACTAGAAATGCCAACATGTTTTTGTCAAGTCTGGTTCAAATTACACAATGTTAATAAGGTTTTATGTGGATATTTACCATTGATATTTAGTGTGTTTTGCATACGGATCAATTTCAACAAGATACAAGCATAACAGCTTCAAGAGCACTTGCATGCTTTGAGATCAGACAGATTTGAGTACCAGCTCTGCCATTTAAGCTGTGGCATGTGATTCGGTTACAGGCATGTGATTCAGTCTTTCTCAGTCTCAGTTTTCATGCCTTTAAAACAGGGAAGATAGGCCAGGCACGGTGGCTCACGTGTAATCCCAGCACTTTGGGAGGCTGAGGCGGGTGGATCACAAGGTTAGGAGTTCAAGACCAGCCTGGCCAAGATGGTGAAACCCCATCTCTACTAAAAATACAAAAATTAGCCGGCGTGGTGGCAGGTGCCTGTAATCCCAGCTACTTGGGAGGCTGAGGCAGAGAATTGCTTGAACCTGGGAGCTGGAGTTTGCAGTGAGCCGAGATTGCGCCACTGCACTTCAGCCTGGGCGACAGAGCAAGACTCTGTCTCAAAAAAAAAAAAAGAAGAAGAAGAAGAAGATAACCTCGTGTAAAGACTTTCAGAGAAGGCTACAATATAAGATACAATGCTTCACAATAAAATGTACATAAATATTAGTTTCATTTTCCTCTTTCTCCCTTTCATAGAAAATTTATCTCCTATGCTTCAATTTAAACATTCTTTTTACCATTTTTACACTCCTTCCAACTATGATGTGATGGGGTAACTAATATGTCGTGTGTAAATGTCACGTCATCATAGGGTCCTGCAGGGAACAGAGCTCACCCTATGGAGCCTTACGAAGAAAGACCATCATTAGGTTAATAGGAAGGTCCATGCTACCAACCCTGGGGAGGCCTTTCCTGGTCTGGTCAGCCTATGCCAGAAAAGCAGCCAAGCGAAGGCTGGAAACACCATATGGCTCATATAGATACTTCCAGTGTCACAAAACCAACACTACTAAGAGGTGGGAATCAGCTGAAGAAGTAAGTTGGCTCCTCGCACCCCCTAGCTTCTGGCATATTGACCTTGAACTTGCCTGTGAAAGGTCTAAGCACCGTTGAGGAGCTGTCCTGGCATCTCAGCAGTGAACAAAGGCCTCTTCCTCTGACGAGGGATTTCTCAGAGCCCCCATCACAAAGGATAGAGATGGCCCTTCCTGGGGCTGTTTCAATGTCCACAGCCTAGACGGCAAGCATGTTTCCTGCCAGCCCTTTCTGACCAACGCCTTCTAACTTCCTCTGCTCCCACTCAGTCCCCATGCTCAGTCCAGCAGCCCCCTGCCATATGAATGGGATGACTTGCACAGTCTCATCTGTGAATCTGCTAGGTGGACCAGCTTCCTACTTCCTTGCAGCTGAATCAACTCTCGATGGTTAGGATTCCTGGTTCGCAGGCTGGGTTTTAGTTAGCTGATTTGGTGGAGGGTTTTTACAACCTGGGTTCTTATCTTCCACAGGACAGGCCTCTTTTCATTCCATTTATTCCATTCTGCCCCTGCCCGCTCCCACTACCACATCTAATCAGTCAGCTCTGAGAGCCAAGAGTATATGCTGTGCTGAACGCAATGCTTCAAAATCCACCTAAATCTTGGCAAACCCTGGAATTTTCTTCCATTGTTTGGGGATAGCCATGGTCAAACATTTAAGCAGCGTAAATCTCTCATTTCCAAGAGAAGAGAAAGAAGAAAGGATCTGTGCAATGACAATAGTAATGGTAATAGAAGCAAAATCTCCATCTATCAGGGCCTCCCGGGGACAGGAGCTTTATTTTCCAAATGTTCTGCCTGTGGGCATTTTAAAAGACACCCTCGGCTATGGCCCCTGCTTCTCTCTTGTCCTCCAAGGACTGCTTCAGCCACACAGCTCTTGCAGCTGCCACTGGCCTAACAGAGCCCACGATAGGAGTCAATGAAACCCTCAACCCAGAAAATGTCCATGCCCACTGTATTGGGCTGCCCCAGTAGTAAATGTGATTAGAAAGCAACCACAGCACCAGGATCTGCAGCGTCCCCATGACTCACTTCAGAAAGCCCGAGACCCAGGCACTGAAAGGACTTGGAAGCTAGGACCCCTCCATGGCCCAGGCACACCCAGTGCCGGGTCTTGTTTATAAATTCCTCTCTCCTGTAAAAGGTGCCAGAGCTCCTTGGAGAAATGGCTGATTCCAGGGCTGGGACAGGGAAAATACCAGATGACACTAAAGCATCTTGTGCCAAAAAGTAAAGATGTGCACAAAGAATGATGGGGACACCTCAAAGGGACACAGAAACCAGCCTGAAGTGACTCCCACTGGCCAAACGTGAGACAACTTGAGCATCAAAATTAAAAGTGAAATGGCTGGGAGTGGAGGCTCACTCCTGTAATCCCAGCACTTTGGGAGGCCAACATGGGAGGATCACTCAAGTCCAGGAGTTCAAGACCAGCCTAGACAACATGGCAAAAACCCATCTCTACAAAAAATACAAAAATTAGCCGTACAGCTGGGCACGGTGGCTAACGCTTGTAATCCCAGCACTTTGGGAGGCCGAGGTGGGCAGATCACGAGGTCAGGAGATCGAGACCACAGTGAAACCCCGTCTCTACTAAAAATACAAAAAATTAGCCTGGCGTGGTGGCGGGCGCCTGTAGTCCCAGCTACTTGGAGAGGCTGAGGCAGGAGAATGGCGTGAACCCGGGAGGCGGAGCTTGCAGTGAGCCGAGATCGCGCCACTGCACTCCAGCCTGGGTGACAGAGCAAGACTCCGTCTCAAAAAAAAAAAAGTGATAATAACATAAGCTATTAAATAAAATAATAATTTATAAATTCATACTGATAGTAAATTGATATCTAGGTAAATAGATCAGTAGGCTGATGGTTGAGAAGAGGAAACTTCTCTACTGTAGGATGTCAACTAATAAATGCCGAGGGAAAGATGGAGTTAGAAAATTACATGTGTGTGGCCGGGCGCGGTGGCTCACGCTTGTAATCCCAGCACTTTGGGAGGCCGAGGCGGGCGGATCACGAGGTCAGGAGATCGAGACCACGGTGAAACCCCGTATCTACTATAAATACAAAAAAATTAGCCGGGCGTGGTGGCGGGCGCCTGTAGTCCCAGCTACTAGGAGAGGCTGAGGCAGGAGAATGGCGTGAACCCGGGAGGCGGAGCTTGCAGTGAGCCGAGATCGAGCCACTGCACTCCAGCCTGGGTGACAGAGCGAGACTCCGTCTCAAAAAAAAAAAAAAGAAAAGAAAATTATGTGTGTGGACAGGTACAGTGGCTCATGCCTGTAATCCCAACACTTTGGCAGGCTGAGGCAGAAGGATCACTTGAGGCAAGGAGTTTGAGCCCATCCTGAGCAACATAGCAGGATCTTATCTCTACAAGAAAAAAAAATACAAAAATTAGCAGGGTGTGGTGGTGCACACGTGTAGTCCCAACTACTCTGAAGACTGAGGCAGGAGGATGCCTTGAGCCCAGGAGTTCAAGGCTGCAGTGAGCTATGATAGCGCCACTGCACTCCAGCCTAGGTGAGAGAGTGAGATCTCATCTGTAAAAAATAATAAGTTAAAAATAAAGGAAAGTTGCCAGGTGCAGTGGCTCACGCCTGCAATCCCAGCACTTTGGGAGGCCGAGGCAGGCGGATCACGAGGTCAGGAGATCGAGACCATCCTGGCTAACACGGTGAAACCCCGTCTCTACTAAAAAATACAAAAAATTAGCCAGGCGTGGTGGCGGGCGCCTGTAGTCCCAGCTACTCGGAGAGGCTGAGGCAGGAGAATGGCGTGAACCCAGGAGGTGGAGCTTGCAGTGAGCCGAGATCAAGCCACTGCACTCCAGCCTGGGCGACAGAGGGAGACTCTGTCTCAAAAAAAAAAAAAAAAAAAAAAAAAAAGGAAAGTTACATTTGTAACCATCATAATAAAAATTGTTGGTAGCAAGAATCATCAGTGGATGCTAAAACTCGAGTCTGAAAGTTTGACGGGCAACAAGATGTTTGCTTAGTCTCACAGCATCTCCCCACAAGATGCTTATTCACTGTGAAGGGAGAAATAGTCACTTTACAGTTAGAAAACTGATAGATTCCACCTTGATCAAGTGATCAACGTTGACACCAATATAGGAACAAATGGCTATCTTACGCCTCCTGTGAGGATGCCCCAATGGGAAACATCATCACTTCAGTGGCACTCATACCCAAAATCCACAGGCTGAGTCTAGTAATGATGAAACATCAACCAAAACCAAATTGAGAGGCATCCTACAAAGTGCTGGCCTGTGATCTTTAAAAATGTCAGTGTCACAAAAGAAAAAAAGGTGCTGAGGAAGTGTGCAAAGCTAAAAGTGGCTAAAGAGACATGACGAGTGAATGTTGTGTGTGATCTGGGATTGAATACTAGGAAAAAGAATTGCTATAAGTTGCATCAAATCTGAAAAGTATTTGTATATTAGATAACATTTGTTAAAATTCCTAATTTTGATCACCATATGGTAGTTATATAAGTTATGACAGTGAAAGAGATCTGGCCTAAATTTCTGGGAGAAATTTAGTTTACAGTTTAAATGATAATACCCCTTCCCAAAACTAAACCTCTTTTGTAAAACTCATGAAAGAGGAGCCTGAATTCTTCTAAGATAGTTAAATAATTACAAGCCATTATTCTAGAGGTTCTTAAGAAATACACAATGAAGAATTTCGTGGTAAAAAGGCATGTTATTTGCAACTTACCTTCAAACGACTCAAAAACAGAACTAGATGGATAGATAGGTGGTGGGTATAGCAAGAGACAGAGAAAGAGTCAGGAAATGCTACAGCAATGGTGGCAAAATGACATTTGGTTAATCTTGGTGAAGGATATTCTATGTACTATTCTTGAAACTTTGCTATTAAATGTGAAATTATTTTAAAGTAGCAAGTTTATTAAAAAGCAAAGCAAAACATGACAAGTGAAAAGGAAGATATTAAGTAGGATATATGTAGGGTGGGAATATAAAATGGTGCAGACACTCTGGAAAATAGTTTGGCAGTTTCCTAAAACACTAAACATGTGCTTATCACATGACCCACCAATTGAGCTCTTGGGTGTTTATCCTAAAGAAAGGAAAACTTATGTCCACTAAAAACCTGTACATGAATGTTCCTAGCAGCTTTATTGGTAATACTCAAAAACTTGAAACAACCAAAACATCCTTCAACAGGTGACTGGTTAAACAAACTGGTATATTTGCACCATGGAATACTACTTAGCAATAAAAAGGAACGAGCTATTCGTATATGCAACGGTTTGGATGAATCTCAAGGAAATTATGCTGAGTACAAAAAGCCAAGCTCAAAAAAGGTCACACACAGTAGGATTCTATTTATATAACGTTCTCAAAATGTTACAGAGCACAGATTTGTAGTTTTTGTGCTCTGAAACTACTATTAGAGGATGTGGAGAAAGGGATGGAGGGAAGAGGCTATGACTCTAAAAGGACAATCAGAGGGACCTTTGTGATGGAATGGTCCTGTAGCTTGACTGCAATAGATACACAAATCTACACATACTGCAACTGCATTTGCAAAACTCATAACAGTGAAAAAATTATGACAGTGAAAGAGATCTGGCCTAGCCAATTCCATCTTGCCTTTATCTTTCAAACTGCCCTTGTTCATTCCTGGGCATGGGCCAAGCTAACTCTGGAAGAAATTTAGTTTACAGTTTAAATGATAATACCCCTTCCCAAAACTAAACCTCTTTTGTAAAACTCCTGAAAGGCTCCCACATTACAAGAGGAGCCTGAATTCTTCTAAGATAATTAAATAATTACAAGCCATTATTCTGGAGGTCACAAGATTTGCAACTTCTCCAAATACTCCTGTAATTAACATCACTATTGTCCAACCTAACATTGGCCTTTGAGATATCTTTTCAGGCTTTTGCATTCCAGTGACTGGATGGCTCCTCCTGGACTGGCAACTCCTCTGTGGCCCCACCCAAAAGCAAACTCAGCACACCAGGACCATTTTCCACACCCCTTTAATTGCATCCCCTACCAATCAGTATTCCTCCTTTCTTATCCCCCTGCCCACAAAACTATCCTTGAAAATCCCTAGCCTCCAAATTTTGGGGCAGGCTGATTTGAGTAATAATAAAATTCCAGTCTCCCATTTAGCCAGCTCTATGTGTATAAAACTCTTGCAATTAAACTCTATTGCAATTTCCCCTGTCTTGATAAATCAGCTCTATCTAGGCAGCAGGCAAAATGAACCCACCGGTTGGTTACAATATGACCAAGTCGAATAGAGCTATACATGCCCACACACACACAAATAAGTGCATGTGAGAAATCCGAAGAAGCCCTGTGGATAGTACAAATGTCCATTTCCTGCTCTTGATACTGTGCTATGGTTATGCAAGAGGCTAACACTAGAGGAAGGGTGCACAGGACCTCCCTGTACATTTCTTTGCAACTGCCTGTAAATCTATAACTATTCCAAAATACAAAGTTGAAAGCAAACAAACAAAAAAAGCAAGTCTAAGACAAAGCCTGTGTGTACTCCCTTGCTATACCACTGGTGACTCTGCTCCCAAGAGATGTCCTGTGGGGAGTCTATCCTTCAGACTGTCATCCTGTCTTATCTTGTCTCATAACCCCCGTCTTAGTCCACTGTGTGTTGCTATAAAGGAATATCTGAGATTGGTTCATTTATAAAGAAGAGAGGTTTGTTTGGCTCATGGTTTTGCAGGTTGTACAAGAAGCATGGTGCCAGCATCTGCATTGGGTGAGGGCCCCTGGCTGCTTCTCATGGTGGAAGGGAGCTGGTGTGTGTAGAGATCACATAACAAGAGAGAAAGCAACAGGCGAGGCAAGAGGTAATCTGGCTCTTTTTAACAACCAGCTCTTGTGGCAACATAGAGTGAGAACTCACTCACCTTGGAGAGAGGGCATTAATCTATTCATGAGGGATCTGTCTCTAATACACAAACACCTCCCATTAGGCCCCACCTCCAACACTGAGGATCAAATTTCAACATGAGGTTTTCCGGGGACAATTATCCAAACTATAGCAACTCTCAAAACTTTGTGTGTGATCTCAGCCCCCTTCTTCATGTATCTTAGCAGTAGGAACAGATGGTGGAAGTACAAGGGCAGAGACACACAAGAGTCTGGGTGTAGCCTTTAAGCACAGGATCAACTCTGAATGCTGGAGCTCACATTGGATTAGGACTTTGAAGTCAGGCTATTGGATTCAAAGGCCAATCTGTCACTATTCACAAAATCTTAGATACAGTGCTTACCCATTTGTGTTTCAGTTTTCTTATCTATGAAATGAGGATGATAATAGTACCCATATCGTAGGACTATTCTGTGTGTGTGAGGTATGCATGTATATGTAGCTTAGAACAGTACCAAACACCTAGAGTTAGTAAATATTAGTTGTTATTTATAATACTCATAAAAACAACTGCTTAATGTTATTATATCTCTCTACAAGTTTTAACATTCCTATTTTACAATGAAGAAGCTGGGTCTTGGCAAAACTAATTAACTAGAATGGGCCCACTAGTCACAGGACAAAGTTTATGCCCTTGTCAATATGCCTATTTGATTAAGTCTCTATGGATACCTTACTAGCAAAAGAAGAAAAAAAAATCCAGAAAGCAGAGAAAAGGACAAAGAATAAATTCTAGGCTGGGTGCAGTGGCTCACGCCTGTAATCCCAACACTTTGGGAGGCCAAGGCGGGTGGATCACGAGGTCAGGAGTTCAGGACCGGCCTGGCCAAGATGGTGAAACCCCGTCTCTACTAAAAATACAAAAATTAGCTGGGCGTCATGGTGGGTGCTTGTAATCCCAGTTACTCAGGAGGCTGAGGCAGAGAATTGCTTGAACCCGGGAGGCAGAGCTTGTAGTGAGCCAAGATACTGCCACTGCACTCTAGCCTAGGCAACAGAGCGAGACTCCATCTCAAAAAAAAAAAAAAGAATAAATTCTATCCCAGGAAGAAAGATTGTACGGTTGACATTCAACAACTCAGGAGTTAGGGGTGCTGATGGCCCATGCAGTCGAATCTGCCTATAACCTTTGACTCCCCCAGAACTCAACTACTACAAGTGTACCGTTGGCCCAAAGCCTTATTGGTAACATAAACAGTATATTAGCACATATTTTGTATGCTATGTGTATTATATACTACATTCTTACAATAAAATAGAGAAAAAATGTTATTAAGAAAATCATAAAGAAGGTAAAATTTATTGGCAAGGCACGATGGCTCATGCCTGTAATCCCAAAACTTTAGAAGGCCAAGATGGGAAGATCACATGAGGCCAGGAGTTCAAAACCAGCCTGGCCAACATAGCAAGACCCCCCTCTCTACAAAGAACACAAAAATTAGCTAGGCATAGTGGCACACGCCTATTGTCCCAGCTAGTCAAGAAGCTGAGACAGGAGGATTGTTTGAGCCCAGGAATTCAAGCCTGCAGTCAGCCATGTTCATGCCACTGCACTCCAGCCTCGGCAATAGAATGAGAATTTTTTTTTTTTTTTTTTTTTTTTTTGAGACAGAGTCTCGCTCTGTCGCCCAGGCTGGAGTGCAGTGGCGCAATCTCGGCTCACTGCACACTCCGCCTCCCGGGTTCACGCCATTCACCTGCCTCAGCCTCTCCGAGTAGCTGGGACTACAGGTGCCTGCCACCATGCCCGGCTAATTTTTTGTATTTTTAGTAGAGATGGGGTTTCACCGTGGTCTCGATCTCCTGACCTCGTGATCCGCCCGCGTCGGCCTCCCAAAGTGCTGGGATTACAAGCGTGAGCCACCGTGCCCGGCCTAGAATGAGAATTTTTAAAAAATCTTTATAAAATAAAATGTCTTCATAAAAAACAAATTTTTCAAAATTAAATTAATGAAATGCAATAAAATATATATATTTGCTATTTATTAAGTGGAAGTGGATCATCATGAATATCTTTATCGTCATTGCCTTCATATTGAGTAGGCTAAGGAGGAGGAGAAAGAGGAAGAAATGGTTGGCTTTGCTGTCTAAGGGGTGGCATAGACAGAAGAAAATCTATGTATAAGTGAAGCTGCACAGTTCAAACCCAAGTTGTTCAAGGGCCCACTGTAAAAAAAATCTCAAGTTACTTAAACTATGAAGGAAGTTAATTTTCATACTTACCACGAATGTCCAAGTTTGGGAGCCTCGGGGGATGGTGAATTCAGTGGCTCAGCAATGTCATCAGTAACATAGGTTTTTCTGTCTCTCTGCTTTGCCAGCTTTAGCGATGGTTTAGCTCCCACTATGGTCCCAACATGACTGCACTATTTCCACACAACAAAATCCAAAGGAGAAGGAAGACTACTCCCAACATGTGTTTTTTAAGAAGGGGAAATCTTAACCAGCGCCTTAGGGTTGTGTCACCAGCCCATGGACTGTCATGACTGGCTCGGTGAAGCAACTGGCTGTGTGGAGAAGGGTGGGTTACCCAAGCAAAATTAAGGTTGAGTCACAGGAAAGAAGTGGACAGTGCCTCTTGGGTAGTAACCAGTATCCTCCTCCTACCATGAAAAGCACCCTTCTCCTTTGACATTCCCTTATCAACAGGCAAAATAGTAGTCAATTTTAAAACTAAGCAACAATACCAATCTATTTTATTTATTTATTTATTGAGATAGAGTCTCACTCTGTTGCCCAGGCTGGAGTGCAGTGTCGCAATCTCAGCTCACTGCAACCTCCACCTCCCAGGTTCAAGCGATTCTCCTGCCTCAGCCTCCTGAGTAGCTGAGATTATAGGCACCCACCACCATGCCCAGCTAATTTTTTTATTTTAGTAGAGACGGAGTTTTGCCATGGCAACAACACAAATCTCACAAAGGTTCAGCCAGAGCATACTTAGTTTTTGACAATTATATTTGATATATGTGTGTATCAGTCAGAAAGGCTGGTTTATGATGCCATAATAGGCAACACCAAGTTGTCTGAAACATACAACTGTGGCAGTTTATTTTTTGTTCCCAAAACTTACAGCCAATGTCTCAGGGCCATCCAAGGTCTTACTCAGCCCCAGGCTTATGCAATCTTCCAGCAACATGAGGCTTTGGGGTTCACAGCAGTAGGAGGAGCAAGCATGGAAAATCTCACACCAGGGAACAAGTTGCCTCCTTTCCAGGCCTTTGCTAGAGCCAGTCCCATGGCTCTCCATGGAAGTCAGGTAAAGCCATCCTCTTTGTGTCCAGAAGAGGGAGGGGAGCCAGAAATGTCCACGAGTACTAGTAAAGGCAAACACACCCCCTGTCCAGGAAGCGTGCCAGGAAGGGGCTCCTGTTCCACATGGGTCCGGGCATCAGGGAAGGAACCTTGACACTGCCAGGACTAGCTGGGGAAGCAAAGGGCCTGTCCACTTTGGTTATTACAGCTCCCTCCTCTAGTGGGATCCCTGTCATTAGGTAGGAGCTTGGTTTCCAGTGGGATAAATAGCTTGAGCTAACCAGAACTATTTGTTTTTTGTTGTTGTTGTTGTTGTTTTTTTTTTTTTTTTTTTTTGAGACGGAGTCTTGCTCTGTCACCCAGGCTGGAGTGCAGTGGCGCAATCTCGGCTCACTGCAAGCTCCGCCTCCCGGGTTCATGCCATTCTCCTGCCTCAGCCTCTCCGAATAGCTGGGACTACAGGCGCCCGCCACCACACCCGGCTAATTTTTTTTGTATTTTTTTTAGTAGAGACAGGGTTTCACCGTGGTCTCGATCTCCTGGCCTAGTGATCCGCCCACGTCGGCCTCCCAAAGTGCTGGGATTACAAGCGTGAGCCACCACACCCGGCCAACCAGAACTATTTGAAATCAAGCCATGAAGTGGCAAATACAAAACTTTGCAAAAATAAAAAAAACACACACACACAAACCTAGATGGGAGCTTGCTAAATTGGGAAATGGTCATGCCCTATTATCACCCAGGCCCCTCCCAAGCTGTAAGATTTTTAAGTACAATTTTAAATGCTTCCTAGCCTATAATGTGAACAACACTGGTGTCAGAGCAGGAAGGACCTTGTGCTAAACATCTCTCCCTCCATCCCTATATGACTGTAAACCCTGAAATGTGAGAGAGCACCTCAGGAACAGGTCCAAGTGAACAACTTTGGCTACGGAACACAGAATCAGCCACAGCCCACTCCCAGCCCCACAGAGAAATTTTCTTCTGTCTCTGGAGTCTTCTTAAACTTCTCAGAGAAAGTCTGCGGGTAACATGGATTAAAGACATACTCTAACTCTAAATAAGATACATGGCTTCAGTCTGAATGAGAAGACCCTTGTAGGAGTCTCTGTCCATTAAATAAATTATAAACAGAATGGAAATTTGGAAATTCAGAAAGTTGTTGATTCAAAATTCGGCTGAACTGGGAAAATTGTAAATGTTTGTGCTTTGAAGTAAACAAATTATGGAGGCTATGAAATTCCTGCTAGTGGATTAGGGTTTTGTTTTTTTTTATCATTTGTGAGCCCAAGAGGAGTAGCAACACTTAAGCTTAATTTCATAAGCTTTTTCTTGGAGGACTTGCTAATGGCTTCAATAAAGTTTAAGGAATCTAACGTAATGAAAAAGACTTTCCCAGCATTTAGCATGTCATTGAATAAACAAAAACAAAACAACCCAATCCTTCAAGATGATCTTCTACCTATTAAATATTCAGTTTCACTGTTAATTTTTTAAAGAGGAAATGGGTATTTAAACTTACAGTAGAAATAGTTAAACAACATGTTTATCCTGTTCTGTCTGCTTGTGTATAACATTTATCAGCAGAAAAAAACAAAAAGCAAAGTGGGTATTTGTGTTGCCTTTAATTATATTCCAGTGATAGCAGTGTTGCCCTTAGTATCAACACTGTGACTCCTGTGACCTAAGTCAGAAGCAGGCTTATTAGTGGCAAAGCAGGGTTTGATCATGACCTGAACTGGGTCTGTTTCCAGACAAGGGACCACCCCAGAAGTTTCACGCAAGAACATACCATGCTCCTTGAAATGCCTAAAGGGCATTTTCAACTGAGAAGTGAAAGTTTGGTTCACTTTTTGGTTTGATGCCTTTTACTGGAAAATGGCCACTGTTCCTGCCCCCATTGGGGGAGGACTGAGCATATTGTGAAATGTCCTCACCCAGCTCTATCCTTGGATTAGCGGCTCCAAAGAAAAACATGCCTCTCTAAGTCACCCTGTAAGGTGACCCCGAAGTGTGACTTGTCACATCATCCCGCCTTCTTTACCCCCTGAGCCGTGGAGGGCAGCCTGGCCTGATGCACCAAGGATTCATGCTCACAGATGATCCAGGGCATGTTCTAAACATTAACTTTACTTCCAGCCAAGTCATGGCCTCTGTGGAACCTGCCAGAGCAGAAGCTTACCTGCCCCCGGGGCGGGCAGAGGAAGCAGGGGATGGGGACTGTTTAACACTTTGTCCCTGGAATAAGATCTCTATGAATCTAGTGCTAATTTCGTGTGTGTAACCTTGTCAGGCGAAGGCATTTCTCTAACTCCTCCTCTCTGCATATAAAAGATTAAGACCCTGAGGTTTCAGGACCAGATCGTGGCCTCTGAGAGACCCAGAGCTGAGGAAACAGGAGTTACAATACTCGCCTTCTGTCACAACACATTAAGGCAGCAGCAGATTCATCTCAAAGGTAAAGGATGTTGAACTTGATGTGGATGGGAACCTGGCGGAGGTTCATCTCACTCTTCGGCGGGGAGGGAAGTGGATGTGCCCCTTGTAAGCCTGTAAACCTGTCTTTCTCAGTGGCTGGGATTCAGCTTTCCCCCTGAACCCCCTTGCTTGCATCTGCTTGGGAATGACTCACAAATCCTAATGGGGCCTTTCCATATCTAATTTATATAATTAGATGATGCAACCAAAACAAGTTAAACTGTGAGAAAGCCAGAAATCAGTGCCAGTGTCCACTTAACCAGGCTCTGAGAAAAATAGTACATATGGATTGTGAGATGCCAATACCCCAAAGAAATGAACACTCTCAAGGAATGTTCAAATAGAGTTGCTTGACCACAGTGGGCTTCTCGGGAGACTAGCATTGAGGAGGCTGTACCTTAGCTTCGGCCTTTGTAATTCTAAAGCAGAGCTGCTTAAACTGCAGTATGCACAGGAGTCATCTGGGGATGAGATGAAAATGCAGGGTTTGATTCCGATCTGGGCCTTGATAAATTCTGCACTTGTACCAACTCTGTGGTGATGCCAGTGCTGCTGGTTCACGGGACAATCGGGTGGCAGGGCTCACTGGGGTCTCAGTGACAGTACATAATCTTTGAGACTTTTCCATGCCTGAATCTTATCAAATCAGCAGAGTCAAAATGCATTTTACCAAAAGCGTTTTCTGTTCTGTTTTTTTTTGTTGTTGTTGTTTTTATTTTTTTTTTTTTTTGAGACGGAGTCTTTCTCTGTCACCCAGGCTGGAGTGCAGTGGCGCGATCTCGGCTCACTGCAATCTCCGCCTCCCGGGTTCACGCCATTCTCCTGCCTCAGCCTCTCCGAGTAGCTGGGACTACAGGCGCCCGCCACCACGCCCGGCTAATTTTTTGTATTTTTGGTAGAGACGGGGTTTCACCATGGTCTCGATCTCCTGACCTCGTGATCCGCCCGCCTCGGCCTCCCAAAGTGCTGGGATTACAAGCGTGAGCCACCGCGCCCGGCCTCTGTTCTGTTTTTAAAGTTTTTATTTTTAAATTAACACACAGTAAAAAATGACTCTTTCGTGTGTACTCAGTTCTATGAATTTTAACGTACATACAGCTTCATGTAACCACCACCATGAAGAATGCAGAACAATTCCATCAGGTTCCCCACAGTTCCTTCATGCCTTGCCTCTGCAGTCATACCCTCCCCGACCTCTAATCCCAGGCAGTCGTGATAGTTTTGTCTTTTCAAGAATACCATATAAATGGAATCACAGAAAACATATACCAACCAGCCCAGGCAACACGGCAAGACCCTGTCTCTACAAAAAATACCAAAATTACCCAGGTGTGGTAGTGCACACCTGTAGTCCTAGCCACTCTGGAGGCTGAGATAGGAGGATCACCTGGAGCTGGAGGAGGTCAAAGCTGCAGTGAGCTGTGATCGTGCCCCTGCACTCCAGACTGGGCAGCAGAGTGAGACTCTGTCTCAGTTTAAAAAAAAAAAAAGAAAAGTAAGAAAGAAAATATATACCCTTTTGAGAATGCCTTGTTCTACCGAGCATAATGCCTTTGAGATTCATCCAAGTTATTGCATGTGTTGAATAGTTTGTTCCCTCTTATTGCTGCACAATATTCTATTGTATGAATGTTTGACAGATTTTTATCCATTCATCCATTGAAGAACTATTAGGTTCTTTTTGGCAATCACGAATAAAGCTGTGTACAGGTGTGCAAGTTTTTGCTTGAACACAAGTTTACATTTCTCTAGTCTAAATACCTAGAAGTGGAATTGCTGGGTCATATGGTGAGTATAGTTTAACTTTATAAGTAACTACAGCCGGCCGGGCATAGTGGCTCACGCCTGTAATCCCAGCACTTTGGGAGGCCTAGGTGGGTGGATCACCCGAAGGTCAGGAGTTCGAGATCAACCTGGCCAATATGGTGAAACCCCGTCTCTACTAAAAATATAAACAATTAGCCAGGTGTGGTGGTGGGTGCCTGTAATCCCAGCTACTTGGGAGGCTGAGGCAGGAGAATCGCTTGAACCTGGGAGGCGGATGTTGCAGTGAGCCAGGATTGCACCATTGCACTCCAGCCTGGGCAACAAGAGGGAAATTTCTTCTCAAAATAAATAAATAAATAAATAAAATAGAAAAGAAACTGCTGCCAAACTGTTTTTCACAATAATACCTGTACCATTCTGCAGTCCTGCCAGCAATATGTGAGAGTTCCAATTCCCTTTCTCCCTGGAGCCAGAGGACTTCTCAGAGCTCTTTCTAACCTTGTTCCCACTTCTGGGTTGCCTTGAGTCTAAACAGGGGATACCAGAGTAAAAATAGAAAATTTAGCACTGTTCAATGGTAATTGGAATTCTGGGGTTTTTCCCCTAATCTACCTGCTGCTGTTTACTTTTCAGAGTCCTCAAACAGCTGCGCCACACATTCTGTCCAGGCTGCATTCTTTGGAAGGACAGGTTAGGGTGTGCTTCCTCCATCTTACTTGGAACTGGAACCCTTCTGTTCTATTTCAAGCCCCAAGCATAAAGAAAAATGTAAAAGGTGGTTAAACATACTTTTGGATATGTGAAAAATAATCATGCAATACTTGCTCTCAGGAGGTGTTGAACAGGCAAGAAGTACATGAGCAGTGTGCACAGTCAGCTGGTGTGCATTGAACCTCCCTAGCCAAGAGCCACAAGCACGCTCAGTGTAAGCCAAAAGCCTCTTTTAAAAAAGCAACTCTCAGATTTCTCAATTTGAGTTTAATACTCTGGGTAACTGAGACTTGGGAAATCAAATTGCTGGCACAGCGTTAAGGCTCACGAGGGACAAATGTTCCTTTGTTTTTGTTGATTTGCCGAACGTGAGTTGGCTCCTGGGGCAGCACAGAGGCCTCACAGGCGGTCAAGTGCGACACATTTGGTTTGACTGAATCAATGTCTTCACATCCCTTCATGCGGTTGTTCTCTGTAAGTGTTTGTTGATTTTGTGAAGTAAAATTCCTAATGGTTATGGAGGCTATGGTTTGTCCAAGTTGGTGCTGATTCACTGGACGCAGCAGCACGAATTCTCTCAAGCACAAGATTAGATGGTGTTTTGGGCTGAGGGGATACAGAGGAATAGAGCTATTTGCTTATCAAGAGCTTTCCAACTATGGACAGTCTCCTCATCACACTTCTACTAGGAGGAGCAGTTGTCCTCATTGTAGACACCAGGAAACCGAAACACAAATACTCACAGAAACACATGTTACCTGTGAAGGAATGGGCTAAACCCTAATGACAAGATGCTAAGAGTCTCCCAGTAGGTTAGAGCCAGGGAACTTGAACTTCTAGTCCAAAGACAGAAGAAGCTTTTCCCCTATGTTTACTGAGGAATAACTTGTGTGTAGTGAAATTCACTCATATAAAATGTAGAGTTTGGTAAGTTTTAGCAATTGTATACTGCTATATAATCAACACTATAAACAAGACACAGGCCGGGCACAGTGGCTCACACCTGTAATCCCAGCACTTTTGGAGACCAAAGCGGGTGGATCACCTGAGGTCAGGAGTTTGAGACCAGCCTGGCCAACATGGCGAAACCCTGTCTCTACTAAAAATACAAAAATTAGCCCGGCATGGTGGCAGGCACCTGTAATCCCAGCTACTGGGGAGGCTGAAGCAGGAGAATCGCTTGAACCCAGGAAGTGGAGGTTGCAGTGAGCTGAGATCATGCCACTGCAATCCAGCCTGGGTGACAGAGTGAAACTCCTTCTAAATAAATAAATAAATAAATAAATAAATAAATAAATAAATAAATAATAAACAAGACACAGAACATTTCCATTACCCTAAAAAGTGCCCCCATGCTCCTTTGCCCTCAGTCCCCTCCCCCAACTCGACCTCAGCCAATCCTCAATCTGTTTCTGCAACTCTTTGTTCTGCAAGATTTCCACTGCAGGTCTCTGCACAGGCCACTTCCTGCACCCTGGGTGCTCCTGACCGCTCATCCTGCAAGTCCCTCCCCCTTGAAGGAGCCCCAAACCCTCAGCCAGGTGAGGGCACCCTCCTTGTGTGTCCCATTTCAGTGCTTGTCACATGAAGTGCCAGTGCCTCACTCCCTGTTATCTGAAGTCCCCTGAGGAGGGGCCCTGTCTTATCCCAGTGTCAGCCCTTTAGAGCGAAGAAGGATGGGGTATTAGATATTTGTTTGTTTGTTTGTTTGTTTGTTTGTTTGAGACAGGGTCTCGCTTTGTCCCCCAGGCTGGAGTGCAGTGGTACAAACATGGCTCACTATGGCCTTGACCTCTTGGGCTCAAGCAGTCTTCCTACCTCAGCCTCCTGAGTAGCTGGGACCACAGGAACATACCACTATGCCCAGCTAATTTTTTATTTTTTATTTTTGTAGAGACAGGATCTCTGTATGTTGCCCAGCCTGGTCTCAAACTCCTGGGATCAAGTGGCCCTCCAGTCCCAGCCTCCCAAAGTGCTGGGATTACAGGAGTGAGCCACTGCACCTGGCCTAAATATCTTTAATCCCCTCTTTCTGCCTTATTTTTATCTTTTCCTAAAAGTATATTTCTAAAGTTATCATTAATTGTGTTTCCCTGAAGCTACAAAATTGGTGATAGGAGCCACTACATTTCTGCTCATAGTGAGGACAATGACTAAAACAAGTTAAGAAGACAAGGTAGTTTGTTTAAAAGTGAAATGCATTTTTTCTTAGAGATTTTACTTGTTTTCACCATTGTGTCAGCAGCATTTTCCAGCAAAACACACACCCACAGCTGGTTAGTTTGTAAAATAACGTTATGCAGATCTAGGTAGAGATGGATGTCACTCTTCAACCCAGAGGGAGCTCTGCTATTTCTTAGAAAAACAAGTATCTCCCATTTTACACATGTGTGACACCTCCCAGTGAGTGGGCATGGTGAGGCTTATCTCTGACATACCAGAAGTGAAAGAACGCAGGACAAACGCTCTTACCCAATGCTCCTCTGGACATGGCCCTACATGGAACATGGTTCAACTTAAGAACTTCTACTGTCATCCAAGCTTTCCTAAACGGTGGCCAACAGACCAAGGATAGAGATAAATGAATCTGTCATATGCCCAAGAAGCCACACACTCAATATTGTGTGTAAATAAAGATTCACACTTATTCAAGGTTGTCAATGACATTTAATTAGCTCGGACTAATGATGTCCCTATGCCGGACTAATGATTCCCTATGCCAGACAACAGTCAGAAAAATCAGTGGGCCAGGACCAAGCTCATCAGTTATATTTATTCAGAACTTTATAAATTGCAGAACACTTTCACATCTGGGGTCAAACTTGGCCTTTAGAGAAATTTTAAAGATGAGAAAACTGAGGCCAGGAGAACCCATGTGACAAATAGACGGCACATCAAGGCAGTGGAAACACAGGTCTGGAGTGAACATCTGGCTTCAAACCCCTTTCTCCTTCTATCCTGCCCCACTGTCCCAGTCTGTCTTTCTGAGAGCTGTGGCCCAGACCTCTATGCTGAGTTCCAGACCCACGCGTCAGGCACCCCTCCAGTGCTTCCCCCTGGCAGTCGGCACCCAGGAAACTCAAACTCCATCCAGCACAGCCTGATCCCGCTCCCCATAGCCCTCCTCCTCCTCCGTTTCCCATCTGTGCACAGGCAGAGCCAGGGCAGTACCCACTGACAGCCCTTTTCCTTCATTTTCCACGCAGAGTTTCCTGTGAATGTGTCCACTGTTCATCATATTTGCCCCTCCCACCCTGGTCACAGCATCTCTCTGGGCTCCTCTGGCAGCCCAGTTCCTCCTCCCCCGGCGTCCGCTTTCACCAATCCAGTCTCTGCCCCCAGAACATCTGGCAAAATGCCCGTCTGGACCCACCATTTCCCCACTGAAAGCTCTTCCTGGGATAAGGTCCAAATCCTCTCTGGGGCATGCCAGGCCAGCTTCTCCAGGCTCCCATCTCCCCACAGTCTTCTGCAGGGGTTCCCACCAGCAGACAGGAACATCTGCAGCCCCTGCTTTTGAGCTTTCTACTATATCCACTCAGCTGGTCTGAAAGTTGAGCAGAGTTTCTGCATGTAAAAAAGTGAGCATTTTGAGTGTCTGATATATATAATTCCACACACTAGAGCCCACATGTGTGCATGCACACACACACACACCTCAAAGCAGCTTGCTCTGGGGGCGTCAGGCACTGGAAACATTTCCTCTGATAAACCCCTTTAGTAAAGGGCCTGGAAACTTTCAGAAGTCTGAAGCCTGTCACTCCTCAAATGTCTCACCTAAAAGATGAAGAAAGCCATGGCCATTTCATGTGGATGTTGTGATAACGAAATGGACTTAGGTGCACAAAATTCCTGGTGTGTGTTCCTGCTACCAGAAGTTGAGAAATGATTCTTCTGTGAGGAGGAAGGAAGGGCAGAGGCGTTTGCCAGTGCCAGCTTGCGGAAGGCCTGCACTCACATTTCACTGTGTTCTGACAACCAGCCAGCAGCAAGCACTGAGGCCACCATTGTCCTCCCACTTTTAGAGGTCCTGTGGCTGGCCAGGTTTCTCTCATGTCAACAGCAGGGTTAGGATGCCTATACCCTGCAGAGTCTCAGGGATCATGGTTTATGGGGGTTCAGCTTCTATTTTTTTTTATTTCAATAGCTTTAGGAGTATAAGTGGGTTTTGGTTACATGGATAAATTGTACAGTGTTAAAGTCTTGGCTTTTAGTGCACTTGTCACCAAAATAGTGTACATGGCACCCAATAAGTGACATTTTATCCCTAACCTCTCTCCTTCTGAGTCTCCAATGCCCATTATACCACTCTGTTTGCCTTTATAAACCCGTGGCTTAGCTCCCACTTATAAGTGAGAATATGCAATATTTGGTTTTCCATTCCAAAGTTACTTCATCAGGATAATGGCCTCCAGTTCCATCTGGGTTGCTGCAAAAGACAGTATTTTGTTCTTTATTATGGCTGAGTAGTATTCCATTACACACACACACACACACACACACACACACAAAACATTTTCTTGATCCAGTCATCAGTTAATGAGCACTTAGTTTGACTCCATATCTTTGCAATTGTGAATTGCGCTGTGATAAACAAACACACTCAGGGGTCTTTTTTATATAATTACTTCTTTTCCTTTGGGTAGGTACCCAGTAGTCAGAATTGCTGGATCGAATGGTAGATCTACTCTCAGTTCTTTGAGAAATCTCCATACTGTTTTCCAAAGAGGTGGTACTAATTTACATTCCTACCAACAGCATATAAGTGTTCTCTTTTCTCTGCATCTGCACCAACACCTATTAGTTTTTTGAGTTTTAAACAGTCAAATTGGAGTAAGGTGGATTGGAGTAAGATGGTAGGTATCTCATTGTGGTTTTAATTTACCTTTCCCTGATAATGAGTGATGTTGAGCATTTCTTCATATGTTTTTTGGTTATTTGTATGGCTATTTTCTTTTTTAGGGGATGAACAATCAATACACCCGTCGGGAGGTCTTCTGCCGGAACACCTGCCAGGATCTCAAGCGTTTCTGGGAAAGGGAAATTGGCAAACAGACTTACTACCGAGAATCGGAGGAACATCGTCTGAGAAGAAGCGCACTGAGAAAGTATGTGGCTTGTTTGTCTACTTTTTAGAATTAATTCATCTTTAAAATACATCTTATAATTTAGAACTGTTTTAGGTTCACAGCAAAATTGAGCAGAAGGTACTAAGAGTTCCCTGAGCCCCCACGCAATTGCCCCACTATCAACATCTGCACCAGTGGTACCTTTGTGACCATTGAAGAACTTTCACTGACTTTCAAGTCATTATTATGTCGTCTGTTTTGTAACAGCAAAATTAATTTCCCCAGAAGAATGCCAGATGGGCATCTTAGAGGAGGTAATTATTTCAATTTTCAATGCTTACAGGCCTTTAATTCTTATCTTTATGAACTGGAAAACTCTCTCCTCTCTGTCGCCATGTCACCTTCTAGCACATGAAGGTTACACTAAATGGGGCGGGGGTGGGGGAACAAACACTGTGTCTGTGAAAAGCAATCAAGCAAAGGAAGCAGTGCCCAGTTCTCAGCGCCCATTTGGGTGAAAACACAAGATGGCCTGCGTGGTTCCTGGAAGGGAAGGCAGGCTCTCCCCTTGTGTGCATCCCTGTTCTGGCCCAGTGAGTCTGCCGAGCAGTGGAGTGCAGTGACTCCCGTGGGCAAACGAGGGTCACCTTGCCGTGGAAGCAGTGCAGGCTCGCTGCCCTCACACACACACAGCAGAAAGCCATCATGGGCTGCAGGGAGGGACCACCCTTTTGAGTTCTGTCCCTTCAAAGGGAACAGCTCAGCCAGCTGTCTGACGAGGCCATGGCTTATGTGTGGTAAGGGAGTATGAGAGACCTTGTGTGCTGTCCAGACAGCAGGGCCCATGACTCCATGGCCACTGGACTGATGACATGCCTTAATTCACAGGTGGTAAACTTACTGCTGCCTTCCCAAAGCCCCTCCTGAACCCTAGAGGGGAAACCAGCCTCCCACTTACAGAGATCTGCTCAGCCTTATTCCCGACTACCATCCCGCCTGCTGAAGTACAGCCGTGGGGCACAGAAAGCTGACTTGGGTGGCCAGTCATTTCTGCAGTTCCTGCCATCTTTGTCCCCCAGGCCAGGCCACTCAGAGTCCTGTACCATGTGTGGGTTCCCTGGGGAGCAGGCAAAAGGCCTCAGGTGAAGTGAAATTGGCCCAAGGAAGATGCAGAAACCAAAGGCTCCAAGAGAGGCACAAGCCAAGGTGTGAACGAAACAGCCTCTGAAGCAAATTGTGCAGGCTGTTAAAATATTAAAAATATATACATGCGGCCGGGCACGGTGGCTCACGCCTGCAATCCCAACACTTTGGGAGGCCAAGGCGGGAGGATCACCTGAGGTCGAGAGTTTGAGACCAGCCCAACCAACATGGAGAAACCCCATCTCTACTAAAAATACAAAATTAGCGGGACGTGGTGGCACATGCCTGTAATCCCAGCTACTCAGGAGGCTGAGGCAGGAGAATCACATGAACCCGGGAGGCGGAGGTTGTGGTGAGCCGAGATCTTGCCATTGCACTCCAGCCTGGGTGACAAGAGCAAAACTCTGTCTCAAAAAATAAATAAATAAATATATATATACACACACACACACACACACACATGCAGTATCTATGTATGCATATAACAAAAGAATGCAAGGAGATAAACTTTCTGGTTGACAGGATGGCAGAAGACTTTAGCTTATTTGTTCTCCTCACCGTCTTCTGATTTGAATCCGGGTAGCCAGGCTCCAGAGGCTCTGCTCTAATTAATACTCTATGTTGTCCCTTCACAAAATAGAATGTTAGTTCCCCTCCTTCTTCTGCACTCCCATTTAACAATCCAGGATCTAATATGGCAGCAGCAATACGCCAAAGGAAGACTTCCCTTGGAGGAGAAAAACAAGATGAAAACAAAATTGCAAGAGTGGGCAAGGGTGGGAACAAGCTCAGAATAGTGGTGAAGAGCAGAGACTTTGCAGCTGGTTGCCTGGGCTTACCCTTTTCTCCCTTGGGTCTCAGTGTCCTCATCATTATTTTCATCATAGAGAAACAGACACTAAGAGAAGTAAGAGGGACGCTGGAGAGTTACTGCCCTTTGAGTGTGGGCAGAGGGAATGCGGACTTGATCTTCTTTCATTAGCAGATGGAGCACCTGGGCTACTGATGCACACAGGGGTGTGCACAAACCTCCCCCATTCTGGAACTGGTCAGGGAGGAGACACAGATGCTGCCATCTCCCGCCTGTCCACTACAGGATCTGAGCGTTTCTTTCTGCAGTCTTCTGGGGGTCCCAGCTTCAGAGCTGGTTCACTTGGCCCTTGGGCACCAGCAGCTTGTTGAGCTGCTGTGCAGATGTGTTGGCATGCTGGTTGGCTGCCCGCACTCTGAGGTCCAGCCCTCCAGGTAACTAGCATGGCACCGTCCAATCTCATCTCTCAGGGAAGAGAGAGTTGGGCAAATGTGGGAGAATGGGCAAGAGCATTCTAGGCAGAAGAAATGCCATGTGCAAACACCCCGAGGCAAGGGAACAGCTTGCCCTATTTGTGGAATGGAGAAACCGCCATTTTTATATATTGCTCGTGTATTCTCCAAAGTCCCTACTGCAGTGCTGAACATATAATAGGTGCTCAAGAAAAGCACGCTTGACTGTATCCAAGAAAACCATGGAATTGGCTCTTGGATGGGTCTTTGCTGCCTACTTACTTTGGCCCAGCACTCACTCCCATTCCTGGCTTCCTTGCCAGGGTGATCTCCTTTGACCCCCACCCCCATCAATTCTCCTCCCTCAGCTGACCCCACTTCCCATGCTAGTCCTTTAATCACCTTGTCCTTCAGCTTCTGGCTAGATTCTGTCAACAGGAGATGAGAGGACTGGAGGCTAAGTCTGCCTATTTCTTCCCCACACCCTTCCTGCCCTGGATCTACTTGGATTGTGAAGAGGTGGTCAGGAAGAAGGGAAAGGGAAATTGCATTCTTTTTTTTCAAGATAACATTTTTTAGAAAACCTTTATAGTAGAAGATTTCAAGCATACAAAAAAGTAGAGAAACTAGTAATCTAAAAATCCTGTTTTCTAGCGGTGACTTCATCTCTCCTGGACTACAGCTCCTGCTGCAGATCCCCTCCCCCATGGCTCCAGGCTCCAAACACAAGTGACAATGGGACTGGTAGAAAGAAGCTATCGACATTTGGCAACACCTAATGAAAGTAAATTGGATCTAATGATCATTAATATCTGCTAACATCAAAAAAAGAGAGATACAACCGGACAGATTTGATGACCATCCATTATATCACCCATAATGTAGTTTTGTCAAAAAAAAGAAAAAAATCCGGATCTAATCAAACTTCTAGTGCTAGCCACTAATTAACAGCATATACAGGAAACAGAGGAATGGGTTAGAGTCACACAGGAATACAGTCAGCAAAATTCAAACTGTGCATACTCTGCAGAACAAACAATCTGGTTTCAAAAAAAGAAAACAAAAACTGCAAGGGAAGGGGAAAGATGAGGGAGAATTTCCAGATTAAAGAAAACCTAAAAGATATAGCAACAAATAGGAATGCATGCGCTTTATTCGGGTCCTGATTCAACCAACCTACCGTTCAACATTAAAAGACAATCAGAGTTGTGAACCAATGGGATATTTATTTGATGATATCAAGTACCTCTGGTTAATTTTTTAAGTGTGATAATGGCAAGGTAGTTTCTTTTTAAAGGAGTTATTATCTTTAAGGACAAAATAGCTAAATGCAGTTATTTTGTTTAACATGCAGGAGAAGGGAGATATGGGAAACAAGATCAGCCTTAAGCTGGGGAAGCTGGGGAGTGGCTACAGGGGAATTCTTAGATTACTAGTTTCTCTACTTTTTTGTATGCTTGAAATCTTCTACTATAAAGGTTTTCTAAAAAATGTTATCTTGAAAAAAAAGAATGCAATTTCCCTTTCCCTTCTTCCTCACCACCTCTTCACAATCCAAGTAGTTCCATTAATTTTTTCTGTTTGTATTTTGAGGCTATTTTATTAGGTGCATGCATGTTTAGAAGTGTAATATCTTCATGGTGAGGTGAACCTTTTTATTATTAGGCAGTGACTTTATCCCTGATGATTTTTTGTTTGAAGATCTTTTTATCAACAGACTTTATAACTGTATTAACAGACTTTATATTAAGTCTGTTAATATAGCCAAACCAACCTTGGTTTTATTAGCATCTGCCTTATATATCTTTGTTCCGTCTTCTTATTTTCAACTTATCTCTGTCCTTATAATTTAGATGTGTCTTTTTTATTTTTTATTTTTTATTTATTTATTTATTTATTTATTTTTTGAGACGGAGTCTCGCTCTGTCACCCAGGCTGGAGTGCAGTGTTGCGATCTCCGCTCGCTGTAAGCTCTGCCTCCCGGGCTCATGCCATTCTCCTGCCTCAGCCTCCGGAGTAGCTGGGACTACAGGCGCCCGCCACCACGCCCGGAGAATTTTTTGTATTTTTAGTAGAGACAGGGTTTCACCGTGTTAGCCAGGATGGTCTCGATCTCCTGACCTCGTGATCCACCCGCCTCGGCCTTCTAAAGTGCTGAGATTACAGGCGTGAGCCACCGTGCCCAGCCTAGATGTGTCTTTTTTAAACAGCACATAGTTGTCTGAGCACGGTGGCTCATGCCTGTAATCCCAGCACTCTGGGAAGCCAAGGCAGGTAGAACACTTGAGTTTGAGACCAGGCTGGGCAATATGGCAAAATTCTGTCCCTATAAAAAATAAAAAAATTGGCCAGGTGTGCTACCACGAGCCTGTAGTCCCAGCTACTGGGGGGAAAGGAGGAGTGGGGCTGAAATAGGAGGATCACTTGAGACTCGGGAGGTCGAGGCTCCAGTGAGCGGTGATCGTGCCACTGCAATCCAGCCTGGGTAACAGAGACCCCGCCTTCTCAAAAAAAAAAAAAAAAGAAAGTACACAGTTGGATTGGATGTTTTTCTAATCTGACATATTTTAGTATAAATGGTGAGTTTAGTCCTTTTTCATTTATTGGAACTGGCTTGTTTCTACCATCTTAGTTACTTAGAGTGCTTTATGATTTCCCTTTTCTTTATTCCTTTTTATTTTTTTCTTACTCTTTGAATTGATATCCATATCTCCTTAATAGATAAGAACTATTTTCTAGTTTCGTCTCTCATCTTCATCATTGTCTTCTTTTCATTTTCTTTGGGTTTATTCTTTTGCAGAGATGTTCTCAATTTTGATCAAGTCTAATTTATGAGAAAAATTTCTTTTTTTTTTTTTTTTTGTGAGACAGAGTCTCTGTCACCCAGTGCAGTGGCTCAATCTTGGCTCACTGCAAGCTCCATCTCCAAGGTTCATGCCATTCTCCTGCCTCAGCCTCCCGAGTAGCTGGGACTACAGGTGCCCACCACCACGCCCAGCTAATTTTTTGTATTTTTTAGTAGAGACGGGATTTCACCATGTTAGCCAGGATGGTCTCAATCTTCTGACCTCGTGATCTGCCCACCTCGGCCTCCCAAAGTGCTGGGATTACAGGCGTGAGCCACCACGCCCGGCCGAGAAAAATTTCTTTTATAGATTTTGCTTTTGTTGAATCTAAGAAGACTATGCCTATCCCAAGGTCACAAAGATTGTCTTCTGTTTTATTTCTAGAAGTCTTATGAATTTAAGTTTTGCATTTAGATTAATAATATCTTTTGACTTAATTTTTAATATAATGTGAGGTACAGGCTGCAGTTCACTTTTTTTGCATATCCAGTGGTTCCAGCACCATTTGTTGAAAAGACTATCCTTTCTCCACTACATTGTCTTTGCATGTTTGTTGAAAATTAATAACTCATCTATGTGTAGGAATGTTTTTGGACCTTTTCTGTCCCATTGATCTATTTGTCCATTGGCCCAGTGTCACACTGTTTTGATTACTTAGGTTTATAATAATTCTTGAAGTCAGGTGGTGTAAGTCTTACAAGTTTTTCAAAATTGTTTTAGTTATCCTAGGTTCTCTGCATTTTCATATGAATTTTGGAATCAACTTGTAAATTTCTGTTACGTAAAACAGCCTGCTGGTTTGATTGGGATGGAATTGAATCTATAGGTCAATTTAGGGAGAAATGACGTCCTAATAATATTTAGAGTATCTGATATATAAACACAATATATACGTCCCTTTATTTAGGTCTATTTTATCATCTCTCAGCAATGGTTTGCAGTTTTCAGCACATAAGTCATATATATCTTTTGTCAGATTTACCTCTATTTTGTATTTTTGATATTATTATAATTGATTTTTTAAAATTTCAATTTATGGTTGTTTCTTTGATTTATGGGTTATTTAGAATTTGTTATTTAGTTTCAAAATATTTAGGAGACTTTCCACATATCTTTCTGTTATTAAGTCTAATTTAATTATTGCAGACAGGGAACATGTTGAACCCTTTTAAATTTATTGAGACTTGTTTTATAGCCCAGAATATTTTCTATCTTTGTAAATATTCCATGTATGTTTGAAAAAGAATGTGTGTTCCACTGTTGTTAGGGAGAACATTCTATAAATATTGATTATATCAAGTTGGTTGATAGTGTTGTTCAAGTGTTTTATATCCTTATCATTTACTGATTATTGAAAGATGGGTATTGAAATCTCTGCTATAATTACAGATTTGTCTACTTCTCCTTGCAGTTCTTTTTTTTTTTTTTGAGACGGAGTCTCGTTCTGTCACCCAGGCTGGAGTGCAGTGGCACGATCCCGGCTCACTGCAAGCTCTGCCTCCCGGGTTCACGCCATTCTCCTGCCTCAGCCTCTCCGAGTAGCTGGGACTACAGGCGCCCGCCACCACGCTCGGCTAATTTTTTTTTATTTTTAGTAGAGACGGGGTTTCACCGTGGTCTCGATCTCCTGACCTCGTGATCCGCCCGCCTCAGCCTCCCAAAGTGCTGGGATTACAAACGTGAGCCACCGCACCCGTCCTCCTTGCAGTTCTATCACATTTTGCTTCATGTATTTTGAAGTTCTGTTATTAGGTACATAAATGTTTCAGATTGTTATATCATCTTGATGAATTGACCCCCTTATTACAAAATGACCCTCTTTCTCTTTGGTAATATTTTTTGCTATGAAATCTACTTTGATATTAATATAACCACACCAGCCTTCTTTGATTAGGTTTAGCATGGACTATCTCTTCGTCCTTTTACTTTTAACCTATTTTGTCTTCATATTTAAAATGGATTTCTTATAAGCAGCACATATTTGGATACTGTCTTTTAAAAATCCAATTTGACAGTCTTTGCATTTTTATTGCATTGTTTACACCATTAACATTAATTGGTATGATTTGTTTTAAATCTACCATCATGCTATGTGTCCTCTATTTCTCTCATGTGTTGTTTATTCCCTTTTTTTCTTTTTATGACTTGTTTTGGATCAAGTATTTTTTATGATTCCATGTTATCTCTTCTGTTGGCTTTTTAACTATTGTTCTTTGTGTTTAGTGGTTGCTTTAGGATATATAGTACACATCCTTAACTTATCACAGCCTGCCTGCCTTCAGGTGATATTTTATCACTTTTTGTGTAGCATGAGAACCTTACAATGGTATATTCTCATTTCTCCCCTCTTGGCCTTTATGCTATTGTACAAAGTACAACTTTACTTCTACATATGCTATAACCCCACAGTACATCATTAACAGTTTCACTTTCAACGGTGGGCTTTTTTTTTTTTTTTTTTTGAGACAGAATCTTACTCTGTCGCCCAAGCTGAAGTGCAGTGGCACAATCTCGGCTCACTGCAACCTCTGCCTCCCAGGTTCAAGCAATTGTCCTGCCTCAGCCTTCCGAGTAGCTGGAACTGCAGGCACCTGCCACCATGACCAGCTAATTTTTGTGCTTTTAGTAGAGACGGGGTTTCACCATATTGGCCAGGCTGGTCTCGAACTCCTGACCTTGTGATCTGTCTGCCTTGGCCTCCCAAAGTGCTGAGATTACAGGAGTGAGCCACTGTGCCTGACCACAGCGGGCTATTTTCAAAGAGATTTAAGTAGTTTTAAAAAGTATTAATATATAACCGCATAGTTGCTTTTCAGATGCTGTTCATTCCATGTGTACATCCAGATTTCCGTCTTGTGTCACTTTCCTTCTGTTTGAAGGAATTCCTTTAACATGTCGTGTAGTGACAGTCTGCTGGTGATTTCTTTCAGTTTGTATACGTCTAAAAATATCTTTATTTCACTTCTGCTGTTGAAAGATAGGTTTGCTGTGTAAAGAAGTCTAGACTGACAGGTTTACTCTCCCTGACTTGAAATATATTTTCAAAGGAAAATCCAGAGAATTAAAATTAAGTACTTCTAACAAAAATGAGAGCCTGTTTACTATCGCTTATATAAATAAATAAATATGAATAAATTATAAATATATAAATATATTTAAACTTGCATGTCTTCTCCATGCCTTTTAAAACCTGAACACATACACGCAATTTCAGGGGCTGGAAGGACAGGAAGAAAGCTATCCCGAACCAATAGCCATGGAAATGAATGCTTCATCTGTGCATGTTTGGTTTCTATTTTCAGGCTCAGAGAAGAATGGAAGCAGAGGCTGGAAACAAAGCTGAGGCTGCGGAACAATCCAGAGGACACTGAAAAGAGGACAAATGTTGGCTGAGAGCTTCCTGCTTTGTTGACACAAGAAGATGCAAAACACTGAGGTCACTTTGCTAGAAGTCAATGCAAATTCCTGAGTCCCTTTGCTATACCAGTCAGCTCTCACACTACTGTTTCCCCACCTGGCAGAGGACTTAACCTGTAAATCCTTTCCGAGTGTTTGATGGCAGTTATTGGCCAAGTCAGTCTTCTGTGCATGGGGGCCAGGTTATTATCCCAAATGTCTCTAAAGATAGCTTATTTAATATCGAAGCTCCATGCAGCATTCCTTGCTTCTATGTAATTATCTTCTAATTTTGAAATCCAAATATTTTAAACTCTAAACACACCAAGAGGAATCCTCAACCTTCATGGTCAAACTTTAAACACTGCACAGTGGTATTTCCCCACCATTTCACCTAGGAAACACAGCTTTAAGGAATTCTTGTTTTCTTTTTATGAGAAGAGAAATGCACCTATCTGTAGAAATTAAAAAAAAAAAATTATCAATAGTCAAAGTACAGTTTGAAAATAAATTGATCTAATATTCATTTTTCTTCATATAAATTTAATTAGCTTTTTCAAAAATATGTTTATCGAGAATAATATCAGAATAATTTTAATAAAACTTGGTTGTCCTGTCATCACTATGCACATGCCTTCATTTTATTGCTTTATTTTAATCTCTGCATGTTTGCACTGGTTGGCTCTCTGTCAGCCCAGCCAATGCATATCTAGCCACTCCACAGAGTGCTTACCACACAGATTCTGGATTTTGAAATGGTACAGTCACTCCCTTGCCATCTCTCAAGTTCAGAAGCACCAGGGTTTGATGCTTCCAAGAGTGCAAACTGTAACTGGGCCTGAGGCAATTATTTTAACCAAGGGAAGGGAGAAGAGATGCAATGATATAAAGTCCTGGGTACTTGCTGGCTGTAAGCAGCACCTGCAAGGCCTTATATACTATACACAGAGGCAATGTTTATGGCAGACGCACCTGACAGCAATAACAAGATAACAAGTTAAGCAAATACACTGAGAATGACATTATGGTCTAAGAAGAATGTGTGTTCAGAGTCCCAAGCTAAGGAATCCGGGAGTGGCCAACCGGGAGTTTCATACCTTAACTGTGAAGGACACCTGAACCCCCAGCCATCCTTTGGAACATAGGTTGTACGGGGGATCAAAGCCTTCTGTTTTGGGTTAGATGGTGGTTGCTAGGTGGAGGGTGCTAAGTGAAAATGCTATATAAACTGCATGCTTTTTACAAACAGTAGTGGTTTTCTTGTCCAGCCCGCTGCTATTGGACCATCCCTATGTAAGTTCCCCCAATAAACCCTATGTCTCATTCGCTGTCTCTGAGTGTCTTCTTTGTCTTCTCAGACACAGTGCCATTCCATTGGAGTTAATAGAAGCCTGTCTTGACATAACATTACTAGGAGATGCAGAGAGTCAGGCTGGCCAATTCTGCCAGTGGTGAGTGTGGTGTTGCAGTCTTCTAAATATCCTTTTTTTTTTTTCTTTTTTTTTCTTTTTTTTTTTTTTTTCTTTTGAGACGGAGTCTCGCTCTGTCACCCAGGCTGGAGTGCAGTGGCGCGATCTCGGCTCACTGCAAGCTCCGCCTCCCGGGTTCACGCCATTCTCCTGCCTCAGCCTCCCCTAGTAGCTGGGACTACAGGCGCCCGCCATCACGCCCGGCTAATTTTTGGTGTTTTTAGTAGAGACGGGGTTTCACCATGGTCTCGATCTCCTGACCTCGTGATCCGCCCGCCTCGGCCTCCCAAAGTGCTGGGATTACAAGCGTGAGCCACCGCGCCCGGCCCTAAATATCCTAATACGGCATTAAGTAGATCTATCCACATCCCTAGGGAACCCATTAGGCTTCATCAGACCAATGGGAACCTCCTGGAGGAAAGCAGTACTGGGGGAGTATTTCCCCAGCTTCCACACTTAATATGATCCAAGGAACAGGGCTTAGAGCCCTCTCTCCCTCTATGGTCTCTTATTCAATCTCGGATTCAATTCAACTAATAAATTACAAATTCGAGCTGGGGAAATTTGAGGATGTTTAGATGAAGAAGGAATTTTTGTTGGGTGTAGGAGGAACGTAGGAATTAAATAGAGGTCGAAGAAAAGTCATAGCTTGCAGGGCTGAGAGGCTCTCAGAAGCAAAGGCCTGCCTTCACAAACTGCAAATGCTGTTGCTGGGATTGAAATGCAGTAGAGTGAGGCGGGAAATATAGGTGAAGATTCACTGTGCATTTACTCATTCACCATATGCCAGGCACTGTGCTAGACAACTAGAATCCAGCAGAAAAAAACAGAGGTGTTAGCTCTGGAAGCCACAGTCTAGGGAAGAAACCACTGGGAGTCACAGCAGGCCATGGTGCCCACACCCTGTGGGAACACACTCTGGCCTAAGGAAGATCATATACACATGATCCAGGAGCAGTGAGTATTCAGAGCTGGCAGGTCCTGGGTACTTTGAGGAAACACATTCAGCAAAGTTAGAGTGGGAGGGCCGGGCGCGGTGGCTCACGCTTGTAATCCCAGCACTTTGGGAGGCCGAGGCAGGTGGATCACGAGGTCAGGAGATCAAGACCACGGTGAAACCCCGTCTCTACTAAAAAATACAAAAAAATTAGCCGGGCGTGGTGGCAGGCGCCTGTAGTCCCAGCTACTCGGAGAGGCTGAGCCAGAAGAATGGCGTGAACCCGGGAGGCGGAGCTTGCAGTGAGCCGAGATTGTGCCACTGCACTCCAGCCTGGGCAACAGAGCGAGACTCCGCCTCAAAAAAAAAAAAAAAATAGACAGTTCTTGAAAGAAGATATACAGTCAACAAACACATGAAAAAATGCTCAACATCACTAATCATCAGGGAAATGCAAATTAAAACTACAATTACATACCACCTTACTCCTGAAAGAATGGCCATAATTAAAAAGTCACAAAGCAATAGATATTGATGGTGTGGAAGTAGTGAAAAGAGAACACTTTTACATTGCTGGTGGGGATGTAAATTAGTATAACCATACTGTAGAAAACAGTGTGGAGATTCCTTAAAGAACTAAAAGTAGATCTACCATTCGATCCAGCAATCCCACTACTGGGTATCTACCCAAAGGAAAGAAGTCATTACATGAAAAAGACACTTGCACACACATGTTTATAGCAGCACAATTCACAATTGCAAAGATATGGAACCAATCTAAGTGCCCATTGACCAACAAGTGGATCAAGAAAATATGATATATATACATCATGGAATAACTCTCAGCCATAAAAAGGAACAAAATAATGTCTTTTGCAGCAACTTGGATGGAGCTGGAGGCCACTATTCTAAGTGAAGTAACTTAGGAATGGAAAACCAAATACCGTATGTTCTCACTCACAAGTGAAAGCTAAATTATGAGGACGCAAAGGCATAAGAACGGTATAAGGGACTGTGGAAACTTGGGAGGGGGACAGCTGGGAGCAGAGTGAGGGATAAAAGACCATATACTGGGTACAGTATACACTGCTTTATGGATGCACTAAATCTCAGAAATCACCACTAAAGAACTTATCCATGTAACCAAAGCCCACCTGTACCCCAAAAACTATTGAAATAAATATAAAAACAAATCCATTGAAGAGGCAAGCTGGATAGCTCCCATTTACCCTTTTAGATCTGCTCTACACCCTTTTTTTTTTTTTGAGACGGAGTCTCGCTCTGTCACCCAGGCTGGAGAGCAGTGGCGCGATCTTGGCTCACTGCAAGCTCCACCTCCCGGGTTCACACCATTCTCCTGCCTCAGCCTCTCCGAGTAGCTGGGACTACAGGCGCCCGCCACCACGCCCGGCTAATTTTTTTGTATTTTTAGTAGAGACGGGGTTTCACCGTAGTCTCGATCTCCTGACCTCGTGATCTGCCCGCCTCGGCCTCCCAAAGTGCTGAGATTACAAGCATGAGCCACCGCGCCCGGCCGGCTAGATCTGCTCTACACCCTTTTACATCTCTCTCTGTAACCAGATTCTGGGGGCCTCTGGCTCCCAGCTGGGTGCAGCATATTGAGTGGTGGTTTTATTCTGGGCCGCCCAGTGCCAACACCAACGCATACAGCAGCCTCTGCAGGGGCCCTATTTCAACCGTTCTCTCATCTGTTTCTCATTAAAGTCCTTCTCTGTTGCCCCATCAGGCTAGTAATACTAAGTGTCTCACCATTATTGCTAGCCGCAGGGTGGTTCCTCTCCTTGTTAGTTTCTGTAAACACAGCCCACACTTTTGGAAAGAGGCCCTATGGTTCCATCTATCGAGAGGACCATCTGTCTCCTGCTGCAAACTTGACCAATACAGAACAACATTAAAATCAGAAGAACAATATTTTTTTTTTTTTTTTTTTTTTTTTTTTTTTTTTTTTTTTTTTTTTTTTGAGACGGAGTCTCGCTCTGTCGCCCAGGCTAGAGTGCAGTGGCGCAATCTCGGCTCACTGCAAGCTCCGCCTCCCGGGTTCACGCCATTCTCCTGCCTCAGCCTCTCCGAGTAGCTGGGACTACAGGCGCCCGCCACCACGCCCGGCTAATTTTTTGTATTTTTAGTAGAGACGGGGTTTCACTGTGGTCTCGATCTCCTAACCTCGTGATCCGCCCGCCTCGGCCTCCCAAAGTGCTGGGATTACAAGCGTGAGCCACCGCGCCCGGCCCAGAAGAACAATATTAAAATCAGCTGGGCATTGAGGAGTGAATGGGCATGGAGAATTAGGGTAAATTCTGGAACAGGGGTCCCCAACCCCCTTCACGGTACTGGTCCATGGCCTGTTAGGAGCCAGGCCACAGAGCAGGAGGTGAGCAGTGGGCGAGAAAGCAAAGCTTCGCCTGTATTTACAGCCACTCCCCATCACTGGCATTACCACCTGAGCACCTCCTCCTGTCTGATCAGCAGCATTAGATTCTCATAGGAGTGCAAACCCCTTTGTGAACTGCGCATGCGAGAGATCTATGTTGCAGATTCCTTACGAGAACCTAATGCTTCATGATCTGTCACTGTCTCCCATCACCCTTTGATAGGACCATCTCTAGTTGCAGGAAAACAAGCTCAGGGCTCCCACTGACTCTGCATTCTGGTGAGTTGTATAATCATTTCTTTACATACTACAATGTAATAATAATAGAAATAAAGTGCACAATAAGTGTAATGCGCTTGAATCATCCCGAAATCACCTCCCCGCCCCGCCCCTAGTCTGTGGAAAAACTGTCTTCCACAAAACTGGTCTCTGGTGCCAAAAAGGTTGGGGGCCACTGTTTTAGAAGATTCATATGGCAGAATTATAGATTACAAGGTTTAATAAATGCCAGAATTGTGGCTGGAAAGGAGGGTAGAAGTCAATTCCAGAAGGTGCCTTTCCTGTTGTGCAGTTGACTCAGAACTGGGATGCTAGAAAGTTGCTCTGTGATCTGTGGAGGGAATCCACACTAACCACAGGAAATCACCCATGACATTTGCAAGACAGAAGGAAGGAGAAACTGAACTAAGGGGTGGTAGCAGAACTGGACAAGAGGTAGTGCAGAGAAGAATTATTTACATGTTGAACCAATGGAGTTAAGAACTAAATGTTGGATCTTTTTTTTTTTTTTTTTTTTTTGGTGGAGGCGGGATCTCACTATGTTGCCCCAGCTACAGTGCAGTGGTGCAAACAAGGCTCACTGCAGCCTCAACCTCTTGGGCTCAAGTAATCCTCCTGCCTCAGCCTCCTGAGTAGCTGGGACTACAGGCACATGCCACCATGCCCAGCTAATTTTTAAAATGTTTATACAGATGAGGTCTCACTATGTTGCCAAGGCTGGTCTCAAACTCCTGAGCTCAAGTGATCCTCCCACCTTGGCCTCCCTAACTGCTGGGAGCCACTGCACCCAGCCTACTGGGCATTTTTTAATGCCCAACCTTAGCAAGGCATCTGCCTCACAGCAGACCCTCAATTACTAGCTCTTGGTGAATTTAGTCCAGTTGCACCTTGATCTCCGCCCAGCAGGTTATCAGTATTTGACTATACTAAACATTTCATTTAAAGAATGCTTTGAGCCCGGGCATGGTGGCTCATGCCTGTAACCCCAGCACTTTGGGAGGCCGAAGCGGGCAGATCACCTGAGGTCAGGGGTTGAGACCAGGCTGGCCAACATAGTGAAATCCCGTCTCTACCAAAAATACAAAAATTAGCTGGGCATGATGGCGCACGCCTGTAATCCCAGCTACATGGGAGGCTGAGGCAGGAGAATCACTTGAACCTGGGAAGCAGAGATTGCAGTGAGCTGAGATTGCACCACTGCAGTCCAGCTTGGGTGACTGAGTGAGACTCTGTCTTAAAAAAAAAAAAAAATGCTCTGCATGCCCGCCTGTAACCAAAAATAAATATTAATTGCTGAGTTACTTTTACTGTGGAAAAACTACTCATCTGCTTGACATTGCTCTTTGACCAAGGGGCATTCTGTTGTTTCACCTCTGCAATTTAAAATTTCTAGTGAAATTAAATTATGTTACTTGTTGTGGCTGTGTACCATCTTAAACTATCATTACTCACAAAGACAGATAATACCAAGGAATGATTTCAATGCTGCGCCTGCTAGTAGCAGAGAACTGCAAGCTGGAATCAGCCTCTGCTGAGGTGCAGACCCCAAGAGAGAGCAGCATCTGTGTAGAAACCAAACACATGCCTTTGTTTCCTCTGTGTTTATAGAATTGTCTTCCGTTTACGGTCATTGCTGCTGGATTTCCACATACACAGGGATATGAAGTTTCCCATTTTAATAGATTCCCATTTTTAAGTAGAAGTATAGAAAAACTCTAAAAGTTAAATGATGAATAGTAGGTTTGGCAAGGACTGTTCTGTTTACCTAGTGCTGCACTAAAAAGCCAGCCCAAAACAATGGCTTGAAACAATAGCCGGAGTTTATTTTGCTCAGGAATCTGGGGCTGACTGGGCTGCTAGGCAGCTGTTGCCTGGGGGCATCTCTAAGGTTCCAGTCCATGGAGGCTGCAGTCACACGCGAGTGTCCTCACTCACGCACCCAGTGTCTGGGCTGGTAAGACTCCAGACACCGGATGCTGGATAGGCTGGGTCTACTGGGTCTCTCTGAGGTGTCCTCACATGGCAGCTCAGGGCTGCCAGACTCCTAGCATGATGGTTAAAGGCTCCCAGCACAAGCATCCCAGGAGAACTGGCAGGATCTGTGTGGCTTTCTATAAGCAGCCTCAGAAGGCACTCGGCTCTTTCCTGCTGCAATCATTAAGGGCCGTGGTTTAAGGTGAAGTTCGTGGCCTCTGCATCTTGATGGGGAGAGTGTGGAAGAATTGGTGGATATGTTTGAAAGCCATCACCAGTGCAGAAAAAAAACCACTGAGAGGCTGAACATTAGGGGATATGGGGAAACCCCCCTGCAGGTTTTGAAAGTCTTTCTCACTTGGGGTTTGCCTGACCTCCCCGCAACTCGTTTCCCAGCTCTCTGCATTCTGGAAAGTCAGGCTCTTCTACCGCTAGGCCTTTGTCTCTGCCTTCCCCCATGCCAGGCAAGCCATTCCTCCCTCTGGCAAATTCATTCTTCAAGATCCAGTTTCATGGTGCTGTCTGCTAAGACAGGGCCCCCACCTCTGCCCTCTTCCTGCTGTGACCACACAGACTAGGCATGTTTTCCAGGCTCTTTCTCCAGCAGGACCGGGCACACAGGAAACCAATGACCACTCACTTCCTCAAGGTCACCTTTCCTCGGAGGCACTGGCAAGACTCACTGTGTAAACACAGGTTGATTTCAGCTCACCTGCTATCACCCGTGCTTGTCCCTGGGGATGCCTTGGCCAAACCTGAAAGAAATGCAAGAACTAGTGATGGATAGTCCTGTGCTAGTGCCTGAGACAGGCCAGGGGCCTCCTGCAGCCACTTGTCCGCACTGCTCATGTACAGATGCGTGGGTGCACCTGCTTGCTCGTATGTCCACCTGGTTTGGCTGCATGACAGCAAAGTATAAAAGATCCTTTCTGGTTTGAAACAGTGGTTCCCTGAGGTCAAGGTATCTCCCATGTGCCTGCTGGCCCCTTTCTCTCTCCTCCAGTGCTCTCTGCCGCCCCTTAGAAGGGTCCATCACATTTCCCACGAGGACCAAAGCAATTGTATGGGAGAGAAGAGCTTGCCTCTGAAGGCAGGCCTTGGAGATGGCCCCTTATTGATGGTCCTCACCCCTTCCTCATGGTCCTGTGCTAACCAGGCCACACAGACCCAGAGCCCTCACTGCACCAGGCACTGCTGCCCCAGCTCCAGGCTGCCACCCTCTGGGCTCCAGCAGCTGGGGGTGCAGAGAGCACCTGGCTCCTCAGGACACAGAGGAAGCACCTCAATGCTCCCCTGGGCAGCTCGGCCACGCAGGTCCTTTCAAGCCATCAGAGCAGGGAAAGATGTCACTGTCCCCAGAGGAGACAGTGGGCAGGGCGCATCTGTCCCAGCCGCCAGCAACCTCCACCCAAAAGCACCCCATGCACTCCAGTTAGCTCTGTCTTCACACGCCCTGGCATGGGCTGCAGCACTGCTCTGAGCCCTGGGAGCCAAGGAAGACAGCCAAACCCCTTGGGGCACAAGGTCATATGGCCCTGCAGCTCAGTCCCATTTGCCCAAGCTGTGACTTCCCACTCCTGTTCCCTGCCCTCCAGGAAAAGCCACATGTTATACTCACCCTCACCCGCACCTCCCTTCACCCCTGGGCCTGGAATTGCTGGTGGGTCCAGGGATGAAGGGTTTCCCACTGAGCAGACCTTGGGTATGGACTTGATGCTTCAAATCCTCCTTGCTCACTTCTTGGCTTAGTGCTGGGACAAACAACCTGAAAACCGATCTGAGTCTCCAGGAGTGCTGCCCTCCCCGACTCCAACCCCAGCACAGAGGGGCCCAGTAGGTCTTATTTCCATTGGAAGTTTCACTGCCGGGTGGTTTAGAGTCCTTGTCATTCTCTTCCCTGTCCTAGCTCATGGATGTGTGTTACTGTTTCAATTTGGAGCAGGATCCTTAAAGGGGCAGGGTCATGGCTCCCCAGCCTCAGGGGTGTCATCAATAATGTTCTGGGCCGGGTGTGGTAGCTCACGCCTGTAATCCCAGCACCTTGGGAGGCTGAGGTGGGTGGATCACTTGAGGTCACGAGTTCAAGACCAGCCTGGCCAACATGGTGAAACACTGTCTTTACTAAAAACACAAAAATTATCCAGGCATGGTGGCGCACGCCTGTAATCCCAGCCACTTGGGAGGCTGAGACAGGAGAATCACTTGAACCTGGGAGGCAGAGGTTGCAGTGAGTGGAGATCATGCCATTGCACTTCGGCCTGGGCGACAGAGTGAGACTCTGTGGCAAAAGAAAAAAAAATAGTGTTCTGAATTATTCAAGCCCTGTCCTGGAGTCAAACTGAACCCTTCCCTCTAACTCCCCAACTAGCCACACTGAGGAGCAACAGCTGCCTTGAATCCCCTGCTGTTCCATTCACTAAACTAGATTAGATGGGGAGGGGGAGGGCATAGAAAGTGCTGGGGAGCTGCAGCCTTCTTGTTGTCATTCATTCACTTAATGGATCTTGTGCAGAGCACAGTTCAAGGCCCTGGGGATGAAGTAGTGACAAGACAGAGGAGGCCTCTCCCTGCCCTCCCCAGGCACCCAGTCCAGCAAGGAGCAGGGGATTTACCCAGGAGAGGGTGTCAGTGAGGACAAAACATGCACAATGACGGGATGCAGGGAGAGGGTGGAGGCGGCAAACCGTGGGTCAGGGAAGCCTCTCGTGGGAAGCAATGTTTAGCCTGGAACCTGAAGGACAAGAATGAGCCTGCTCCAGGGAGAGTGAGGGCCAGGCAGGGGACACCAGTGCAGGGCCAAGAGGTGGGAGAGGCTCAGGGGGCTCCAGGAACATCCAGACAGGTGGCAAGAGTGAAGAGAGCACAGAGAGGAAAGAGGGTAGGAGTCATGAGGGGCTGGCAGAGGGATTCCAGGGCGACCCCTGGGACCGGGCCTGTGAGTCAATAGAAAAAGGCTGGATTGATTCTAGGCACTGGGAAGCCATGGAGGGATGTAAGCAGGGCTGATTTCATGAAGCTGCCTCTGGCTGCAGTGTTGGCACCTGGCTGGGATGGGGGCGGGAGAGGCAGCAGGAAGACCAGGGAGGAGGCTGGGGCAGGAGGTGTCCAGCTGGGAGGGGACCAGGGCCTGGAGAAGGGTGTGCATGGGCACGGAGAGAAGCAGATGTGCCCAAGACCCATGTTGCCTTCGGGCTGACAGAGGTGCTGATGGAGCAGAGGTGGGGACGAGGAGGGAGGAATCCCAGATCAGAGTGCTCAGCACTGAGGGGTGCACTCTCAATCAGGGCCTGACCAGGGATGAAGGGAAGCTCTGAAGATGGGTGAGGGAGGGATGTCAGGTCTCCGTTAGGAAACGGAGTGGAGAATGGGCTGTGACTGCACAGCTCCCTGGGAATCTTGCACGTATCCACGCAGGCCACATAAGCAGGGCTCAACTGCAGTCCAACCTGTGTCTCGGCTGAATGCCCTACAATTCCTCCTGCAGCCAGGGGAGCTAAGACTTGGGAGAAGCCACTGAGAGGTCTTTCTCAGCTGCAGGCTACAAAATTGTTTGGCTGTAATATGAGGCAGCTCCTACATGGCTGAGTGACCCTCTGCTCACACTGTCATCCGATCCCTCTGAGCCAGAGTCAGACTGTGGGATGAGGGATGAGGGAGCTGACCTCCTGCCCATTTTGCTTCTGCTGTTCTTGTAAATAATAAACTGTCTAAATCCACGTGGGCTCACTGTCTCATCCCTGGCTGGATGCATGGAAGTGCGCCAGATCCACCCGCAGCTGCAGTCATGTAGCCACCCCTGTTGTCGCTTGGAAATTGCTTCACAGTTTGATAAATTGGTCCCAAACGTGGGGCCAGTAAGGGTACAATGCCTTTCTGGAGAGAAGACAGAAAAGGCCCACGTGGCCGACCAAATGAAGAGATGTGGAAGACCCCAGGATCGCCCAGGCATGCTGTCTCCCCGGGAAGGTGAGAGGAGGGGAACAGGCTAACCCTCTGTCCTACCTCCTGAGGAATGTTTGCAGGCTGAGTAGCAAGAGGAAGAATTGAAACCAGCCATCCAAGTGCTGCCCCTCCTGATGTCCAGAGAGTTCTTGGGCTCAGGGAGATGTAAAAACGAAAACAAAAACCAGACAGGATGAAATAGAGGAGGAGGCTGGGTCAGGGGGCCTGGAAGGAGAGAGCAGCTCTGCACATCAGCTGATGCTGTGACTCCTGACTGCAAGGTCTGCTCCCAGAGGGGAAGGGCCACAGTTAGGACAGTGGCCAGTGGGACAAGCACACACCTGGGAGCCCACCAGGCTTTGCGTGCCCTGCCAGTTGGTGGCAGTAAAGCAGCATAGAATAGAAGAGGGCAGGGGCCACAGCACTAAAGAGCTGGAGAGGAAGAGGTGCGTAAGGAAACCATCTGGCAGTTGTGCAGACTGCCCTCCCCAGCCAATTAGCCCTGAAGAGCCTTGAAAATTATGAGTGTGCGTGGCGGACAATTACTCAGCCTGGAGCCGGTTGCAGCCGGATGCTGGCAGTCAGCAAAGGTGACCCCTGGTGTTCTGAGTACAGCAGTCGCTTGACAGACAGGGCCCAGCATACCCCCTTGAGTGGCAATTACTGGCTTGCAGCTGGGTGTAGGTAGACACTGAGGGTGGAGCTGCCCGTGCATGGTTCCTCCCAGGCAGCCCCTTATAGGCTGGGTCTGGAGGAAAGACACCAACACAGTGGACACTGCCCAGCAAATGTCTGTCATCAAATGACAGGGGGACAGCCAAGAAAGGAGGAAGCCAGGCATCAAAAGAATCTCCCACCAGCCTGAAAAACTGGCCAATCAGCCGCCAGGCGCAGCTACCCCAGTCCTGGGGTCTGCACCAGCACCTCAGGCTCCTTGTGAACTTCACCACAGCGCAGTCCCTGAGGAGACCTGGGCCTGATTCACAGACAGATCAGCCAAGCTACAGGACCCACAGAAAAAACTGATGAAAGCTGCATACGAAGAAAGAAGTCTGCCCAGGGGCAGTGGTGCAGGCTGTGGTGCTTGCCCTGGAAACTGCCCCCACCTAAGTTCACAGCCAGTGGGCTGACCATGTGGTCTGGCAACAACTGGATGTCAAGTCCCAACCCTGGTTGCGACAAACATTAGGCTGCAGATTGCACAGGGCCCAGGGCCTCTGAAAACCCAGGGAAAAGGACCCCTTGGCAGTGAACATCAGTGAAACCAACAAGCTGACCAATTCTGCATAGCCCAGGTAAGCATCAGAGCCACCTGGATACACCATCACACGAGGCCTGGCCATCTGTCTATAGCTCAGGACTGGGGCCCACGTCAAAGACTAGTGAGGCCAGCACACAAGGCCAAGCAAGCCTGCAAGTGTACCAGCTCCACAGTCAAGGGACAAAGTGACTCCAGTGCACACAGCGACCTGTGCACTCCAGTACAGACCTGGCCAGTCCTGGAAAACAGACTCCACGGACCCCTTCCCCTTCTGCCAGGAGCACCACTGGGTGCTGACGACAGTAGATGCCTTTCTTGGGTATGACACAGCAATTCCCATCTGCGGGGAACATGGGCCGTGCTGCTTGACAAGTCCTAAGTGTACTGCTGCCTATCTGAACTCCTGGAGCACATCCGGTCGGACAATGGTGCCGCCCTCGTAGCCAAGAGAAGCAGCGATAGGCAGCTATCTGGGGGCTGCTGTGTGGGACATTTCATGTCCCCTACCACCCACAGACAGCAGATGCCTTAAAAGATGAACTAAAAAAAAAAAAACTGAAAACATAAGTGGACTCTAACTGTGGCAATTCTCCAGGAAGGTACCACTCATTTAAATAAAATATTTAGTTATGAGGTAGGGAGGGGGAATAAGAAAAGACCCACGCTAGCTGTGAGAGACCCTGACACATAATTCACCCTCCTCACTCTTCTCTGCCCACCTCCATCCCTGCATGGAGGAACCCGGGCTACTGACCCGTGGGCTGCAAGGCGGCGGTTGGTGTGGGAGATGCTAATCCGGTCACTCTCACCTCCTGGCTCTGTGTGCGAGCACTGGGCAGTTATGGATATTGAAGGCAATGATCATGATCGTTATATCAGGAGTGATCACTCCTAAGATGGTGCTGCTGGTGCAGCCCGCACGTCTGGGACGATACATAGTAATCACCTCCAGAAGGACCCAGCTGGACACTGTGGGTTAGGAATGGTGAGGATTTCGAAAAGGGGAGCAGCTCCGCTGGAGGAGAAGGAACACCTTAGGCTCCTGGAGGCATAGAGAGGCCAGACCATTAGCGTCTTTTGGCTCTCGCCTGCAGGACACCTGGCCCAACTGTCATCTCAGAATGCTGTGGTCACCTTGTCCCAGACCATTACCACTGCCCTCAGTCTAACTCCTGGACACCCATTCTCTCAAGAGAGCCTCAACTGAGGACTGTTGACTTTGGAGGCAAGACAGCCCCCGCCAAAGCAATGAAACATGTTTAATTTTCCAGACACTGATGAGGCCTCCCTTAGCCTCATCTTATTGTTGCTGGTACCCTACTGCCAAAACAAATAAACGAATAAACAAACCAAACACTCTCTAGTGTGCTTTTCACAGATCATAGCTACTGCTCTGAATTTAATGAGCCACTGGACCTATCATCCTCCACCTGACCCTGATGACTGGACCACATCCCCTCATTTCCACCTCTTCCCAAATACTTTTGGACATGAGGGGCCAGGCCTCAGCCAGGGGGCATATGTGAAGATCACTTTGGGAGAAACTTGCCTGTCTTGAAGGCAAGGAACAGGGACAGGTGGCCAAACACCTGGGCTCCAGCTCTGCACCTGGTAGTGCTGGAGTCGTGCAGTCACCCAGCTGGCACCTGGACTCTCTGGTGTGAGGCCGTGTGGGTCCAGTCCAACATAGCTACTCAGCCCCCTGTTTATCGAGGACAGAGTGTGTGCTTCTGCTTGCCCCTGAGGGCCTAGGTTTCCTGGGTTGTGATTCCTGGGGATTTGGTCATGAGGAAGTTGAGATAAAGTCCATAAAGTGCTTAGCCCGCACGTGGGTCCTCTTCAACGCATCCAGAGCCCAAGCGGCATCTCTTGCCTGCCCTTCACAGCAGAGGGTGCTCCTGATGGCAGAACAGGGGTGTCTGGGCAGCTCCTTTGCTTACAGACAACAAACAGGACCCAGTTAGGAAAAGGACTTGGACAAGGTCCCAGAGAGACCAAGACCTGGCAGCCTGGACCCCATCCCAGGTTCTCGCCCACAGCAAGAGTAAACACTACAGTACGTGTCTGTACAACCCTTGACAAAGCCAACCAGAAAAGCCCGGACCTGATCTGAGCTTGACCTTGACCTTCACTCTCACTCCAGTCCCTAAATCCAACTTGACACTGGCCCTGACTTCAACCCTAATCCCTAATTCTATCCCTCACACTGACTTTAACCCAGACCCTCACCTTATCCTTTCCCAGGCACCCATAAGAGAGCAGCCCCTGTCTCCTGCTGGGCCCCAGTGGTCAGCCGTCCCTCTGGGAGGGTGACAGCTGAGGTCCTGGGGCCCTCCTTAGGGCCCTACTAGTGAGCATCTGCTTCACTCACACAGTGACACTAAGCACCTCTCCAGCAGCCCCTGGTCACCCCTCTGGCCTCAGCATCCCTCCAGCCTTTCCTGGAGCTGCAGCAGGCAAGGGGCATGCACGGTGAGCACCCTGATCACACACTGGCTCCAGCTTCCTCGGGGGTGGTGTGAATAAACAGAGGCTTGGTCAGCACTCGGGTCCCTCGGATGCCTGCCAGCTCCCACTGTGGGGTAGCTGTTCCAGACCATACTCCAGACAGGAAACAGGGCTGCCATGCAGGAGGCCCCTGGGGAGGCTCGCTGACAAAGAAGTCAGCAGTCCCTTCAGAGGACTTCATGGGACCATGCTGTGCCCTGGTCCCTTTCAGGACGCCCTCTCCATCTACCATTACCTCTGGGTCACTGGTTATGGCCTGGCCACACCACTCCATGGCCTTCCTGCAGCTGGAGCTCCACACCAAGCAGTAGGGCAGTGCCTGGAGGTGTCCTGCCACACTGGCATCATGGCTGCCTGGTGTGGGCACACAGCCCCAGGAGGGCCAGGCCTGAGCCTCTGGTGCCCTGTGTGACTATGGAGCAAGGCACAGAGGGTGTCCATCTTTTCTTCCCCTTCTCCTGAGGCATCAGCATCAACTTTCTGTCTACTCCTGGCCTGTGTTTGCCCGGGGCTCCATTTCCCTGGGGCCCATCCATCCTGGACACACCAGAGGGGTTGTTTGCACAGATGCTTCTCCAGCCAGTCTGAGATGCTGACCTGCTCTGGGAGTCAGGCTCTTCAGAGTCCAACCCCTCCCATGTCAACCTGTGTTCTGTCCTCGTCCCCAACTGCTGTGGAGCACGGGCCCCTGGCAAGGCAGCCTGCACTGTGCCTGGGGAAAGGATGGGAAGCAGACACCATTGAGGATTGTTGGACTTTGGAGGCAAGACAGCCCCCACCAAAGCAATGAAACATGGGCCTGGGTCTGGAAAGGGGCTGTGAAATGAGGAGGCTTCTTCCTAGGGGAACAGGGGCTTCATATGAGCTAGGCCTGCAAGGATGGATCAGCCTAGGACCCAGTGGGACTGGAGGAGGTCATTTCTGCGGGAAAAGAGATGAGTGAGAGGGGCAGGAGCAGGAGGGCAGGGCAGAACGGGGTGGCAGATGGGGTTGACTGGTGAAGGGAGTAGTGGGCCTGGGGGAAGCAGGGCTAGAGGTTGTATGATTGACTGCATGCAGGCCCGGGCAGGGCTGCAGTTGGGGGTGGGGCGGGTGTACAGGGCCAGGGCTGCTGTCTAGGATAAGCAGGTGGTCCGGCTGTGCAACCTGGACACTTCTGCTCACTGAAAGGGCCTTTGGCCCCTTGAGTTTCTGTTATTCTCAGCCCCACATCCTGGCCCCCGAGGGCAGGGCCAATGTGTTTGAGTCCCACTGTAGCCTGGGACTCAGCCCTTACAGGAGAGGAAACTGCCTGAGTCCGTGAATGGGCTGTGTCTCCCTGGGCCTCTCTCCACTCTGTCCCAGGTGATTGTGAAGTGCCATTTGGGATTGATTAGGAAGAATCTTACCACTTCCTCAAGATCATGGCTGAAGAGCGAATCCTCATCCCGGGAAGGAGGTGGGAACTGGAATGGTGGAGGGACCGGAGCTGGGCCCTGCCAGGCTGCTCTGAACATCAGTGAGATCACTGAGGTGCTAGGGTCCCTGCTGGCCAACCCTGCCATCCAGAGACTGGGTGCCATCATGCTCTCTGGGCAGCCAGAGGCTCCTGCAGCAGCTGGGAGAGGTCACCCCTGGAATGTGGACTGGGCGGGTCTTCTGTACATGAAGCACTCACTGCAGTGGTCAGGCTCATTTACAGGAAGGACTCCTGCCTGCCTGCCTGCTCTGTGGGTTTTGTTGTAAGGGTCTGATATAGCCCTCTCTGCCCTTGGACTCTTCCAGGACCCTTTTAAAACCCTGCAGCCCCTAAGGCTCTGTCCAGAGGCTCTTTTTCATTTATTTATTTATTTTATTTTTATTTTTATTTTTGAGGCAGGGTTTCATTTTGTCACCCAGGATTGAGTGCAGTGATGCGATTGCTGCTCACTGCAACCTTGACCTTCCAGGCTCACGGATCTTCCCACCTCAGCCTCCCGAGTAGCTGGGACCACAGGCACACACCAACACACCCAGCTAATTATTTTATTTTATATTTGTAGAGACAGGGTCTCACTATGTTGCCCAGGCTGGTCTTGAACTCTCAGGTTCCAGCAGTCTTCCTGCCTCAGCCTCACAAAGTGAGCCACTGTGCCCAGCCAGAGGCTCCAGTTCCACTGGTGTTGGGTGAGGCCTAGTGAGAGGGTGGGCAGAGGGCCTTGTTGAATCTGAACTGCAGTAAAGGCTCACAGATCTCAAAGGAGGCAGGGAAGTGTGCTGGGGTCCTGTCAGCATCGCATGAACTCAGGGATGGCTGCATTTGAGGCCAGGGTCAGGCTGTCCTCACTTGTCAGGGGACAAGAGCTGGCTGATGTCGATTGGAAAGGATAGAATCCTAGTGAGCTGCCCCAATCCCAATTCCGGTAAGCATGAGTCCCTGTGCACCCTGCATATCCTCGCGCTTCCTCAGTTCCACCCCCTTCCTGGGAGTGTCCCAGGCTCCTGGCAGAACCAGAGCCCATGCCCTGCATTTGGGCTGGCACATTTAGTGGAACCAGCCAGAGAAATGCTGTCCCTCCTTCTTGGGGAGGTGGTGGCAAAGAGAGGCACCAAGGCTCTCTCTGCCCATTGCCCACATCATCTCTGGGACTCTGCGGCTGCCCTCTGCCCCAAGTCTACTGCCAGGGACTCAGGTGTGGCCGGGCTTTCCAGAGCCTCCCTCAACCCTCCCCTCACAGGCTGAAGTCAGTACTTCATTTGGGGGAGCCACACCCAGAGCCAGGAGCCTGACTTGCTCAGGGCCTAGGGAATGGGACCAAGAGTGATCCAGCTTCTTCTCCAGAGCTGCACCCTGCACAAATCCACCCTCTCCCTACGCTTTGCCCTGGACCCTTTCAGAACACATCACACTGCCTGTCATCATGCATCTCCTGCAAGGGCAGAGGGAGACCATGCACGTCACCCGGCACAATGTGACGGAAGATAAACTGTGTGGGGAAGAGAAACTGAGGCCCAGCAGGAATAATGCCCCAAGACCCAGTTCCTGCCTCTCTTGGTCCCACACTAGAACCACTGTTTAAATAAAGTCCTCCCCTCCCAAAGGTACTCCTGCTCCCCAACTACAGCAGGGTCCCGGGTCCTGGGTCTGAGAGTTTATTGGTCAGGGCCCAGGCAGACGTCATGTGCCCCTGCTGTCCCCACGCAGGCCCACAGACGTCACAGGCAAATGATTTACAGGCCACTTGGGGCCTGCTGGCAGTGAGGGTTTACCCACCCTCCGCCCCAGCTTGCTCCAGTGCCACCGTTTACGTCATGGGTAAGTGGCCTGCAGTTCACGGACCTCCAGGCCCATCCTGTTGACTGCATACCCAGCGAGGCTTAGAGCCTGCCAGAGGTCAGTACAGCCCAGCAGACTAAAGTCAGTCTTCCAAAAGGACTCTGGAATTCAGCAAAATGGATGGAAGGTCCTTTACAGCGTACTCACTCCATCATTGTACATGTGGCAGCACTGAGGCCCAGAGAGGCTCCCAAACTTGGGAGAAAGGCTCAGGCTAAGAGAAGCCAGGGGCTCCTCACCCCCAGCCTGTGAGCTGCTGCAGATTAAGGGGTCATTGGAGATGGGCTAGTGGACAAGGGAAAATCACCGCATCCAGGGCCACACCCGTCACCCCTCACCCTCATCCCAGTCAGGGCAGCAGCAGCATCTTCCTGTGCAAAACAAAATGCTCATCTCCTCCAAGAGCTGCTTCTGAGGGCCTGTCCCGCCCTTTGCCTTGGGTAACGAGGGACAGGCCGGTAGTGCCCTGCTCAGCTCTGCAGTCTGTCCAGGAAAGGCCAAGCTACCAGAGCTCCCTGGAGTGCCAGTGGCCAGGTAAGCGGTGCAGCCTCATGTCTTCTTTCTGGATGTGCTCGTAACAGGACTGGCGGGAGAGAGGCAAGGCTGAGGCCAGTTGACCTGCCTGATCCCAACCACATGCACAGAATCCAGGGCCCAATAGCTGTGTGCACCCACCTCCCAACCCAGAGGAGGCGTGTCTCCAACTCAGCCCTCAGCCACAATCTGCAAGGAAAATGGGGCCCTTCCTCTCCCACTGTGCTTGGGAATGCAGCCTGGAGCAATCATGGCCCCAGGGTCCCCAGGGCTGGGATGCACTGTGGGACCCCTCCCTGGCTCTTTTAATAAAAGCAGGATCAGGGACACTGTGAGGACCCTTCCCAGAGTCACACACGAGCTGTGAATTGGAGCTCCCTCCCACGATGGTGTTATGATGTCTGGGAAGGGAAAAGGTCTGCCCCAGGGGCCAGGGCATTTCCACCTCGGTCCACAGCCCCTGTCCCTCACCTCCAGGGCCGTGAGCAGGAAGTCATACAGGCCTCCTGTGTGGTTGGGGTCCATCATGTCACGGATCAGGTGGATCTCGGCTCCCAGGTGCTGAATTCTGGAGAACACCGCCCCACCAAGAGAGCAAGGGAGACAAGGAGAAGAGGGCTGTCATGGACAGGCAGCTGGGGAAGGAGCCCTGGCCTGGATGGCTGGACACATGGCGTGTGGTCCTCACTCTGCCTCTAGCACCCCAGCACCCTGGCTGGGACCCTCCCTTTTCTGGGCCTTGGCTTCCCCATCTGTACGGAGAGAAGCTGCATCCATAAACCCTGGGGTTCAGAGGTGTCAGAAGATATCGTGGTGGGGGGTGGGGGGTGGGACCCTGCCCCTGCCCCTGCCCCTGCCCCTGCCCCTGCCCTGCACCCCCAGCTCCTGCCTGCCTCACCGGGCACGCGACACCACGTAGATGAGAAGCGGCAGCAGGTCGTCCATGGGCAGCTTGTACTCCTGGCCCAGCACCCGCGACACCGTGTCCTCAATTTCCCCGTATGTCCTCTCCAGCACCTCCAGCTTCTCCCGTGGGTCCACCGTGGTCCTGCAGCAGGGTAGCTGGCTCCAGGTCAAGGCCTTTGGTTCAGTCCCAACCAGGAGCACCCCACACTCTGCCTCCGGACCCCCAACCCACTACGGCTCATACTCACATGATCTTCTGCAGGCACTCGGTGGCTGACAGGAAACACTTGTCCCTGACCAGGGAGTACCTCTGCATGGTGGAGGGAGTGGGCTGGATGAGGCCATGACCCCCCAGCTCTGACATCCCCTCCTTCCCAGGGCTGGGCCTGAGTCCCTGGCCACCCTTCCCTTCACTGCCGGCTTTAGTGCAGCCCCACCCTGAGGGCTGAGTGACCCAGGGCAAATCACAGCTCCACTATGGGCCTCAGTTTGTGCAACCATAAAACGGGGTGAATAGTCTCCAGGAGGTTGGGAGGATCCAAATGGATAAGAAGATAATAATCCTAACAGGCACTGGCCACTGGGTGCCGCCCATTTCTGAGTGCCTATGTCGATGGTTCTCAAACCCAAGGGCTTTGGTGAAACACAGGTTCCCGGGCCCACTCCCTGCGTTTCTGACTCCGTAGGTCTGAGGCGGGTCCAAGAATCTGCTTTCCTAACAGGTTCCCAGATGATCCTGATGCTTCCAGCCTGGCAGGCACATTTTGAGAACAGCTGCCTCATGTGCCCACTTTACCCTCACAACAATTTTGAGGTGGTTCTGGCCAAGCACAGTGGCTCACGCCTGTAATCCCACCACTTTGGGAGGCCAAGGCGGGTGGATCACCTGAGTTCAGGAGTTTGAGACCAACCTGGCCAACATGGTAAAATCCTGTCTCTACCAAAAATATAAAAATTAGCTGGGCGTGGTGGCACGTGCCTGTAATCCCAGCTACTCAGGAGGCTGAGGCAGGACAATCACTTCCACCCGGGAAGCGGAGGTTGCAGTGAGCCGAGATCAAGCCACTGCACTCCAGCCTGGGCGACAGAGCAAGACTCCATCTCAAAAGATAAATAAATAAAGGCCAGGCACGGTGGCTCATGCCTGTAATCCCAGCACTTTGGGAGGCCAAGGCAGGCGGATCACTTGAGGTCAGGAGTTTGAGACCATCCTGGCCAACATGACGAAATCCCGTCTCTACTAAAAATATAAAAATTAGCTGGGCATGGTAGTGAGCGCTTGGCAGGCACCTGTAATCCCAGCTACTTGGGAGGCTGAGGCAGGTTAATCGCTTGAACCCGGGAGGCGGAGGTTTTAGGGAGCTGAGATCGCACCACTGCACTCTAACCTGGGCGACAAAGTGAGACTTTTTCTCGAAAAATAAATAAATAAATAAAATAAGAATGTTGAGGTTGTTCTAGTGTTGGCTCCCTTTTACTGATGAGGCAACTGAGGCACGGTGCACGAGCCTCTTGCACACGGTCACACAGCCAGGTAAGAACCTGTGTTTGAGCCTGGCGGTTATAGGCCAACAGCTTACCTCCACCACACTGGGAGGTCAGAATGACGGTGTCTCCTCCCAACCCACCCTGCCCCTCCCCAGCTCCCCTGCAGCCTCCGCCCAGCAATCATGAGGCAAAGGGCTCTTCAAAGCCTGCAGGACCTCTGGGGGCCCCTGGCTTGGGGCTCTGGCCTTCCTCTCACCTGATTGCTCGTCAGCGTGAGGTCCTTGAGGGGCCACAAGTGCCTGAAATTGAAAAAGTGAGACAGGAGGCTCTGCCTCGACAAGGGGCAGAGTCTGAGGTCAGAGGGCAAATTCCCTATGCCACTGTGTCCCCCGGCAGATCTGGGTCCTGGAAAGGGGAAGATCAGCCCAGGTCATGGGGAGGACAGAAGGATTCCTGGAGAAGGCAGAGCTCCAGAAGCTCCAGGGAGGTGAGGGCGGCCCAGGGGCTTGTATGAGCCAGGTCATGGTGACCAGCAGAGAGGGAGGGGTGAGGAGACTGCACTCCATCCAGGAGGCTCTGCTGAGCCAGCACAGGGCTGTGAGCAGGGGGATGCAGCCCTCACGCAGCAGAGCTGGAGGCTGGTGTGAGGAAGCGACACTGAGGCGGTGAGGGAGGCGGGGCACGCTTGGGAAGCACAGGCAGCCAGGTCTCTAGGCTGGTGGCTGGTCAGTCACCAAGATAGAGGAAGAAACAGGGATTTGCAGGGTGGGTGGGAAGCACCATCCCTGTGTAACAAAGGAGACCTGGATATGGGAGCAGAGACAGTGCCTGTGCCCTCTACTGGGGACAGTGGGGTCACTTGTGGCATCAATGGATAGATGGGACACTGAAGAGAAAGGACATTTTGGAGACTGAGGGTGGAAGGGAGGCCCTGGGGTGTGGTAAACACCTCCCGACGTGCACCCAGAGCAGTCCTCATTTTCCCCTGAGGGACCTCCTCTCCCCTACTCTCAGCCCAATTGCTCAGAGCAGGTGATCTTGCCCCAGCCTCAGCAGTGGATATTCAGGCAGGCCTGGTCAATCACGGCAGGCATTCAAGGGTGGGCTCAAGACCCAAGCCAAGCCAGTGAGGGACTTCAGGGGCTCTGAGGAAGCTGTTGGAAGGCAATGCCAGCTCCTGTGGGGACTCTGGGAGTGGAGCTGGGAGGGTATGAACCTTGAGCGGTTGGTGCTTATGGTGTTTGTCACCGCAAGGTGGAGCCTGAGAAAGACCAACAGAGAGAAATGGAAGGTGCTTCCCTCTGTCATTCAGTTGAACACCTAGATCCAGCCATACCTGAATGCATAAGCTTAGAACTTGGTGGATACATGAACCTATCAACCCCAGCCCCACCTTTTGGCTGAAGACAGTCTGAGTCGAGTTTGAGTCCTGGCTAACATGGCACGGGGGAAGGGAAGGCTTACTTCTGCACATCCAGGAACTCAAGCAGTTGGGTATCGGGAAAGAGGCTCAAGTTGGCGATGCCCTGGCTGTAGAAGCTGTCCTGCCGCTCATGAAGCAGCAAGTAGAGCGTGAAGAGCTCTGAGTAGAAGCTGGGCAGCATGAGGGGCAGCACCAATCCATGCACCTGGAGGTCCCTGATGGGGAGACCGGAACAGGTTGGGATGAGCAAGGTGGGGTCTGGGATTACTACTTGGAGTCTCCTCTCAAAGAGCTCCTAGTTCCACAACAAACAGTGTCCTGGCCTGCAGCCTCCTCCTCCCAGAAAACTTTTTCCAAGCCTGTTCTCAGTCATCATTTGCCCAATTCAATTCATAACTTCATTCCCTCCTTTGACTTTGACCACCAAGATGGCAGGTGGGGCAGGAGTTGGATCCCCATTTGACTGAAAGCAAAACCAGGGCCCCAGATGGACCAGCAACTTGCAGCCAAGCTCTCAGCAGCCATTACAGGCTGATTCAGTTCCACCTCCTGGTTTGCTGTGCTAGGACTCTGGGCGGGGAGTTCTCCCTAATGTCTAACCCTATTTCCCTTGCCTCCTGCAATGCAGTGACAGGAAGGCCTCTCTGATCAGGAACACTTTCAGGTCTGGAATCTAAAGGCAAATTATAAGGTTTGCTCCAGAGACTGGGGGAGACAGATTTCATGACTCACCTAACTCCTGTATAACCTCAGGCTCATCCCTACCAGCCCTCAGTTTCCCCATCTGTGTGCAGGAAGAGGAGGGTGCCTCGGGGAGCTACTCACCTTCGGCATGCGAAAGATGAGATTGGGATCATACATTTAGAACAAAAATGCATTCAATGCATTGTAGCAGTGCCCCCTCCCTGGTTCCTCACAGAACAGAGGTCATGGGTCATTCTAATCCACAAACGATCAATGCACAATGCTTGGTCAATAGAGTGAATGCCCAGCACTTCCCCAGAAGCACCTCTTTACCCAAGGGAGGTCCTAGGAGCAGACGCATGAGGCCTCCCTGGACTCGGCAGGCCCCAAGGAGACCTGCACCAGTCACCTTGTCTCTGTGTCTTCATCCTCCTCCAGGACCTGGCCCTTGCGCTCCAAGGCAACTCGCAGCAGACCCCTGCGAGTCAATGAGAGAGAAATGGTGTGGCTGCCACTTCCCACAGAACTGGAGCTCCACCACCAGTCAACAAAGGCAAGAGCAGGTGGCCTCTCAGAACTGTAGACATGGCCTGCAGCGTTCATCCTCTCAAACCACAGAAGTTAGAAGGTTGGAGCTCCAGGATGTTAGCCTGAGAATCCAGCAGCAGAAGGAACTATAGCATCTAAGGCTTCTATTTGCAGTGTTTCATGGGGTCACAGCCCAGCCTGGGACTGCAGGTGTGTTCCGAGTCCAGGGCCAAGCTCAGCCTACAGTGGGGTGAGAGTGCCCCTGGGGTCAGAGTCAGCCCAGGGCCTGGTTGGGTCTTGCACTCTAGCTAAGGGCTGCAGCTGGGCCTTTGCTCTCACCTCCCCACCCTCTAACCCTTTTGCTCAGCAGCGGCACACTGACCAAGCCTCTGGTTCGTTGCTGAATCAGACACTTGGCATTCCTCCCAAATGCAAGGCAGAACTGATGCCTGGAAAGGGCACACTAGTGTCACAGGGCAGTAGGTGTCCCGTTTGCCACTGAGCTCACCTGTAGGCAGCCCAGAGTTCCTGGGCATGCTGCTTCACCTCCTCCTGGGCCAGCTCCTGCAGGTGCTTGTTGGCCCCGACACCTGCGTAGGTAGCCTGGAAGGTCAGCATCAGTGTCCGGAGCAGCTTTCCCAGGGGGTGCAGTGAGTTGCTCAGAGCCTGGGCCAGTGCGTAGGCAACAGAGAGAGACTAAGCACCGGGGTCTGGAGCACAGCATGCCCACACCAGCCTCCCAACACTTCTCCCATCTCATACACGGGAACACTGAGGTCCTCCGAGGACAAGGGACCCACAGGCCTGTCCCCTTCAGTCAGCACCCTGCTATGAAAAATGGGAGACCTTCCCCACCAGGGACAGTGAGAATGTCACCCCCTTGGCCACCCCGGCAGGGCTCTCACCTTCCTGAGGTACAGCTGCAGGGCCTTGGGCTCCCGGTGCTGCAGCAGCTCCTCCAGGATGTCTTCTATACTGCCCACACCGTCCTCGGGGTGGGTCCTGGGCACCACGCACAGCGTCCCTCACCCACACGTGGGCCCAGCCCCCTCCCCCTAGGAAGCCCTCCCCAGCCCACCCTAACCTGTGCACGCGCACACAGCCGGCCTCACCTCTCACAGCACAGGTAATCCTGAGACCTACGCAGCTCCCTGGAACTCTGCACGTCGAAGCCCAGCAGGGCCTCCTGCAGGTCCCTGGGGCAGCCAGCACACACAAAGTCCCGGAAGGGGCTGTAGACTCCCTGCCAGCGGCTTTCCACGGGGAAGGCACCCACACCCAGCTGCCTGCGATGGGGATGGAGGGTGGGTGATGGGGCAGGGAGAGATGGAGCTGAGGTAGGCAGGACCCTGCCCAGGCCCTTGGAGGGGTGGGGGTACCAGCCTGGCCCAGGATCAAGCCCCAAGAAGGGTGGATGGATTGAACCATGCAGAGGGGGCTGACCTCCACGGCTCCAGGAGGAAGAGCAGCAGAGAAAGGGACAGAGAATCTACCCTGCGATGAGAAGACAGACAGAAGCATATGGAATCCTGGAAAGGTGGAGACAGAAAGGTGGGCAGATCTGGAGGCCAAGCCAGAGAGTGGGTCTTGGCCCAAGAGAGACCAGTGCCCAAAGTCTGGGATTCCCCTCCAAGACATACCCCTCTGCCCTCCCTTACAGCTGGTTCCTTCCTGCAGTTGATCCCACCTTGGCCAACAGGCTGGGGGCCTGGCTGTGAGTGTCTAACGGAGCCCTGCACTCCAGTGTCATGCTCGTAGGCTACATGCAGCCCACACCCACATCCAGGCCGGGGCCCGCCCCTAGGGATTGCTGTCCACTCCCAGCTCCTGCTGTCAGGGAGAAGCAGCATGCAGAGACAGCAGGCCAAGTAGTCAACTGTACTCCCTCCCTACATCTGAAATGCTGCCTGGGACCACTTCCCATTAGAACTGCCACTCACACAGATTCCTTCCTCTGTGCAATACTGAGTCTTCCTCAACAGACGCAACAAGAGCAACTGTTTTCCAAGGAGGAGCTCTGTCCCTACAGGAAAAGAAGTCTATCCTCCCCTGAAATACTCCTTGATAATGACTGTGATTCCACTTAGCCAGTTTCCTTCTTTACCTTGACTGCCAGGAAACTCAGAGCCAGGCTTAACGATCAGTTGTAAATGCTGTAGGACATGTCTGCCTATCCCTTTGTTTTAAGGTTAACACATGCTCTTATTTTCTATTTTTTTTTTTCCTGTATGTTTGGTTTGTAAACCGTATTGTATCCTTTCGAGACAAAAAAAAAAAAAAAAAAAAAGCAGGACCTAAGCAAAGCCTACAAATAATATTTCTCTCCAGTTTTGTGGTGTACCTCATTATATCCACGCAGCCCCTGATTCCAAGAGTCTCTGACTGGAGTTGTACACCCTGGACTCTCTGAACTCTCTAGAGTGCTAAGAGGTGGGTGCAAAAGGGCCCCTCTGATGAGACCTGAGTCCTTGGGGTGGAAACACAGACACATCTCCAGATAGGCCCAGAGCCAGAGGGGCCAGGCACTCACCTCTTGCAGGTGCTGCTCGGGTCTGGTGGGAGGGCAGCCGTGTCCAGCACACCCTGTGTGTGCAGTCCTCTCCCTGCCCCACTGCCAAACGAGCCCTCCAGGGTGAAGCCATTGGGGAAGGTGACCTTGCCCTGGGAGCCAGGAGAAGGAGCAGGGATGTCTGTCTGCCCAGTTACCCTTCCAGCCAATCGTGACAGGCCACATGCCTGTCCATCAGTGTCAGAGAGGCTAAGTACTGATGAGTGAGCTTCCTGCCATCTATTCAAGCTGCTCCATGCTGAGGGGTTCATAATCCTCTACGCCTGCCAGAGCCCCCTACCAACAGCTGTGCCCACGTCTCAGGGGCTCGCTCGCCTCTGAGGTAGGAAGAGGAGCGAGATGGAGAAGGGACTCACAGGCAAGAGTGGGGAGACCACCACTGAGGGGCTGGGGTGGGGGTAAGCCCAGGGACAGGCAATGCCGGAGGAGGGCGGTGTCTTGCCACATGCGGCTGTCCCATTCATAGCAACCCGGTCTCCACCCCTTTGCTCCAGTCATTATGAAACCAAAACAGCCCCTACATTTCCAAAGGCCCCAGCGGGGACACATTGCCTTTTCCTGGGTTAGCTCAGGGAGGCACACACTGAAGGCCAGTGCCTCCAGGGACAGCTGCTCGAGGCACTGGTACTGGTGGAGGGCGTGTATTCTGAACTAGGAGGGTACGGAGGGACACAGCCAAGAGACCACCGGTACCCTCTGGATAGCAGGCAAGGCCACTGGTCCCCTCTCACCTCACTCCAGAATCAATCGCAACTCTGTGGCAGGGTGGAGTCGCTGTGCCCACTCCTTGGCTCCAAGGGAGGTGGGACAGGCCCTCCCCTACCTGCCCCCAGCCCTGAGTCTAAGTGGGGAGATTACAGACACCAACCAAGGCCTTGGCAGGGTGTGGAGGGGGCCTCGGTGGTCCTCACCTTCCCCATGAGGGTCAGGTCCCTGGTGAAGGTGCCCTCATACAGGGAGTCGTCTTCAGAGAGGAGGATGCCTGGGCCCTTGGGGAGAGGAAGCCAGGGAGGGTAGAAAGGGCGGGTGAGGAAGGGCCGGGAAACTCTGGGTGGAGAGAGATGGCCAAAGAAGGGAGGTGTGCCCTGACGCATGGAGAGAGGGGCCCTGAGCCTCGTCACGCCCCACAGGACTGTACCTAATTGGGACTCTAGCCTTTGGCCTGCTGAGCACCTGCCCTAAGGACTCCATCCCTGGATTTCCCCAAATGACACCCTCTGCCCTGGCTCGTCACCCCAGCGGCTTCTTCAGGAAGCCCTTGGGAGCTCAAGAATTGTGGGGCTTTCTCTGAAACATCCCTGCTTCCCTGCTTGTCACTGGCCCTGGGAACGGCAGAGCTGACCAGGCTCCCTTGCCCCATGGGCTGCTAGGAAGCTCAGAGCTGAAAGGGATACAATTAGTGTTCAACTTATTTCCACATCTATTTTGTGTACTTATTCTTCCCCTTGTCTTCCTCTTTCCTCGAAGGTCTCCTTCAATCCTTTCGAGAATGAAGTAGAGCATAAACAAACCAACAGACCATAATAACAAGAACAGCCATCAGGCCAGAGCCCCACATTCCCCAGGCACCTGGAAGGGTATGGGTGAGGCAAACATGGGAGTCCCAGGCTCGGCGGCCAGGCTCAGCAGACCAGGGTGTGAGTGTCAGCTCTGCCACTCAGTGAAGGGGACATGGAGCAGGTCCTCTGATCCCTCTGAACCTCTCATTTGTCATTCACTAGGGACACACTGGGGATAATAATGACATCAACCTGCAGGGCTCTTGGGAGGATCCCACAAGATCAGGGTGGGAGTTTAGCCCAGAGCCAGGTGTCAAGTTAGGACTCTATGAATGTCAGCTAATGCATCATCATGAGTCAGTGCTCCATTCTTGCTAGTTTATTGAGTCTATGGTAAGTATTCTTAACCTGAGTTGATGATGGGGAAACCAAGGTCAGGCAGAGCGGGGATTGGCCAGGGCCAGGGGAAATGGGTGGTAGAGCTGGCTTCCTGCCCAGGTTCTGGCTTCCTCCAGCACCCAGGAACACAACCCCCTTTCCCATCCCTCCCTGAAAGGCCTCAGCTCAGCCTCAGGGTCCCCAGCGGGAGTGGGGTGCAAAGAGAGGGATAGCCCAGGACACACTCCACTCACCACCGTCTTGTCCGCCTGGAAGGTGCCCTGGTAGCAGACGCCTGCCTGGGTGACCATGACCCCTGGGCCGTGGCGCTGACCAGCCTGCCACATGCCAATGTAGCGCTCACCTCTGGAGGGAGAGGAATGTGGCCAGAGTTGGATCAGACTCATTCCCATGTACCTCCTGGGCACTCTGCTGGCACAGGGCGGCAGGGAGTGCAGATAAGGGGCAGTGACATCACCTGAATCCACTCAACGGACACAGTGCCAGAGAGGTCAGGACCCCCAAGAGGAACAGACAGTGGAGAAGGGAGGGAGGCAGCCTGGGAAGGGCATCTGGGAGGCTTCTCTGTGGAGGTGGCAGGAAGGACAGGTGGAATAGGAGTGGGTGCAGAGCCATTCAGGTAGGAGCATGTGATGGATGCGTGGGGACTTCAGTGGTCCAGAAAGGCTGGAGGGGTGCACAGGAGACACAGCTGGGGTGAGGTCAGAGAAGCAGGCGAGGCCGTGATTGCCAGGCCAAGGATCCAGGGCTTTATCACACAGCCCAGAGAGCCAGCAAGGGCTGCAGTTTTTAGACGTGATAGAGCAGGGGGTCAGAAATGCCTCTCCAACACCATGAGGAGGGGTGAGGGGCGGGGGTGACCCTGCAGTCAGCGTGACCAGGATTCCCTCAGCCTGAGCCTCCGCGGCAACCGAGGGACTGGAGGGGAAGTGAGGGGCTTAAGAGAGACACACTGGGGGACAAACAGGAGCCTGTGTCCTGCAACAATCTGGTCTGTGAGGGCCCTGTCCACCCCTCCGTCCTGGGAGTGGTGGCTGTAGGGCGCTCACCTGTCACCATCCTCCTCAATGCCATAGCCGCTCCTCTGGCCCCTCTCCCAGTGGCCTGTGTACCTGAAGGGCTGGGGGGCCTGCGGACCACTCTCAAGGACCCCAAATCCGTGCCGCAGGCCCTCCTGGAAGTAGCCCTTGTACACCTCGTCGGTGCTGTACCTGGGGAGGGCCATCAACAATGAACTCTGCCTCATGGAGCTCCGCCCAGAAGATGGGCCCAGCCCACGAGCCTCCCAGCCAGGGTCACTTACTCACAGATGCCGTAGCCACACATGCTGCCTTCTCGCCAGTGGCACTTGTAACAGTCGAACTTGTCCTCAGAGGCCTGGGGCAGCAGGCGGATGCCGAAGCTGAGGGCAAGGTTGCGGGGATGGGGATCAGCCCTGACCTGAGACGTCCATCACACCTACTCCATGCCACCCAGGAGTATCCCTGCCCGCAAGGAGCCTTCCGGACAATAGGGAGATTCTCAGAGGCCCTCAGCCTTCCTATTCTTCAATGGGCCCCTCTCAGGACCCCTCCCTCCAGCCTGGCCCCCGTGCAACATGGAGCACCTTTTGGCCTGTACCACTCCCTCCGTGACCTCGAGCTGAGACGGGCCCCCTCTTCAGGCCCCCGGTTCCCCTTTGGTACAGTGCGGGGGACTGGACCAAATTGTCTCTAAGTTCCTGCTTGAGGTTTGGGAATTCAGGATGGGGCCGGGCTGGCGACCACAGCAGGGGAGGAAAGCACTCCGTGCCCATCACACACCTCCCAGCAGCAGCCCCAGCCAGCCTTACCCATGCTCCAGGCCCTGGCAGAAATTCCCCACGTGATTCCGCCCATCCGGCCATTTCAGGGTTCCCCTGGAACACAGTAGAGGTTCACGAGCCTCAGGCCCACCCACCCCTCAGCAACCTCAGCCACCTACTTTCTCAGACGCCCTCCCTTCCTCTTGCCCTGGACTGGGCTCCCTGCACCCACCCAGCCCTCTTGTCTGAGCTCCAAACATCCCCTGCAGAAAGCCCCTTTAGCCCTTTTCTACTCCTGGCCGAACTGTACCAGCAGCCTCATGGGGCACACTCACCACATCCCATAGGGAAAGCCCTGGAGACATCTAGGTTCCCTTTTTCCCTTGACCAACAGGAAGCTCAGAGCTAAGCATCAAGTTCAAGTTTAATGCTAGTCAGTGGGGTTTCTACCATCCTCCTCCCCACTTCTGTGTTTTTTCTGTCCTTTTGTTCATAAGTCTTCTCGAGCCCTTTCTGAAAGGAGGCAGGGTATTAGAAACTAGCGGAGGTGCTTGAGAGTGTAGCCTTGTGTGAGTCCCTTCTGCTCTCTGGGTCTGTTTTCCCAGCTGTGGCATGGGGTGGGGCCACATGGTCTATAAAGGCTTGCCCGTCTGTGGGGTCACACAGACCTGTGATTGAAGCCGGCTCACCCTATCACTTGCCCTGAGACCTTGGGCAGGTCATGCCCATCATTAGGCCTCAGTGTCTGTACCTATGAAATGGGTAAATGCACTCCATACAGAGCGTCTTTATGAGGACCAACAGAGATAGAATGTGTGCAAGCCATTTCACCACCGCCAGACAAAAAAGTACAGATGCGAGAATTATTCTCCCACCCTCCTAAGAATGGAATGGCACCTGCAGGCTCTAAGGCCAGCTCGTGGTTGCTGCCCCTTGTCCTCTAGTGTCACCATCAAGACTTTATTTGGCACAGACTGTCTCTGGGCCAGGCCCAGTCCAAGAGGACTTAAAAGGGACTCTGAGAATTGACTGTCCACAGAGAGTAACCGCTCCTGGTACATGTCCTGGGACAATTAGGTTTGTGTGCTGCTCTCTGCCCCCCAGACCCCCAAGGAGTCCCACCTTGCCACCCAGAGCTCCAGCCACTCACTTGCCGTGGGGCCGGCCCCTGCACCACTCGCCCTCGTAGGTGGCCTGGCAGAGCCGGCCCTCTGCCTGGAAGGTATACTCTGCGCAGCGGCAGGCGGGAGGCTGGGAGGGCTCCAGGCCAGCCCCCAGCACGGGGAAGTCCTTCTTCCCACACAGGGCTTGGCAAACAGCCTGGGTCACCTTCCACTGCCAGACTGCCTGGTGGGAGGGGGAACATGGGGAAGGGGATCACTGCTGCTGGAGACTTTCCCTCCAAGAAGGCTTCTGGGGCAGCTCCAGGTACCACCCCTTCCACCCTCCACCCCCTACTCCGTTTTGTCACCTGGGGGACCCTTCAACTGCTTCTTGCTACTCTCTGGGGCCCTCCACCCAACCTGAGATCCTCCTCTGCAGTTTCAGGGCCTGCCCAGAGGGGCCAAACAAGACCTCAGGGCAGGGATCAACACAGGACCCAATTCTGTCTTTAGAAAGTAAAATACCCTGTTCTTTTTGGCATTCTAATGCCTGACCCCGATTTACTCTGACCAGGTCCCCAGAGGCCTGCCAGACCCTCGCCGGCACTCCTGTGGAGCCCTGCAGGGTTGCATACTTCTGCCCTCTTCCTACCCTGTCCTCTGACCCCGCTCCCGCAGTTCACAGCTCGCCCACACTCACCTGGCCCTGGGAGTCCTTGGCACAAAAGGAGAACTCTTCTTCAGGCGTGAGGAGGTGAAACACGCACCTAGACAGACGGAGGTGACGAGTAGGCCCCAGCTCTGTCCAGGAGGGTGGAGGGGCCCAAGCCAGTGTCCCAGGGTGTGGGCAGGTGTCATGGGGGTAAAGGGAAGAAGGCCTGGGCTGTCAGCCGAGGGGGTTGCTCACCCATCCTGCCCAGGATCCACCCACACCAGCTTCAGATCAAAGGTGTGGACGTTGTGGCCCTGGAAGAGGATGGACACAGGCGTCATCCAGAGCCCAGGCGAGATGCTCACCTACCCTCTGGCCCAGGCTTGCCCTGAGCTCAACCTTGCGTGGCCACCGAGGCTATTCTGCACAGCATGTCCAGGACGGAGTCCCCCTCCCCTCTGGCTTGCTCCCCACCTCAGGGACAGCTCCTCCATGTCCCGTCTACTCCAGGGCTTGGCCAGAACTCAGAACCAGCCTCTAGCCCCCTGTGGCCACCAGAGTAGTCTGGAAATGAAGGTGGGACCTGGTCAACCCCTGCTGGAAACCTCCCTATGGCTCCTACTGCCTGGAGGTTGGGACACTGCTGAGCCTAACATTTAAGACCTCACAGACCACTACGCCATCACGGCCACTCCACAATCACACCTTCATGAGCTTGCCCCAACCTCTTCTCACTGTGAACCTTTGCTCGTGCTATTCCTTCTACCTGGAATGCCATCCTGCTCTGAGAGCCAGAAATAAAGCCCCTTCCTATGGGAAGATTTTGTGTAGCAACTTCCTGCCCAGCCCAGTCAGGCCAATCACTGCTCCATACCAGAACGGGGAGGAGGTGGGAGACCCAGGCCTGAGGGGTGAGGAGGGGCTTGCCAGCCGCAGGCCATGGACAAGAGATGGCCCACGGGACACAACAGCATGTGCAAAGGTCCAGCGGCGGGAGAGGGTTAGCACAGGGAACGGACAGTAGCTCATCAGTATACCTGGAGTGGAGTGTGAAGTTGGGAGTGGAGGGGAATTCAAACTAAATCAGAACCAATCCCAAAATCAGGCTTCAGGGGACACAGGTCTAGGCTGGGCAGCAGCTTCCTGCCGGGCCCCTGCCACCTGTCTGCAAGGGGGCTCCAGGCCAACCTTCTAAGGGGTAGAGAAGACAGTGCTGTGGACCTCACCAGGACAACGTGATTTCAGGGGGGAAGGACCACAGTTGGTGACTGGCCATGTAACAACTCCCAGCCTCAGGCCTGGCTCCCTTCTGACTTCCACAGTGCTGAAAGCCCAGGCACGGCTCCTGTGGGGTACTTTTCTCTAGAAGTCTTCTCATCCAGTCCTCCTTAGTCACCCATAACTTTCTGTCTGGGGTTCCTGTCTCATTTGAGTACAATGGGAACTAAGAGTTGTCTGGTGTTTACTGTAGAACAAACTCACTCACAATGACCCCCACATTCCAGATGGGAAAACGAAGGTGAAGACATGTAACCAAGGACACCAGCTGGGAAGGGCTGAAGCCGGGACAAGCCTTGGACAGCCCTTCCCCTCAGCCCATGCTCCTCTGGGGACAGCTCCAGTGGACCGCCCCTCCCCAACGCAATGCCTTGCTGTCCATGACCATCCCTCCAAGCCCACTTTCTCAGTCCCAGCAGCATGCCCCTTTACTGCTCCTTTTCCAACCAGACCCCGGAACCCTACTGTGGCCCCAAGACCTCGGGTCAGCCCCACCCCAACCTGCAGCAGGACGAGGGCATCATCAAAGAGTAGCACACGCTCAGCCCGAAGCGGTGCGACTGTCACGGGTACGTCCTGGCTGTCCTGAAGTAGTCTGTGAGCAGGGGTGCAGAGCACATCCTGGTGGGGCAAAGAGGACAGTACAAGGCTTAGGCACCTCTGTCCTGCAAGCTGCCAGCCACTCTGCCACCTCCCCCTGTACCCCAGACACCTCCCAGAGGCCCCCTCCAGAGACCTGGAGTGGACCCTGGGTCAGTGATGGGCAGAAATGAACTGATATACGTTTCTGGCTCTCTTGAAGCTTCAGTGTCTCCTCCCACACCTCTGTGCCATGGCCCCAGCTATGCCCCTATCAGTCCTCTCCCAGTACTCGGCCACCCCTGCCTCCCTTCCGCAATTCTCGTTCCTCTACCTAGTCTCCTAATTCTCCACACCAGGTCCAAACCTCAGGGCACAGGGACTCTCCTCCCTGCAGGGGCAGTCCATGCCATGGGGGGCAGTGACGCAAGGGTGTGATCAGCGACATCCCCAGGGGAGAGGACCGGTTCTGCTGATTGCCTCTTCCCTAGGCCAGGTCAGGGCCTGGCCCAGGACGTGCTCAGCAGACAGATAAGAATGGCTGGACAGAGGGACCTTACGACCACCTGCTTCAGCCATCACTCCCCCTTCCATATAAGGAAACTGAGGCCTGGAGAATACAGCAAGCAGCTTAAGCCCCCCAACAGCTCCATGCCCAACGTGGAACCCCCTCCCTAACTGCCCCTCAGGCCCCCAACTCACCCTCGGCCGGCCTCTCAAGGTGTGCCAGAGAGCCTGTGTGGCCGCAGCCTGGTCCAACGCCTGCTTCATGAAGGACTGCAGGTTCCCAAAGAGGGTGACTGCGTTCACCACCAGCTCCCGGGTTGGGTGACGCTGAAGGGGGACAGGGCAGCCAGTGAGAGGAGAGCTTATTGGAATCTTCCCTAGCCCAGTCCTGGTCCCGGCTGGTGGGGAGGCCTGAATCTAGGACAGACTTTGCCCTTTTCTCCCTGACAGCTCCTCTTCTGCTGGTGGGGCAGGGGGTGGAATATGAAGGTGCTTCCCCAGCTTGGCCCTGGGCCCACGTGTCCTCAGTCCCAGGACGTGATTCTGTCCCTGCTCTCTGGGTCTCTGCTGGCTCTACCAGGGCAGGGCCACGTGCCTCAGACACCGCAGGGAAGGGCAGTGCTGTCACCCACTAAGATTCCCTAGGACAGAACCGTGTCTTCGGACCCCCTCCTCAGGGCTGGACCATGTCCCCCATGTCCCTTGGAAACCCCAGAACAGGGCTGTGACTCCCTCAACCCTCTCCCACCCCTCGGCATGGCTGAGTCCTTCTTGTACTAGGGTTCCTGAGTATAGGCTGAGCCCCCTGAGTCTGGGCCCTATCCCTCCCTTCCCTCGGCTTCCCCACATGCTGCTGCCCCTGGTACCCACCTCCCCAATGGTGTCCCCGAGGCTCAGCAGGAGGAGCACGTACTGTTGCACGTGATGGGCGAGTGGCTGGTGGAGGGCCTGGCCCAGCGATGCGCCCACCGAGCCCTCTGAGCTCACACCTGACAGCAGCTGCCTCAGCGCCTTCCGCTGGCCCCGCCAGTACTCTCTGCGTGTAGAGAGGGCCACATACCACCTTCACCCCTTTCTCCATTCCTGCACCCACACCGCCACCTCCCTGCCCCAGCTAATCCCCCCAGATCCCAGGGCCAGCCCCAGGCCGAAAACCTCTACCCTATCAGATCAACACGGTACCTGAGTTACCCTCACAGGTTTAGGAGCAATATCTCAGAGTGTGAAGGGACTGCTGATCACACCCATCCACCCTGAAGGGATTCCCCACCTTCCCTGCCCCAAGGCCAGCCCAGCTAGAGTGGGTCTGGATTCTGTTCCTGGCCTCACTGGACCTTCCCTCTTTCTCTTCCAGTGTGGATCAGTGCAGACTTGTAGAGCCAGGGGTCCTCCAGGATGAGTTGTGGGCTGTGACACCCGCTGCTCCGGAGAGGGGACTTCCCCAACCCCACCCTCACTCAGGCACTCCCACCCTGTCGGGGGCCAGTGCACCAGCCCTGTGCTCACCTTCTCCTCTTTGCTGCCTTCTGGAAGGCCTGCACCACCATGCAGCTTGTGTAGGACTCGATGTACCTGCAGGCAGCACAGGGGACACCCTGCAAACCCAGTCCTCAGCCCCAGACCTAAGCCCCTGGTCCCTGGGATCCCCAGATCCCACCCACTAATCAGCTGCAGCCCTGAGGGCCCAGACAGTGGCCTGGCTCTGGGCACTGGAGACCTCAACTCCTGGGCCAACAAGACAATTCTGACATACAGTCTCTTTTCCCTGGGAGGCCCCAAGCCTCAGGTCTGGAGTGTCTGAGCCTGCTGTCAGGCGAACACCCAAGCCCAGGTGACGCTGACCCCAGGTGAGCACCAACCATGGACCGAGCCCAAACCTTTGCCTGAAACCTGACCCATGTGAGCCCCAACCCCATGTGAACCTTAATGCCAGGTGTCACTCTGACACCAGGGCTGAGCCCCAGCCCCACCTCCAGTGGTCTTACTCTATGTGGGCCTGCAGTACACGGTCAGCACCTCTCAGCAGCAGCAGGGACTCCAGACTGGTGGAGTCCGGGTGACGCAGCCTCTCCTGCAGTGAGTGCAGACTTTCCTCCGTCACCTCCCAGAGTTGCTGGGAGCTCTTGTGCAGCTGTTGCAAGAGCCGCAGGCACTCTCTGCCCCAGGGATCCGAGGGCTCTGGGGCTGGGGCAGGAACACAGTCACACTGTGAGTGGAGGACGTGGGCTCTATCTCCCAGGGAACATGCAGAGGCCCCAGGTGTTCACACCAGGGCCACCAGCACCGGCCAGCCCTGGAGCTGCAGCAGGGTCTGCATCCCTGGGATCCGCAGGACAGAATTGGTGAACCCTGGAGCTGAGCGGGGGAAGGGCAGGCTGGAGCAGCGGGCAGCATCCTCGAGGAGGAAATAGGAGTACACACCCACCTCCTCACTAAACAGGGACAACCCTGACAGCCTCAGGGAACTAAGTACATACACGAAATCCCCCCTGGCTCTGGGCTTCCTCATCCTGGACTCCTCAGATCCAGAATGTGGAGTCCACAGGGTCACACAGTCCTCTGCCATTTCACAGATGCACAGAGGCACCTGTCCAAGGCCTCACAAGTGAGACTTAAACTGGAAGTAAAACCTAGGCATCCTGTTCCAGTCAGTCTTGCTCCCCTCCCGGCACCATTAGGTGTCCTAGGTGGGAGCAAGATGAAAATTCAAGCAAAGGGCAGTCTCCAGTCTTTCACCCTGGGAAAGGAGGAATTCCATCTCTTTTCACAGCCTGGTCTGGGCTACAGGTAGGTTCATGGCCTGACCCCTCAGGGTTCCTTTAAGAAAGGAGCAGTCGGTCCTGGCGCAGTGGCTCATGCCTATAATCCCAGCACTTTGGGAGGCCAAGGCAGGCGGATCACTTGAGGTCAGGACCCTGAGACCAGCCTGGCCAACATGGTGAAACCCCTATCTCTACTAAAAATATGAAAATTAGCCAGGCGTGGTGGCAGGCACCTGTAATCCCAGCTACTCAGAAGGCTGAGGCACAAGAATCACTTGAACCTGAGAGGCGGAGGTTGCAGTGAGCCAAGATCGTACCACCTGCATCAGAAGATGCTGATACCAGGTGTCACCACTCCTATTTGAGGTTGAGAAAGCTGTGGCTCAGCGAGTCCAACAAGATAGGACTCCTGTCCCTGGGATCATTCCTCGGTACCCTTCCCTCCCCACTAAAAAGCCTAGACTCACCGGCTGGGAGCAGGGGCTGGAGGACAAGGCTGTTGACACGGGCTAGGGTGGCTGAGAAGACCTCCTCCAGCCGCAGCAGAGCTGCCTCCTCAGGGTTGCACATGGCCGGGTGCCGGACTCAGGGCCTCCTAGGTAGGCACAGGTTACAGCTAGATAGCACAGGCAGGAGTAAGGCCAGTCCCATCCTCTCAGGCAGGGTGCCCAGAAGCAAGGTCCGTGACCACCCACATCAGAACTGAGCAGTGAGCCCAGATCGCCTCAAAGGGGAGTTCCTGGAATGGGCACTGACCCCTGCCCTGCTCCCTGCCTGGGCCCAGCTGAGGGGTCCTTGAAGGAGAGAGAGAGCTCAGAGCTGCCAAGGGAAGCAACCCTTTCTTCCCCAAAGGGTAGATGTTCTTTAAGCCCAGTTTGGCCTGCTCATTCCTCTGCTCAAATATCCACCATGGATCCCAAGTGCCCAGGGTAGTCTTAGAGGTGCCCTGGTCTTAGCCCCCTTTCCATCAAGTCTCCCCTCAGGGATTCTGCAGTCTCTATAAACAGGGCCATGCTGTCAGAGGATCCCAGCTTTGTCCTCTAGCCCATGGTTCGGGACTCCCTGTCACCCAACAGGGCTGTGTGAGCAAGGAGAGTTTTGGAGGTATGGGGGAGTCTGGAGGCCTCCTGCTAGAGCCGCGAAGGATGGGCAAGAAATGAAAAGGAAGAGAGGACCCAGCAGGCAAGTGGGGGAACCCTGAGAGTAAAGGCTCATAGGTGTGAGAGCCCAGCCTCTGAGGGCAGCCCACTAAGCAGCACCCCAAAGGACCACAGCTTCACTGTGCCTCAGTCAGCCATGGACAGCCATGGGGGACTTTAGAGCAAGGTAATGATGGGATCCAAAGTCACATTTGGGGAAATAAACGTATGACAGTTGCAGAGGAGATGGTGCCAGGCAGTGAGAGAGAGTTCAATGTGGATGGGAGCCTGGACCCTCCATGGTCCCCCAACCAGACAGAGGGATCACTGATCACAACCATCCACCCCTTCGGGGTGCCTGCTGGATGGGTGGGGGCCCTTTGGGTGGGCAGGTGGGCTTGAGCCTTGAGATTTCCTACCCTGGAGTGATTCCCAATCAGGCAGGAATCACCTGGGAATGTGGTGTCCTGCCTAAAGGGAAGGGCGAAGAGAGGCCTGGGCTCAAACCCACCCCCACAGCCAGTCTACAGCCTCTGCTCCAACAAAGCCCTCCCCCACTAGACCCTGGTACTCTCACTTGGCAATGCTCATCTGCCCAAATGACCTGATCAGGTATCTGGGGCGGAGAGTTAGAGGGTCTTTTAGCCCAAGACCTGCAGAATGTCTCTCTCCTTGTCTCTGACATGCTGAGGCTTTGGAGTTAGCCAACCTGTGTGGGGCAGGGGATATAATCAGTGCGGCCAATGATGAGCAGGTGACACAGGCAGACCCAAAAGGGTGAGTGGGAAGGGGTCTCAGCCCTCCCCTCTCCACCCCGCCCCGAGAGTGCCATGGGGGCATCCCAGGCCCTTGGCAGAGCCTACAACTCCCAGGGAATTGGCTCTGGAATGGAGCGGGGCGGGTCCCTCAGAGCTCTGGCCAAAGGCCCAGGCCAGGCATTCCTGCCCCACCTTTCCTGCTACTGCTGCTTCGAGAGGGTGAGGCTGCAGAGGGAGAGGCAGGAAGGGGAAGCCACCGGACACCCAGCTGCAGCTTCTGTGCTGCAACTTCTTCTCCCTCTGTGGGCCCCTGAGACAGACCCAGGCCCCCAGGACACAGGGGGCTCCAGGTCAGCTCAGGCAGACCAGGAAAGCCCAGCCAAGGGAATAGGGGTGCAGCCAGGCCCACCTAACTCTCACCCACGTCTCCTGAAACTGCTGGAATGGAAAGGCCCTTTGGGGGTGACCTTTCCACCCTCAGCTGGCAGTCAGCTGGGGTCTAAGCTAAGAGGTGAGGATATCCAAGGCTGGTTGGGGAAGTGGAAGAAAGGGTAAGGCTAGGATGGGAGATGCAGACTAGGAACCAGATCAGTGCAAGTTGAAAAGATACTGCAGTAAATAACTCGCTGCTAGGCAGACTTGAACACCAACATCCCTACACTCTCCGGGAGGCCAGCACCACGACCCCAGCCGACACCATACATTGGCAAGGAGCTCTCTGACCTTGGAGATCGCCTCTCCTCCTCAGGCTTCCTGTCCCTCGTCCCCACTGCCCAGTCTCAGCTGCTCCCCCAGGAGCAGCCCTCACCTGGCTGCTCAGCCCTGGACATGCCTCAACTTATCCACAGCCTTCATCCTCTCTGTACCTCAGCCACCCCTCTACGAAATGAGGGTTCAACCAGATCATAGCATTTTTTTCTTTTTATTTGTATTTCTTTCTATTTTTTTTGTTTTGTTTTGTTTGTTTTTTTTAGAGATGGGATCTCACTATGTTGACGAGCTGGTCTCGAACTCCTAGCCTCAAGTGATCATCCTATCTTGGCCTCCCAAAGTGCTGGGATTACAGGTGTGAGCCACTGCACCCAGCCAAAGCAGATCACAGCTTTTCAAACTACTTAAGTCTCTCCTCAAAAGGACAAACAGGTGGAAGGGGGCTTCTCTGGGTGTGGGGATCTGGTCTTTAGACTCTCCACCCCACAAAGCAGCCTACGACCACTGGGATGAGTCCTCCAGACTCAAGTTGGCAAATGTTAATCTGGGAGTCTTCCACATCTGTGGCCCCAAAGGGATCTATAACCCTGGGAAACTGAGTCACACCACCCAGAGGAACGGGCAGAAGTTAAGCATGGCTGGCAAGGCAGTGGGTTGGGGGAAGGCTGCAGTGGAAGCTGGGATTCTGGTTAGGTGACCCTGAGGGGCCCAGCTCCCAGGCTAGGGAGCCTGGGGCTTCATCCTGGAAGTGATGAGGAGAGTGTAAGTGCAGGGGTGAGGCAGCGTGAATGTGCATGAGTGTGCGCGTTTGCAGGGCAGGAGGAGGAGGTGCTGAACCTTAATATGAGGAGGATCCTGCAGGAGTACCCCCCTCCCCAAGCCCTGTCCCATCCCTAACCTTCCCCCACCCAGTCAAGGGCATGGCTTCCTCACCCTCTCCCTCCCTCCAGTTCAAAGGTTCCTTAGTGGCAGGCTGTGCCCAATGTACAGATGGGGAAACTGAGGCCCAGGAACAATGGGAGGATCCAGAGACCCTATCTGTAGAACTTGTGCAGGGCTCAGACCCAGACTTCTGGCTCCAGCCCACCAGGTTCACCTAGCTAGATGGCTCAGAGAGGGTGGGCAACTCACCTGAGGCACACAGCAAGATCCTGGCAGGGCCCTGCCTCATAGCTGTCCTCAGGCAGCCCTGATGCTCACCACGGGGTGGAGTGGGGTGGGGCAGGGTGAGGACAGAACTGGCCAGTCACGGCGTGCCCAGGTGAGTCAGCGGCTGCCCCTGTGGTGCTCTAACCAGTAGCCAGACCTGGTCTCTCCTCTGCATTCCTGGCCTCTGTCCACGCTAGATCCCTCCCGGGCAGGGTCACTGGGGCCTCCCCTGTCCTCTCCCAGGCCTGGCTCCTCAGGCCCCTGACACACCTTGTCATGACACTCACTCACTCTGGTATTTCCTGGTCTGAACAGGCAGGGAAGTTCTGCTTGCTGTGGAGGCTTTTTCATGGGCTGCCGTGGAGGCTTTTTCATGGGCTGCCGTGGAAGCCCCTTCGTTATCCGGTGCCCAGTGGGGGAGAGTAGAGAGACTAGACGCACTGCCCAAGGGAGGGGGCGCTGAACTGTCACACCTGATCCCTCAGTCTCGTGCTCGCCTCTCCCAGCTGCACCCTTCCTCGGCCCCTCCATGGCTCCAAGCCTCTTGTCCTAGACAAGCACCCCTCCCTGCTGTCGCGTATGTCCCAGCTTCCCTTCCTTTCCCTGCCCAGGCACACACTCAGTCGCTGGAGTTTCCCAGACCCGAGCTCCTGTTCCGGCCGCCAGGCATTTGCCATGCCGCTCCCATGCGAAAAGGCCACCTCCTGGAATGCCGGGTCGGGCCCTTCCGCCCTAACCAGCCGGCGTCACCTCCTCCTGGCAGTCTCTCCTGCTAGCTGGGGCCCCGTGGCCCTGGCACCACGGCTCAGGTCAGGCCCGGGGCGCTGCCCGGAACCCGAGCCGGCTAGCAGCCAGGCAGGGAGGACGACGCTGTGAGCCCCGCGGGGACCGGGGGGGTCTTACGAGGGACTCGGACGGCCGGGGGATGACTCCCGCGGGGACCAAGAACTGGGCGGGGACCGCGGCAGCCGAGGAGGCGGGAGCCCACCTGGACTGGCTAAGCGTGGAGCGCAGACACCCGCCCGCAGACGCACGCCCTTCGTCGCGCCCTTACCTGAGCGCTGTGGTTGCCCCGCGCCGGGAGTGCCCGCGCGGCTCCTCGCTCGCACCCCAACCCTGCCCCTGCCAGCCCCGCCCCCTTCGCCCAGCCCCGCCCCGCCCCGCCTCCGGGTGTTGCTCTGGAGTTGCGGGGGCCACGGGCGGGCCACGGAGGAGGTGGCGCGCGGCATTGATCCGTCCCGCCGCCCCAAGCCTCTCCTGAGGCCTCTCTCTGGCGTCCCCCGGGATCCGAAGGCCCCTGGGACCCGGCGCGGGGAGGAATAGTGGGAGACTTGACCCCTCCGCCCCCTGCGCACCCACGCGCACACTTAGGCTCGCCTCTCGGGCACCGCTTCCCCTGCAAGGCTCCGAGACCGCCGCGCCACCACCTCGCCCCGCCAGTCAGTCGCTCTGCGAGCCTGTGGTGCAGCCCCGTGACCTCCCGGGTCTGCCCTGAGTCACAGAAGCCAGCACACGCGGAGCACTGTGTGGGTTCGTGGAACTTGGAGCCGGTAGAGGGGTATACTGAGGCGCCCTGAGGCCCCCTGGGCTGGGTGTCCACGGCCGGCCGCCCCTCCTGTGCGACCTTGGGGAAGTCCCCTTTCCTCCCCACTCCTGAGTCTCGCAGGCCTGGTAGAGTATGAAGCTGGCCGGGTGTGCTTTGTGCGAAGGCCTGAGACCTTGGAAAGGGTGGCTGAAGACTGACCTGGGACAGACCCCCCGGGAGCGGGAGGGAACTTAGTTCAAACCTGTAACAAAGAAGCCCCCCGTCAGCAGCCTGATTCCCCCTCTGGCCACCAGACTAGTCACCCGTTGCTCTCAGTGGCACTCAGGTTCCAGTAAGGAGGAGGCTCAGGGTCCAAGGCGGCCGTGGAAGAGCAGAAAGGGTGGCCCACCAGCCCCCTACTCAGCCCCTAGTGAGGAGGTGGGAGGCATCCCCCATCCTGCCAGGCTAAAGAGACCCCCAGTGGAGGTAAGTGGGAGCCAGGGGCCTGCCAAGCTCATCCCCTGGCTCCCCTGTGTTGTCGCCAGGTGGGAGTTTACCGTCTGCCAAGCTGCACATCACCCCTTGGAGGGTTTCCAGCCTGGGACCCTTGCCTGAGTGACTGCAGGCCCCAGTGACATCACCCTCTTGCCCCACATTGCTCTCCTCCTGGGTCCCAATCCTGCAGAGCCACCCCTTCCTGCTTGTCCATCCCTCCCCACACTGCCAAGGCCTGCCCTAGCTCTGGCCTCCCCGTTTCCAGCCTTGTTTTCTTGCCCCCTTCTGCACCCCCTGCTGCCTGAGGGGCTGCACTCCCAAAGGCCCTGCTCCTCTGGTCCCTGCCTGCTAGAGGTGTTGCTGTGTTGGTGGGTAGGGGCTGCCTCAAGGAGGCCTCTGGTGAGGTGTCCCTCTGACCCTCTGGGAAAGCCTCTCCTCCCCATGCCTTCCACCCCCAGGCTCCAGACCTTGGCCCCCACCCCCCTTCACAGCCCTGATGGCCTGCTGGACTGTCTGCTGGGGCACTTGGCTCCCTGAGTCTACAGCACAGCCTGGCAGAGCCACCGCCCCAGCAGGTGGAATGAACTGAGGCTTCAGGTTCTAAACAGGTCTTCCCTGTGGGGATCCTGTGTGCCTGTGGGGCAGTGGGAGGTAGCGGAACATTCTGGAAAGAGACCTGGTATGGGGCCTTGTGCTGCCTTCCTCCTGCTGTGTGATCACAGGCAGTGTGTGGCCTCTCTATGGCTTAGTGCCCCTGCTGGTGAAATATCTTACCTGCACCTCCTTCTTGGGGTTATGTGGGACTCTGAGAGGAGGGGTATGGTAGGTTCAAGGGGCTCCTTCAGGGATGAGCACGGTTTAGAGGATCTGTGGGTCCCCTAGAGCATGGGTGTGGGCCACCAGGCATCCCTGGGGCTTGGGAAGGAGACAAGGGCTGGAGAGTGGCCATGGCCTCAGGAGGAGCATATGGCCTCACCACTTGTGACAAACAGGGGCAGGTGGGGCAGGGCCCTGAGCAGGACAGATCTGATCTTATGCTAGGTGTCTCTGGCCTCACTTTCATCATCTGCACGTGCAGCTGAGGGAAGGCTGCGCTGCCTGGGCTGGAGCAGGAAGGGAAGGGCTCCCACGGCTTCCTCCCTAGAGCCCAGACTTCCTGTTCAGCCACATCTGGGGGAATGGGAAGGCTGACTGAGCTCTGTGTGGCAGACCAGTCCTTCCCCCATTCCCTGGTGACCTCATGGACATTGCAAGCCCAGTTTTCCTATCTGCTAAATGGGGCAAGACCTGCCCAGCCTCTCTTCCAGCTCATTCTTGGCTTGGAGCCAGGTAAGGCCTCTGGTAGTGCCCAAAGGACAGCCTCTGCTGAGTCCACCTGCCTTCAGTCCCCTGCAACACAGCCAAGGGCCCCTGGCCAATCCCACCACAGATGTGTATACCCATCCACACCACTCCCACACCCGCTGCACACACATACAATTCCACAGTCAGGGAACGGGTGGGTCCCTGTGCCACATGGACCCATCTACCACTGAACCCACTAGTAAGGACTCCAAGTTGCACAACTCTAGTGGCAGCCCTGGGTACGAGTGTGCAGATCGTGTGCCCATCCACAGGGACACAGACCTGCCACTGCTCCAGCGAACACACACGTATGTGAATGGCACCTGTGATTCTGGAGCCATTGAGACTCACACCCAGCCACACACAAAGCTGCATGCAGAATGCACATGCACTCCCATGTGCACCAGTGCCTTAGCACACAAGGCACATGCTCAAGCACACGCAGGTCTGACACAGGCCTGGCCCAGCCCCACAGCTATTCTGAGCTGAGCCTGGGGCCGATGAGGTCAGGGACAGCCAACTCCCAGCAGGCCCCAGCTGCTGTGGCACAGGCGTAGGCTGCCCAGCTCCCACCCCCACCCTAGGCTGAGTCCCTGGATCCTAGCCTAGCTTTGTGACTGGGGGTCCTCATTTCCTACCTCCAGCTTCCCCAGAGCTAAACTTTAAGCCCTGGGATTTCAGGCTCCAGGAGAGAACATTCCACAGGGTCCTCTGGCCACTACCGCCTGCCTTGCTCACAGCTTCCAGTTCAGAGGCCCTGGAGGCTGGATTGGGTCCCTACAGGAAACTCACAGGAGCTAAAAATAGTACAGGAGGGAGAAGCAGGGCTCTGCAGACCAGCATTCACAGCACCATGTATGGAGGGGACACTGTCTTCCAGGGAGCAAGGCTGGGGGACTTGGAGTCCAGAGCTCCCCAACCCCAGATATGATGGGCCCAACTGATTTTGGGGTGCAGGGGGATGTGGGGGCCTCCTAAGAAGTAGAAACAGTACTGGACACTGGGCAGTGCCTTGGGTTGGAGGCAAAGGCTGAGTTGGAGGCCATAGTTCCTGTGTGACCTTAGGCAGGGCATAACCCCTCTATGAGCTTAAATTCCTCACTGAAAAGCCCTCAGAGATGTAAAGTCCCTCAAAGATGGGGAAAAAAAAACCCATGTGGTGTTAGGTATTGATTTTCATCCTCGGCTCCTGGCTCATAGCTCCCACTGCCCTTGTTATACTCTTTGGCTATAATGTGTTGGGCCTCAGGGCAGGCCCCAGGAAATGGAATCTCTCTGACCCTCTCCTGCCCTGCTTTCACCTGCCCCAAGCCAGGACCCTAATTTTCCCACACCTTTCTGATTGCGAATCTTAAGACCCTCCCCAGAGAGGGTCCTGCCCTATACTCTGGGAGGAAGGAATGCAGATGTCGTGAAGCCTCCATAAAGCCCAAGAGGACAGGGTTCAGAGGGCTTCCGAATAGCTGAACATGTGGAGGCTGGGTGACATGCCCAGGAGGGCATGGAAGCTCCACACCCCTTCCTCCATATCTCGCCCTATGCATGTCTTCATCTGTACCCTTCGTAATACCCTTTACAGTAAACCAGTAAAAGTAAGTCAGTGCTTCTCTGAGTTCTGTGACCCACTCCAGCAAATTAAGCCCAAAGAGGAGGTTGTAGGAACCCCAACGTGAAGCCGGTTGGTCAGAAGTTCCAGAGGCCAGACTGGCAACTGGTGTCCTGGGGCTGGGTGGGCAGTCTTAGGAACTGAGGCCTACAGTTTGAGAGAGTTTTCAAAACTACTGTAACTTTCAGGATGTTTGTCTTAACGTGGTGTTTAATACTGGAGAATTGGAAGCAACAGAAATGTCCAACAATAGGACAGAGATCCAACAAGGCTTTTTGTTTTTTTTTTGTTTTGTTTTGTTTTCTTTTCTTTTCTTTTTTTTTTCTTTTTTTTGAGATGGAGTCTTGCTGTGGCCCAGGCTGGAGTGTAGCTCACTGCAACCACCTTCTCCTGGGTTCAAGTGATTCTCCTGCCTCAGCCTCCCGAAGAGCTGGGACTACAGGCACGTGCTGCCGACTAATGTTTTCTATTTTTAGTAGAGACGGGGTTTCACTGTGTTAGCCAGGATGGTCTCGATCTCCTGACCTCATGATCCACCCACCTCAGCCTCCCAAAGTGCTGGGATTATAGGTGTGAGCCACCGTACCTGGCCCTTGCTGAGTTTTTATACAGTGTAGTATCACACAGCCTTTAACAAGAATGATAATAATTATAATGACTAGCATTTAATGAAGGCTTGTGATATGCTGGTGCATGATACTGAACTTAAAAAAAAAATAGAGATGGCGTCTTGCTATGTTGCCCAGGCTGGTCTCGAACTCCTGGGCTCAAATGATCCTCCTGCCTTGGCCTCCCAAAGGTGTGAGCCACTGCACCTGGCCTATGATCCTGAATTATACCTGTTTTACAGATGAGGGACTGAAGCTCAGAGAGGTTAAGTAGCCCACCTGAAGGTTCACAGCTGTCAGTATGCTCATGTCCCAGAAACCTTAGTGCAGTTTTAAGCTTTAACAACTTCAGAAGTTAGGACATATAAAGCTACGAATTTACCAAAAAATTTTTTTGAAAGTTTGTTTAAATTCTCTTTATGCTACTTTAGTTTTGTGAATTTTGAATGACCTAAGTTTCTTTTTCTTTTCTTTTCTTTTTTCTTTTTTCTTTTTTATTTATTAGAGAGACAGGGGTCTCACTATATTGCTTAGGCTGGTCTCAAACTCCTGGTCTCAAGCATTCCTCCCACCTCAACTTCCCAGTGTTAGGATTACAGGCATAAGCCACCACACTCAGCTGACTTAAATTTCTTTCAGTCAACTTTTACCATCTTCAGAGGGCACAAAAGGAAACTTAAACTTTCAAATGGTGTTTCTTCTTTTTTTTTTTTTTTTTGAGACAGAGTTTCGCTCTTGTTGCTGCCCAGGCTGGAGTGCAATGGCACGATCTTGGCTCAACGCAACCTCCATCTCCCGGGTTCAAGCGATTCTCCTGCCTCAGCCTCACGAGTAGCTAGGGTTACAGGCATGTGCCACCACACCCAGCTAATTTTGTATTTTTAGTAGAGATGGGGTTTCTCCACATTGGTCAGGCTGGTCTCGAACTCCTGACCTCAGGTGATCCGCCCACCTCGGCCTCCCAAGGTGCTGGTATTACAGGTGTGAGCCACCATGCCTGGCTAAATGGTGTTTCTCATACATTTGTAGCTTTATACTTCTGAGGTTATTAGAGCTTAAAACTGCACTGAGACTTTTGGGACACCCTGCTATTTAAGTCAGTTTGACTTTGAAGCCCGTATGATAGTATTTGGCTGTGGTGGAGTCAAGGAGGATCTAGAGTACTTGAGTTAGTTAAAAAAAGTTCTGGGTACAAAAGTATACTAGAAATAGTGTACAGTAAGATCTCAGCTGTGTTCAAGAGTCTGCAGAGAAGTGGAACCCACGCAGAGCAGTGGCCATCTCAGGGGACACCGGGGGACACACGATTGTATTTTCTTTCGGATTTCTTCACTAGGCTTGCCCTAGTTATTGATGGATGGATGGATGAACTTTACAGAAAACAGAAACAGCTCTCCCCTGGGCTGAACTGTGATTGGGAGCCTGTAAGCAGCAGAGCGCTGCCTGTCCTGCTAAGGAGAGCCAGCACTCCCATATTCATTAATTCATATCATCCTCACATCAATCACGGGAGTCTCGCCCTCCCCATGCCATGCATAAGAAACAGAAACAGAGGAGTAATGCTTTGCTCAATGCATTACTGACAGGCTCACTTAGTCCTCACCCTGTCTCGCCTTCCTGACCCCATGTCCCGAGGGTGACCTCCCTGACTGGTCAGTGTGGCTTTCCCTAGCCTGGCTGTGACCAGCAGCATGAGGAAGTGGGGATTGGAGTGCTGCAACAAGTGATTTGGATTTTAGCAGAGTTCCTGTTTGCCTGGCCAGGGCATGCCTGGGGAGGACTGGGTGGCCCAGCCCACTCAGTCCCCAGACTTTGCCTCCCTCGTTGAGCGTTTCCTCGATGGGTCTCCTGGGCTGCAGTCCTTCTCCAGCAGCTCTCGTTTTCCTGCCTGGCTGTCATCTCCAGGCCCTGACACTGGCAGGTGTCCGCAGGTGGCCCTCTGCTCCCTGCTGCAGCCTGCTGTGGTCCTTGCCCATTCATGGCATGTCCAGGCCAAAACCTCACAGGGCTCTGGAGCCACAGGGTCTCCCTGGTTCTCAGGGCAGGCCTTGCTGGGCCATCCCCAGCCTGCGCAGGCCTTCACCAGTGCCCCTGGTGATAAGGGTTCCAGGGGCCCAACACCTGGGCTGCTTCTCCTAACACTCAGCAGCAGGAGATAAATAAGAATAGAAGGAAGGAAGGAAAGGAGGGAAGGGGAGTCTACCAACTCCAGGCCTCCCCACTCCTCTTTCTAAGTCTTCAGCCCCTCACCCAGATCTCTACATCTCCTCAGAACCTCCCTCTGTCCCTCAGTTGTCAATGCTCAACATGGGGTCAGGGCCAGAGTGCAGTGTGGGTCAACTTCAGCATGAGGTCAGGGTCCTGGCTTAGACTGAAGTCAGAGTCAGTGTTCAGGCTGGGGCAGAGATTGAGGGCAGCCAGGGTCAGAAAATGGTCCTCCAGCCCTTCCAAGGACAGCCCACTTCTGTCCTGTGGGGCTGAAGATGCTGTCTTCTTCTGGAACCCTCCATAACACTGCCGGCTGGCTGCTCTGACCATACCATGCCCTGCTCTCCAGCTCTGGTGTCCAGGGTGACCAGAGCCGCCTCTGGGCAGGAAGCCAAGTCAGAAAGCCCAGGACATCCCTGAGCGCCTGTCACCATGGCAACCTCCCCTCTCTGCCCCCCCCCCAACTCAAATCCAGTATATTTTTCAAATCCAGCATGACAGAATGGGAAGGGCCTCCTAGATCAGCAGATTCCAGCCCCACCCCCTTGTCCCAGATGGAGAAACTGATGCCCATTTGCAGAAGGGAGGGGGACCTGTTGATTAGGGACCTGGCCCCAGTCTGTCCTCCCTCCCGCCCACCCCCACCTCAGTGTCCCTGGGGATGCGGAAGGTGGGGGCAGGGAGGGGGAGCCTGCGGCCCGATCTCCCGGGAGGAAGGGGGCGGGCCCTCCACCGCAGCGATGGCGGGGGCGAGTGGCGCGGGAACCTGACACCGAGGATGAATAAATGATGCTCGCTGACTACCCGTGGCCAAAGCCCGTGGCCACCGAGCGCCGGCTGGCAGGGGCAGTGACCGGCGGCCGGCCGGTTCGTCCCTGGGCTCCGCAAGCGGCGCGGTCGCGCGAAGATGGCGGGGTGGCCGGGCGCGGGTCCCCTCTGGGTGCTGGGCGGCGCCGCACTCGGGGTGTGCCTCGCGGGGGTTGCCGGGCAGCTGGTGGAGGTGAGGCCGCGGCGCGCAGGGACTGGGGAGGCTGTCACCCTCCAGGCAGGGGGCTGGGGGAGAGGGGACGCCTTTCTGATCCGGAGCTTGTTTGATCCCTTCCTCTTGCCCTGAGAGATCCAGTCTCCTGGGCGATGCAGCCCTGCCCCAAGCCCTGCCAGGCTGTGAGGGAGACTCAGCCCCACTCTTAGGGTCCCTGGTCTGATGGAAGGGCACAGTCCCAGATTTCTGGAACATTAATCTGACGGGGGAGACTCACCTTGACCTTAGGGAGTCCCAGCCTGACTGGGGACACAGCCCCTCCCAGACTGATGGGGGATACTGGGCCCCCATCCTCCAGCCTTTGGTCTCACTGGCAGGGAGGTGCACAGCCCTGGGTTTCCTGGACCTCTAATCTGATGGAGCGGATCCTGGACCTCTAGTCTGATGGAACAGACCCTGAATTTAGGGTCTTCTGGAGGCAACAGTCTCTATCTCCAGAGATGCTCCAGGGACCCCTGTCTAATGGAAGGGGAGACATAGCCTTAAAATGGAGATGAGGGCATTCCAAGTCGGAGGGTGGGGGCAGCAGGATGAGGAGACCCTTTACAGAGAAGCCATGTGGAGCACTAGGTCCAGAGGGGCAGGCAGGGCAGGGCCCAGGGACTGGGGAGCCTGACTTGGTCCTGGTGGTAACCAGGAGCTTTAGAAGCTTTCTGCTCAGAGATGACTCATGATGAGTTCTGGTTTGGAAGGAGGGTAAATTGGGAGCAGGCACACAGTGGGAGAGGTAGAAGGAGCTGCTGAGATAGCACAGAAGCAGGTGGAGAGGATGGCTGGCGGAGAGCCCTGGTGGAGAGCCTGGCTGGGGCCAGGAAGGGTGGGGCCATCTGTAGCCTCCCTAACCCCCTTGTACCCCACTCCTGCTGAGCCTGAAAGGGGAGCCAACGAGGGAGCTGGCAGATCAGACCTAGAGTTCTGGATTGTGAGGCTAGAGGGAGAAGGCCCAGGAGCCAGGGCCAGGGAGGAGCAGGGGATGGAGGCTGTTCAGGCAGGGGCGGACCAGAGGGAGCAGGAAAACAGAAATGCAAGAGGCAGTGAGAGGTGCCCAGGGAAGTCCTGAGGGGCGGGGACTTGGGGACAGTGTGGGATAGGGAGGACAGAGCCATGGGGAAGTCGTTATGGGGGACACAGCCCTGAACTGGAGGGTTTGATGGGGACATAGGGACAGAGCCCTGGACCCGGATGTAGCCTGTCCCTGCTGTTGCCCAGAGGGTGTGACCACAAGGCTGGGCTAGAGTCAGGTGTCAGCTCCAGTGTCCCTGTAAGGGGAGCTATGCTGGCTTGAGCCCTGTGAGGCGTACTTGGGCTCCTCACAGGCTGCCCTGAGGCCTGGGTACAGAAACTGAGCTGGCCTAGGTGCAGACAGAAAGCTGGGGGCAGGGGTTAAGTCAGCTCCCAGCCAAGGACTCTTCTCCCTCACCCCCAGGAACTCATCTTCTCCCAGTTCAAGGGAAATTGCATTTGGAGGCCATCTGCTTACAGCCTGAGCAAGGCCCTAGCTCTTCCCTCACGGAAGCACCAAAGACATGGGTAGGGCTGGGGGCCATGTCACCACCCACCTTAGCCCTGCGTGGGTCACCATCACCCTCCATCAGCCCGTGAGGCTCTGAAGGAGGTGGGGGCCTCCATGCTCCAGAAATCAGACCCCAGCAGGGCCCACCATGAGGAGAAAACCGGCTGTTATCTGCTGCCGTCCACCCAAGACCCCTATCTGTGAGAGTAGGCCCAGCTCCACCCACATCAGGGCTGGGGCAAGAATGTGTAGGAAGTGAGCTGCCTTGGCTCAGAACCTGAGAACTTTGCCATGGCCCTCAGAGTCTTCCAGTCGTACAACCAGCAGGGCCAACACATTGGGCCTTAGAATTAGGGCAGCTGCCACCACCAAGCCCCTAACCCTAATTGCACAGACATGTCCCTGACCACACCCACATGCACGCCAACCACACATGTGCCCAACCTCACACATGTTCCCCAACTTTACGTACATGTCTGACCCCACACATATAGCCAGGGGACAGTACTGAGGAATGGTGTCTTCTTGTCAATAGCTCACCCTGGCAAGGAGAAAAAAGCCTGAGAATCAGGTACCAATCCCAGCCCACAGATCCTCTGGGTTACCTGGGACAGGTTGCTGATCCTCTCTTGAGTTCTGCAACCCACACTGAAGGGTGGCATTCACTAGATGAAGAAGCGCCTGGCTCATGACAGATGCCTAATCCATGTTTATGGACCTGGGGGAAGAAGGGCTGGATGGCCTAACTACAGGTTGCCTTTCTTCTCAGAGAACCAGAAGGGACTTCTCGTGTCTGTCGTTATTTGGTAATCAGTGGACAACATCTCATTCATATGCCCCAGGGTTCTCTCTCCCTTAGAGGACAGACCCCTCTCCCTGTCCCTCAGCCACACTAAGTGACAGACATGGGGTCATATCCATCTCTGGTCAGGGACGGATCTTACTCAAATTCTACAGTGTGGGTCCATGTCCCTTCAGACCTAGGCAGGACTGTGTCCCCTAGACACCCAGGGAAGAGCTGTGTCCCCTAGACTCCCAGGGCAGGACCGTATCCCCTAGACACCCAGGGCAGGACTGTGCCCCCTAGACACCCAGGGTGGATCGTGTCCCCTAGACACCCAGGGTGAAGCATGTCCCCTAGACACCCAGGGCGGACCATGTCCCCTAGACACCCAGGGCCAGGGTCATGTCCCTAGACAGCCAGGAGAAGGGTTGTCTCCCCTCAGACCTGGGCAGAACTATGTCCCCTAGACACCCAGGATCAGGGCTGTGTCCTCTCAGACCTGGGGCTGGGCCATGTCCCTTAGATATCCAGGACGAGGCCATGTCCTCTCAGAACTGGGGCAGGACTGTGGCCTCTAGACCCTGGGGCAGTGTCCTAACCCCTCAGTCCCCCAGGGCAGGGTCATGTACCCCTGGAAAGTGGGAGTGTCTGGCTGTGCTCTATTCAGGCTTGCTACAGCCGCACTTCTGCCTTTTGGCCTCCAGGTGTCGCCACAGCACTGCAGACCTTTTATTTATCTAGTGCCCGTCCTGTGGACACTCTGTCAGAGTCTTCTGTTCAGATGGTGACTCCTAGTAGGGTAGGCGACCAAAGGAGGCCACCTGGCAGGGGTCCAGGCCAGCTGGCAGAACTATGAGGCCCGGACTCGTAGCTCTACACCCCACCCTCACTGGGGAGATGTGAGAGCAAAGCCAGTTAGCCAGCACCCCCCAGGCCTCGCCAGGTCTCTGGCCTTGGTCCTGAGACCCCATCTGCCCGGGTGGAGCCCAGGACTGGAGTAGGAGGGTGTGTTCATAGGGGCCTTAAACCTGGCCAGGACAAGCCATCCACGTTTGCTCCTCCAGGCCTTGCTTTCCCCAAGCATCAACCACCCTCCCACTTCAAGTCCCTGGCTCTGCTCAGTTCTCTTGCTCTAAATCTGGAACTTTCCAAGGTCTAGGGTGTTGGTAGCACATGCTTAAGAGAGTTGATTCTAGGAGATTCTGACATGCTTGGGCTGAGTGTTTGCTGAGACCTGGGCCCTTCTCAGCCGGTTCCAGCCAGCTGGCCTCTGCCTAACTCACTCCCCTCTCTCCTGACCCACAGCCCAGCACGGCCCCGCCCAAGCCCAAGCCGCCCCCGCTGACCAAGGAGACAGTGGTGTTCTGGGACATGCGCCTGTGGCACGTGGTGGGCATCTTTTCGCTGTTCGTGTTGTCCGTCAGTGAGTAGCTGTTCCCTTCCCTCTCCACCACACTGCAGTGGGAACACAGCACCCCCTGCCCCCCAGAGGGCTCGGAGCAGCAATTCTGGGCAGTGCAAGTAGGCCAGGCACCCGCAGGAGACCCGCAGTGGTTTCTGGCACCTCCTGATCCACACAAACTCCCCATGGAGGGCTGACAGGCCGGTGGTGACCTGAAGTATTCTGCCGGACCCAGGGAGGTAGCCACATGGCAATTACGGTAATTACAGGGAACTGCACTGAACCAAGGACTGGGACGAGGACGTGTCATTTTTCCCTATGGCTGGCCTCCTGATGCTTTTCCTGCAGTTTGGCCAGCTTAAAGGCCCACACCCAGGGGCCCCAGCAAGGCCATCCTCCACTAGAGGCTCCCCAGACGCCCAGCAGATGTGGCTCCCAGGCTTTGATCCCTGCCTTGTCAAATACCATTTTCCGGGAGTGACTCACACCCGCCTAAATTAAAAGCAGGAAACCCATTCCTCTCCTGGGCTCTGGGAGCTTCTTGATGCAAAGTCGCAGCAGAAATGGGCTTGGCCTGCTCCTCCTAGCCCTCCCCTCAGAATGGAGGTCTGGAGTTGGGGAAGGGGACAGAAAGGCACAGGAGACGGAGGCCGAGTGGGGAGGCTGCCATGGCACAAAGCAGTCTGACAGAGGTTCCCACGAGGCAAAAGCAGAGTGTGGGGGGGATGTAGGCGGTAAAGGGAGAAGCAGCCCACTCCCCTGCAAAGGTGTCACAGAGGAGGGTCCTCTGAGCTGCAGACTAGCGGGAGGGTAGGTGGGGTTTTGCAGGAGGGAAGGCTGAAAAGGCATTCTGGGAGAGGGAATAGTGTGAGCAGAGGCTGGAGGAAATGCAGCCTCACACAGGGTCTCAGATGACCCCAAGTGGACATTTGCTGAGTGTACCCTGGATGGGGAGGTGAAAGCTGCACTTCGTCCCAGCTGGAGCTGTCCCGGGATGAGGTGCCCACAGAGAGCCCACCCAGGTGTGAGGGGCTCCAAGGAAGACATGACATCTGATTTGCATGTGCTTCTCCTGGCACCAGAAGTGCCATCCCAAGAGAAAATATCTGCCTGCAGAAAATCCCCGCCCCCTATCTGAGCGAGAGCCTATGCTTTGTTCCCAGCCGAGGCTGAGAACCAGTCAGGCATCTTCGTGGAGGCCCCACAGACAGACAGGTGTGCCTGCAGCCTCAGCCAGGTGTCCAGAGAGGGAAACAGCCCTCTGCAGGGCTGGGGGGTCATCTGCCCTACAGGAGCCACAGGCGCAGCCTAGGATGCAGGTCTAGGGAGCAGCAGGGAGAGCACTGTGGGCCTCAATACACAAAAAAGGTGCCTGGGGCCACATGAGAAAATTGCAGTGTCAGACCCCAAGCGGCACTTGGACATCAACCACACAGACCATCTCTAACCCCATTTCCTAGAAAGGGTGAAGGATAGTCCCAAGACGCCTGAGCAGCAGGCAGCACTTGTTACCTTCCATTGCCAGATCCAGGCAGTGGGGGCAACACAGCTCCCTCTCCTGGGGGGAAACATTTTTCCTGCTTCCCAGTCTGCTTGGGCTGTTGTTACTGGAGCATCACCCCCGAAGCCCTGCAGGAAAAGGGGCTGGGGCTAGATGGGGTGCCCCTGGAGGTCTCCTCCAGCCCCAGAGACTTATATCCCAAGCCCCTGCCTGGGCCCTGGAACTTGACCCAAAGCTCTTTGCATCTCCCCTTCTTTGAAGAGAAGCAACCAGGCCAGGCTGTGTGGGGCAGGCCTGAAGTGAGGGGTGGTGTTTGAGCCCTGCTCTGGCTGCCATCAGCTGCCCACTGAGCTCCTTTGGAAGCCCCAGCCTCCCAGGGCCTGGGACCAGCCTGCATGGCCCCTGAGTGGGCATGGTCCCAAGGAGGTTCCTGGTGGGGTGGCTAGAAGAAGTGGCCTAAGCCAGGAGGGTTAGGATTGGGTACCAACTTTGGGTCTCAGGCATGGGCACAGGTTCTGGAGAAATCCAGGACTCAGCTTCTTGGATAAGGCCTACTGTCTGCTCAGGTCCACGCCCGGACAGTCAGATCTACAGCTGGGGCCCTTGGGCAGCACCCTCCTCCAAGTGTATGCCTGGATGCTGTTGGCTCCCCAATTCATTCACTCCAGAGTCCAGTCCTGTTCCCAGCAGCAAAGGCTTTGAGATCATCCCATTCATTCATTCATTGATTTTTTTTCTTTTATTCTGAGCCTGGGTGAGACCTAGTGGGACCACAATATTTGTCTGAAGGGGTTCTGACTTGGTTGCATAAAATGACCCCAGAAGGTACTCCAGTCCAGGCTACATAGATCTGGTCCATCTTCCCCAAAATAGACCTGGCTAATCCTCCGTGGGCCCTTCTGCCCCCAGAAGTCTGCCAGGAAGTTATGTCTGGTCATCTGATTTATAATAGGAACCAGCTCCATCCCCTCCTCTAGGGTTGGGGCCAAGGTGGTCAGGCTGTGGGGGCCTTAGAAAAATAAACTCAGTCCAGCCAGGTCCTGGCAGCCCTGATCTGCCCTACCCATCACTAGACAGGCCAGCTCCATGCCCTGGCCCAACTGGCGTGGGTGCAGCTGCCCTCAGCCGGAAAACCACTCCTGAAATAACTCCGTCTGAGGTGAACGCCTCAGGGCAGGGTCTGTGCCCTCTCATGGGCTCCCGCCCTAGCCAGGGAGAGCCCAGGGATGTCCTGAGGGAGGCTGAGGAGGACATGCAGAGCCACGTCCTCTCATGACTGAGGCAGCTTTGGCCTAGCTCTCAGTGGCATGGGAAGGAGAAGCTAAGTTGCACACCTGGAAGCCTGGGTTGGAAGTGCTGGGTGGCCCCCAGGAAGCTATGGCTTAAGTCATGGTGCAGACTTACCCTCCAGTGACTCTCAGTCCAGTCAGAAAGACCTTCAGGACCAGGACTGGTGACATAATTTAGCCAGGGGCCCTTCCAAGCACGGGGGCTTGTGCAGCTGCATGAAGTCAGCCCTGCTTAGGAAGGCCACCTTGGTCCCATCATAGGGTCCACAGGGTTTTGTCAAGATGCTGAGCCTCCTGCCAGAGTCTGGTGGGTGAGACATATGTGGGTGGATGGGAGCGGGCCTGAAGGAAGGCGGATGCCATTCCTGGGGTGTCTGAACCCCAGCCCCAGCCAAGCCTGCTCTGTCCTCCCTACAGTCATCACCCTGTGCTGTGTCTTCAACTGTCGTGTGCCACGGACCCGGAAGGAGATTGAAGCCCGGTACCTGCAGCGAAAGGCAGCCAAGATGTACACAGACAAGCTGGAGACTGTGCCACCCCTCAGTGAGCTCACAGAAGTCCCAGGAGGTGAGTTGGCCCTGGCTCAAGCCCTGCTGCGCCAGCCAGTTCCTCAGTCCTGCTGCCTGGAGTCACCCTGTTCCTCTGCTCCAACCGCAGCAGGTTCAGGGAGGGGCCCCAGCCCTGCCCCTGGAGACCAGAGCACAGAAATTGGTTGGCATGAGGCAAGCAGAACGATGAGCCTATTCTCCAGTAGGAAGAAGGAAGTTTAAAAAGACAGAGTGTAGGAGGTTCTGGGGCTCTTCCCCTCGGGACAGTCAGACCCCAGGACCTTGTCTCACCACTATCACATGGTCTCCTCCCCCTGCCCCACAGAGGATAAGAAGAAGAAGAAGAAGAAGAAGGACAGTGTGGACACAGTGGCCATCAAGGTAGAGGAGGATGAGAAGAATGAGGCTAAGAAGAAGAAAGGAGAGAAATGAAGACATCCTGGACAGCTTGGGCTGGCAGGCCCTGGAGCTCAAGCCGTGGCCAGGGTCCAGGCATGTTGGATTCTGAGCTCATTTGGGGACCACAGAGTCTGTGGTCAGAGGGGGAAGCTGAGGCCCATGGCCACATCCTCATGGCCCATCAGGGGCAGGAACCAGACAATCTAGTAGGTGTCCTGCCCCCCAGCCTAGGCTTGGCTCCTTTCACCCCATCCACATGAGTACTGTCTCGGCAGAGGTGGTCTGGTGCCACCATCCCTCTGCAGATACACTGCTCTCCCCACCCAGACCTGCCTGTCTCCCACCCTTTCTGCCAGGGATGGCAGTGGCTGTGAAGGAGTAATGGGATAAGGGTTTACTTCAGCCACCCTTTCTGGCACGAAATGGCTGAAGTGCATGGGTCAGGGTGTGAGACCACACCCAGACTGGCCATGAGGAGGCAGAGAGGGTCACTGGGGGACATTGTGGCAGCAGGAGGGACTCTGTCTGGCCAGGGAGGAGCCCCGATGGTGGGGAGACTTCCCCAAGCCTGGCAGGGGATCCAGCTCAAGGGAGTGAGTAGAGGTGTCTTCAGAAATGGAACCCCCAGCCCAGCAGACACTAAGCTCAAGGC